>NC_134401.1:128354994-128954994 GCF_050003625.1 Haematobia irritans | reverse complement strand
ATTATAAACGGGGATATAAATTTTAGATAAAAAGTTTACGATTTTACATTTTCTTTGTTTGAAGATCGAATTCAGAAAAATATAAATCTAGTCATGAAAATTTAGATTTATAAGTATTAAGAAAAAATTCCGAAAATATCAAATTATAACATGACAAAACGATATATTAAACAATGGCAACTCTATGAATCTCAATTAAAATGAGAATGCAATCCGGAACTAAATAGTGAGAAAAAACTAGCCACACTTGATTCGAGATGTTTCACAAATTCCAACTTCTTAAAAATAACACAAAACTGCATTCAAAAGTTTTTTTTTTTTTATTCTTTTTGTTTACTCACCGGTCATGCAAATATTCGATGAAGGCCTTCAGGAATGTTTGATGCGGGGGAGAGGTAATTATTTTATGTTGCAACGTAGATGTTCGATGATGCGCAGGTTTGGTATGCGGTTAATGATCATTAATACGATCGATTGCCTTGCTGAGCATTTCAATGCACTTATGAATGGAGTTTTTTGATGATTTTTGTTGAGAATGAAATGTATTAGGGTGGTTCTTAAAAACTATTGCATTTCAAATGGGGCTGGTTTCACTCTTTATGAAATCGAATTGCCTTATCAAAAAAAATAATTAAATTAGTTTTTTTTTTAAAGCAAACAGGAAAATCGTGCAAAAAATTTATATATACTTAACTTAAGAAATTTTTTTATTTTTTTTTTTGAGCATAATGAATAATTTGACTTTTCATTATGGAGACATTTCTGTCATATAATTTCTGCTTCTATTACGGGTTTAAAATTTTATGATGAGGGTCTTGATTGGGGTTTTGTTGTAGATGAATTTTGTACGGCATAACTTCTTACATTATGGCAATTTATATCGAGTGCAGAAATTGGTCAAACTATGGTTGATGGGTTTTCTTTCCACAATTGCAAAAAAAATAACCTTCCCTCCTCTCTGCCTGTAGAACACCGTAGGCTTCTTGGAATTTGGCAATCAGGAGGAGGGTGAAGAGAAAAAATGTGCTTGACCACAATGAGGCAACTGCAAAATCTTTTTATATTGCTTCGCAAAATTCTTCCTTCACAACACAAAATTATGTGGCACTTGGACTGGATCTTTTGGCCTTTGGTAATATCCAATTTTCTATGGAAAAATTAAATACAAAATGTGTGAGATATTACAAATCTCAAATTTTCCGATTTTCACAGAAGTTCACAAAAATACATTGGCGTATTACCTTTTTGTAAATAAAAACACTGATTAAAGAATTTTTGTAGAGTACTGCTGCGTTGATTACACTGAAATTTTTCAATTAATTTGAACTTTTATGGATTCACGTTTATGTGATATTTTGTGTATTGATCACTTTTATTACGTCTGTACTCTATGAAGCGTTCAAAAGGAAGGAAGTTTCTGGATTTTTGATAATTATGCTTTTGACATGCTCTGAGCCGATGAGAGCGACCATTAATCGAAACATTGATTAACTTATCAATAACCATCGATTCAAGATACCATTAAGGTATTAGCAAAACAGGGTTGCCTCAAAGCATTTTAAATATTAAATGCTTAATTGAAATTTCATCAGATTAAAATTGCTTTGTCTATTACGTTAAATCTAAATCATTTCTATGATTTTTTTTTGTGCCAAAATATTAATAATTCAATGTTGTAAATGAAAATTAATATACTTGTCAATGATCGGAAATAGAAATAAATTTTTGTAAAAACAATTCAAAATTTGTGCCCACGTTTGAAAGCAATATCAAAAATTATTTTGCACCCAAAAAAAAATGGAAAATTTTGTGATTGGAAAAAATTAAGAAAACCCCATTACAGCGTTTAATGATTAAAACACATTAAAAATCCAGTAGCTTTTATAACGATGATCGCACTTGTTGGCCATAATCATCATCATATTAAAGGGCCAAGCTATGGTCATAATATTACCAATTCGTATGTAGGTAATGGAAGCACTCACAACATCATCGTCTCAAGAATTTGTTCCCAAAAAAAAAAGACAAAAAAAAACAATATCACAATATATAACAAAATGACAGCAAATCAGATATCCCGAAATAAAAAACACTACACTAAAAAAAACCTGGATTTGACGATACACTCATGTGTTTTGTATTAAATAAGGACGAATTTATTTGTGATATATATTTTTTTATAAAAATTTAATATTCGTGGTTTGTGTTAAGGACGAATTTATTTGTGATATATATTTAAAAAAAAAATCTAACTTTCTTAAGGTAAATTTTATTTAAACCTTAAGTTGAATTCATAGATTAAAGAAACTATAGATTCAATAAGGGAGATACTGCGGAAAGATTCAATACTGGGAATCAATGTCTGGGAATACCAATACCAAAGTCAATATCATTTGTTTTTAGTTTTTGCCACATATTATGGGACATATGGTCAGCTAGGTAACCAAATGGTTTGTAACGAAAAATAAAAAAATAAGCGAAATTAAAAAAAAAAAATGTCAGTCAACGGTGAAAATATTATACGCAGTTACATTTAATTTAAAATTTTTGGGAGCCACCGTGGTGATTTGGTTAGCATGCCTGCATTGCATACACAAGGTCGTGGGTTCGATTGCTGCTTCGACGGAACACCAAAAAGTTTTTTTCAGCTGTGGATTATCCCACCTCAGTAATGCTGGTGACATTTTTGAGGGCTTTAAAAGCTTCTCTAAGTGGTTTCACTGCAATGTGGAACGCCGTTCGGACTCGGCTATAAAAAGGAGGTCCCTTGTCATTGAGCATAACATGGAATCGGGCAGCACTCAGTGATAAGAGAGAAGTTCACCAATGTGGTATCACAATGGACTGAATAGTCTAAGTGACCCTGATACATCGGGCTGCCTCCTAACCTAACCTACATTTAATTTGAAAAAATATAAATTGTAAATGATTTCATTTGATTTGAAAAAAGTTTAACTTGATTAGAAAAAAGTTTTATTTGGTTTTAAAAAAAGTTTCATTTGTTTTCGTAAAAGGTTTCATTTAAAGTTGAAGTTCTTGACTTAAGCTGGAAATATTTCTCCTTACAAAAATGACAATTGAATCAATACCAATATAATCGTTTTATATCAAACATTTTTTTGAGTGTGTCAGAATGAAGAGCCATTTAGTCAAGATCCCTAACGGAGTCGCTGTTTGGACTGGAGTGACTGTTGTACGTGTTATTGGAAAGTAATCGTCACGTAATGGCAGAAACATGAATTTTTGTCATGCTTAAAAATCTTTTTTTTTGTGTTTCTCGCTTATTTTCGATTCTCATTTTATTTTCAATGGGATATAGAGAAGAGGACCTCATCTCATGAACCACGAAAAAAAGTTGTCAGAAAATTTATTCATAAAATGAGAAAAATCATCAAAATATGGCCAATATCATCAGTATGTTTGTATATGGTCAAGACATTAAGAAGGGACAAACAAAAAATCGAACGATTAATTACACACAAAAATACATTGGAATTCGTTTACCACCAAAACAAGTTAATGTAAATATTCGGAAGAAATTTTTCCCAATTTTGGCCGAGATTAAACGGACGAATTCACATTCACATAAACATACCAAGAAAATGATTTTTTTGGTTGGAAGATAGATTTCTATATCAAAATATTTTGGGATAGTATTTATTTAATTCTAGATCTGTCTGGTATAAGTCTATATTTCTTTCACACACAGCTATACCTTTCATTTCCACATAATCTTGTAAAAAAATGATAAGCAATTACTATTAAATGGAAATCTTGATTACATATATTACAAGGAAAGTACTTCTCTCCAGTATTACCAAGAGGTAAATTGTGTAAACGTTGATGAAATATAAGCCAAGTCTTGGTTACGTGGTGGTTACGGTTATGGTATGTCATTATTCCTAAATATGCAGTACTGCTGAGAGTAACGTTTCCACATGTTGTGACATCATTATGTTCTGGATATTTAAGAATAATTCTTGTTTCTTTAAAATAAAATAATTTTAATTAAAACAATGTTCATAATCTTTACTTTAAAAATTCTTTCCTTTAAATTTAAAACACGAATCTTTGGAATTTGCGCTTCATTTGTTTAAGTCGTATTTCAACGTCATACCAAAAAAAAAAAAACAAAACTTACTACAAAAATAAAATTTTAACAAAATTTACTACAAAAATAAAATTTTAACAAAATTTTCTATAGAAATAAAATTTTTACAAAATTTTCTATAGAAATAAAATTTTGACAAAATTTTCTATAGAAATAAAATTTTGACAAAATTTTCTATAGAAATAAAATTTTTGACAAAATTGTCTGTAGAAATAAAGTTTTGACAAAATTTTCTGTAGAAATAAAATTTTGATAAAATTTTCTATAGAAATAAAATTTTGATAAAATTTTCTATAGATATAAAATTTTGACAAAATTTTCTATAGAAATAAAATTTTGACAAAATTTTCTAAGAAGTAAAATTTTGACAAAATTTTCTATAGAAATAAAATCTTGACAACATTTTCTATAGAAATAAAATCTTGATAACATTTTCTATAGAAATAAAATTTTGAAAAAAAATCTATTAAAATGAAATTTTGACAAATTTATTACAAAAATAAAATTTTCTATCGAAATAAATTTTTGTTGTCAAAATTTTATTTTGACAAAATTTTCTATAGAAATAAAATTTTGAAAAAAGGTTCTATAGAAATAAACTTTTGACAAAATTTTCTGTAGATATACAGCTTTGACAAAATTTTCTATAGAAATAAAATATTCGACAAAATTTTCTATAGTAATATATTTTTTAACAAAATTTTTTATAGAAATAACATTTTTGACAAAATAAAATTTTTAACAAAATTTTCAATAGAAATAAAAATTTTCTATAGAAATAAAATTTTGTCTTGGTTACAAAATTTTCTACAGAAATAAAATTTTGACAAAATTTTCTATAGAAATAATATTTTTGACAAAATTTTCTATAGAAATACAATTTTTGAAAAAAAAAAAATCTTTAGAAATTAAATTTTGAGAAAATCTTCTTTTCTTTAGAAATAAAATTTTGAGAAAATTTTTATATATTTTCTATATATTTAGAAATACAATTTGACAAAATTTTCTATAGAAATAAATTTTTGACAACATTTTCTTTAAATTCAATATTTTAACTTTTGTGTTAGGTCAAATTATCAAGGTCCCATGGTTAGTAAGTTTTTTTTTAGAAGTAGTAATTTTCCGTTTTTGGCGCAAGCTAAAATTGTAGAAACGTTTTTATACCCTCCACCATAGGATGGAGGTATATTAACTTTGTCATTCCGTTTGTAGCAGATCGAAATATTGCTCTAAGACCCCATAAAGTATATATATTCGGGGTCGTGGTGAAATTCTGAGTCTATCTAAGCATGTCCGTCCGTCCGTCCGTCCGTCTGTTGAAATCACGCTAACTTCCGAACGAAACAAGCTATCGACTTGAAACTTGGCACAAGTAGTTGCTATCGATGTAGGTCGGATGGTATTGAAAATGGGCCATATCGGTCCACTTTTACGTATAGCCCCCATATAAAGGGACCCTCAGATTTGGCTTTCGGAGCCTCTAACAGAAGCATATTTCATCCGATTTGGCTGAAATTTGGTACATGGTGTTGGTATATTATCTTTAACAACCATCGAAAAATTGGTCCACATCGGTCAATAATTATATAAAGCCCCCATATAAACCGATTCCCCGATTTGGCTTGCCGAGCATCTAAGAGAAGCAAATTTCATCCGATCCGGCTGAAATTTGGTACATGGTGTTAGTATATGGCCTCAAACACCCATGCAAAAATTGGTCGAAATTGGTCCATAATTGGTCATATTTGACTTCCGGAGCCCCTTGGAAGAGCAAAATTCATCCGATTCGGTTGAAATGTGGTACGTGATGTTAGTACATGATATTTAACAACCATGCCAAAAGTGGTCCATATCAGTCCATAATCATATATAGCCCCCATATAAACCGATCCCGAGATTTGCTTTTGGAGCCACTTGGAGGAGCAAATTTCATCCGAGTCAGTTGAAATTTGGTACATTGTGCTAGAATATGGCCGTTAACAACCATGCCTAACTAGGTCCATATCGGTCTATAGTTATATAGAGCCCTCAGATAAATCGATCCCCAATCACACAAAAATTGGTCCATATCAAGTTCATAATTGTTTTTGACCACAATATTTCAATTCTGGCTCTCTACGTACCGTGCAAAAGTCCATATCGATTCGTAATTATTTGTAGACTTACTTATAAATACCATTTTTGTCTAATATATACCATGTATGGACTAACTCACAATGTAGAAAACGATGTTAAGAAGTTTTAAGATACCACAACCCAATTAATTCGATTGTGGATGACAGTTTTTCGTAGAAGTTTTTTACGCACATAAGATTCGGCCTAGCCGAACTTACGGCCGTATATACTTGTTTTTTTTTTTATACCCTCCACCATAGGATGGGGGTATATTAACTTTGTCATTCCGTTTGTAACACATCGAAATATTGCTCTAAGACCCCATAAAGCATATATATTCTGGGTCGTGGTGAAATTCTGAGTCGATCTAAGCATGTCCGTCCGTCCGTCCGTCTGTCCGGCTGTCCGTCCGTCTGTGGAAATCACGCTAACTTCCGAACGAAACTAGCTATCGACTTGAAACTTGGCACAAGTAGTTGTTATTGATGTAGGTCGGATGGTATTGAAAATGGGCCATATCGGCCCACGTTTACGTATAGCCCCCATATAAACCGATCCCCAAATTTGGCTTGCGGAGCCTTCCGGAGCAGCAAAATTCATCCGATCCGGTTGAAATTTGGTACGTGGTCTAAGTATACGGTCTTTAACAACCATGCAAAAATTGGTCCATATCGGTCCATAATTATATATAGCCCCCATATAAACCGATCCCCAGATTTGATCTCCGGAGCCTCTTGGAGGGGCAAAATTCATCCGATCCGGTTGAAATTTGGTACCTGATGTTAGTATACGGTCTCTAACAACCATGCAAAAATTGGTCCATATCGGTCCATAAATATATATAGCTCCCATATAAACCGATCGCCAGATTTGACCTCCGTAGCCTCTTGGAGGAGCAAACTTCATCCTACCCGATTGAAATTTGGTACGTGGTGTTAGTATATGGTCTCTAACAACCATGCAAAAACTGGTCCATATCGGTCCATAATTATATATAGCTCCCATATAAACCGATCCCCAGATTTGACCTCCGGAGCCTCTTGGAGGGGCAAAATTCATCCGATCCGTTTGAAATTGGGTACCTGATGTTAGTATACGGTCTCTAACAAGCGTGCAAAAATTGGTCCATATCGGTTTATAATTATATATAGCTCCCATATAAACCGATCCCCAGATTTGACCTCCGGAGCCTCTTGGAGGAGCAAAAGTCATCCGATGCGGTTGAAATTTGGTACATTTCGTTAGGATATGGCCTCTAACAGCCATGTAAAAATTGTCAAATTTTATTACTATAGAAAGTTTTGTCAAAATTTCATTTCTATAGAAAGTTTTGTAAAAAGTTTATTTCTATAGCAATGTTTGTCAACATTTTATTTCCATAGAAAATTTTGTCAAAATTTTATTTCTATAGAAAATTTTGTAAAAAATTTATTTCTGTAGAAAATTTTGTCAACATTTTATTTCTATAGACAATTTTGTCAACATTTTATTTCTATAGAACATTTTGTCAACATTTTATTTCTATAGAAAATTTTGTCAAAATTTTATTGCTATAGAAAATTTTGTCAACATTTGACTTCCATAGAAAATTTTGTCAACATTTTATTTCTATAGAAAATTTTGTCAAGTTTTTATTTCTATAGAAAATTTTGTCAAAATTTTATTTCTATAGAAAATTTTGTCAAAATTTTATTTCTATAGAAAATTTTGTCAAACTGAATTATATACGTATTTAACCGGCCTTTTTTTGTTTAATATATACCCATTATGGACTAACTTACAATTTAGAAGACAGTGTTAAAAAGTTTTACGATACCTTGCCATCGGCAAGTGTTATCGCATCCCAAGTAATTCGATTGTGGATGACAGCCTTTAGTAGAAGTTCCTACGCAATCCATGGTGGAGGGTACATAAGATTCGGCCTGGCCGAACTTACGGCCGTATATACTTGTTTTTTTTTAATTTTTTTATATTTTTGGTAAACATTTTCTGCAAATTGTTGTAGATTACTTTTGGCACACGTGACAAGCGTGCTTACGAAGCCTCCTGAGAGAGTACATCTCATCTGATCCGGTTGGTACTTGATGTTAGTATGTACACTAATAGAAAAATTACGTTCCAAAATTGTGAACGAACGGTAACAAAATGAAACGGAAACGTTCACGAAAAAATAAAACGGAATGTTCACGGTTTCGTGCACGGTCGTTTACGATGTGCTTAGGCGACTGTGGTGACTGCTATAAAAATTAGTCATTCAAATAATGTTAGATTAAGAATTGTTAATAGAGTAAGTAATCGAGGAGTGATAGGGATGTTATTTAATGGAAAATGTTAAACATTATTCGAGAATCCACACTAACTTGACAGTATAATGCATATAAAATATATGCTCGTTGGGATGATCTATTCTATCAAGAAAATTATATTTCATATCCTCCACGTACTTCACTACCAACTAACTGATCGAAACCTCAAAAAAAATCATAACACTTTATGTTTCGTCAAACGATATGTTGGTCTTCCAAAAACCAGTTTTATGGTATGTGGGCAAGATATGTATATCACTGAATGATGATGCACTTCGATTCTTTGTTGCCAATATGTCAACCTGACATTCGACTACCAAATCTGGTCATCACCAAAAACAAGACAATCCGTCCAGCCTCCTCAACTTAGAGTGTGGCTTCTCTGTGTTTTCTTGATGGTTTGTTGTTTTTTTGCCTGATATGATGCCAAAGCCAAAGAATTTTTGTTGTCAAATTCTGTCAGGACATTAACCGATCAACAACACACAGCGACGACGACGAAAAATCAAATCAAAATAAAAACCAAGTTAACATTTAATTATGTTCTGCTGTCGAAATTGATGTGGCTCTTGCTTGCTTAAGGCAACACCAAATCTCTGCACCAGGCCTGTATACCTGTTCAAATTTTTTGGTGGTATGGCTGACTGATGCTGTTGTATTTCGTTTTGGGGCTTGGACTGAGGTGGTGATGACGGATGATCATAAATTTCGTTGAATTGAATTGGGTTTGTGGCTATAGAAGCTCACTCTACACAAAACAAAAACAAGAAGTCAAAGTCATAAGAGAACAATCTTACATACTGGTGGTGGCTAAGGAAATTATTCTGGTTCGTATTGGTATTGAAGCGACATTTGATTGCAGTGGTAATGTGACAGACTGCAATGGATGGCCATCTACCACCACCACCACTGATCATATTGAAACTGCGTGTAAACACCATCTATCCAATTGGTAGCAGATTTTCACTGAAGTCTTGAATTCACAACAATTTGAACAAAATGAAGGCGAATTCATGCACATTCTGAATAATAACAATAATCATAAAGTTTTCAAACTGATTGCATGGCTATAATTATGCTGCTTACTGTCACTAAGCTTCAGCTACCGTATGTGCTGCAACATGAACACATGAGGTATGGTACGATGCAGACATCGTAAAGCCGATAGACGGACAAATGGAGTGGCATACAACGGTCATGTGGTGAGACGACAAATGGTTTGAATACCTCTCGAAGAACAGTGGATCCATAGGAAAAACATGAGGATGAATATTTAACTTGAGCAGGTGTTTCAAAAGTTTGAACTATAGCAATGTTATTCGGAAAGTATACGCCACTATTTAGTGAAGGCGAAGAATACATATATATTTTTCATGAAGAAAAAACGTATAATTTTCAAGTATCAATGAGTGCGTCCGGTTATATTTTCACCTCAATGATAAGGCACCTCATTCTTATAGTCCGAACGGTATTCCACAAAGAGTTGAAATAAATCAAAGTTTTTACCACAATAGAAACAAGTTTTTAGATTTTTCGACTGGAATATGAAATTAACCGCAGATCTTCATAGTGGAATGCGCCACGGTACCTCCCAAGTGGTATTCCGTAGCGTTTGATATCAAACCTCGTGTACTTTACATGAGGATGTACATTGAGTGGCTGGCATCCTCTTCTCTATAACATCCAACAGTTAAACGATATTTGTAATGGTTTTGATTTTTCAAGCAGAGGTCCTAGTTGTCAGAAAAACAGGCGAGCTGTTTAAGGGACGCAGTAGAATCCGGGATTATATTTTAGTAGTTAGGTGCCTCACGTGATAGACCATATAGTCTAGAGCATTTCACGATTGCAGATGAACCCCACATGACAAATGCCTTACCCCTAAGCTTTACTGGATTCCTGGACATAGCCACACTGTAGGCAATTAAGTAACTGACGAATTGGAATGGATTGACTTCCAAGCGCTTCAATTCGACCAATCGGTAATGTAATACACTGGCGATCTTTATAAGGTTTGCACAGAAAAGGCAAACAGCAGATTGTAAAGCAGGTCGCGGTGCAGTATCTCCAAGGTAGTCCAGACTGCGTTCAGACATACACTCCCACGAGAAATTTCAGATGAATATAGCAGTAGGGTTATTTACATCCAAATGGAACGATAGTCGCCTTATAAGGATTCTCACGTTGACGGCAAAAAAACGCCAATTTTTGCGCAGAAAGGGCAAACATGAAATGTTAAAGGATGTTGTGATGCAGTATCTCCAGGGTAATCTAGACTACGTTCGCGGCAATCACTTCTAGATCTGTCTCTAGAAATTGGAAATGAGTATCACAGTAGGTACCATTACAGATTATTGAATGACCAGGTCATTGACATCAACATGTTGATGAAGAAGGTGCCAATTTTTAGAAGGTTTGTACTGAAAGGCCAAACATCATATGGCAAAGGTGCAGTATCTTAAGGATGACTAAGTTCTCGGCATCCACTCCCTGATCAGAAATTGGAGATGGGTATTGCAGTAGGTACCATTGCAAGTCATTGGATGGTCAGATTTGAATGGGCATGAGGGTGACTAAGTTCTCGGCATCCACTGCCTGATGAGAAATTGGAAATGAGTATCGCAGTAGGTACCATTGCAAGTCATTGGATGGTCAGATTTGGATGGGCATGATCCTCTGAGCCGTAAGTCCCACCGGGATCCCAGATTTCGCCAAGAATCTTACATGACAGACAAAAATCATATGACAAAGGAGTTTGTGGCGCAGTATCTACAGGGTAATGTAGACTGCGTTCGCGATACTCACTCCCAGATCTGTCTCTATAAATTGGAGTAGGTACTATTACAGGTCAATAGCATCAAAATGGAATGATGGTGGGATTGTCTCATGTTGAAGACAATAAATTGCCAATATTATCGCAGATACGAAATAGGCATGGTCTTCTAAGTGTAAGTCCCACTAGGATCGTTGACTTATCTTTTTTGCATGATATGATTTCGGCTATAAAAATAAAATTCCTTGTCATTGAGCTAAACATAAACTCGGGCAACACTCTTTGATAAGAGAGACGATCACCAACTATGAAATAATTAAGTGAGCTTAAAACAAGTATATACGGCCGTAAGTTCGGCCAGGCCGAATCTTATGTACCCTCCACCATGGATTGCACAGAAACTTCTATGAAAGACTGTCATCCACAATCGAATTACTTGGGTTGTGGTATCTTAAAAACTTCTTAACATTGTTTTCTAAATTGTGGGTTGGTCCATACCTGGTATATATTAGACAAAAAAGGTATGTATAGATAAGTCTACAAATAATTACGAATCGATATGGACTTTTGCCCGGTACGTAGAGAGCCAGAATTGAAATATAGGGGGTCACTTATATGGGGGCTATATACAATTATGAACTTGATATGGACCAATTTTTGTGTGATTGGGGATCGATTTATCTGAGGGCTATATATAACTATAGACCGATATGGACTTAGTTGGGCATGGTTGTTAGCGGCCATATACTAGCACAATGTACCAAATTTCAACTAACTCGGATGAAATTTGCTCCTCCAAGTGGCTCCAAAACCAAATATCGGGATCGGTTTATATTGGGGCTATATAAGATTATGGACTGATATGGACCATTTTTGGCATGGTTGTTAAATATCATATACTACCACCACGTACCAAATTTCAACCAGATCGGATGAATTTTGCTTCTCCAAAAGGCAACCGGGGTCAAATCTGGGGATCGGTTTATATGGGGGCTATATATAATTATGGACTGATATGAACCAATTCCTCCATGGTTGTTGGATAACATATACTAACATCACGTACCAAATTTCAACTGAATCAGATGAATTTTGATTTTCCAAGAGGCTCCGGAGGTCAAATCTGGTGATCGGTTTATATGGCGGCTATATATAATTATGGACCGTTGTGGACCAATTTTTGCATGGTCATTAGAGGCCATATACTAACACCATGTACCAAATTTCAACCGGATCGGATGAAATTTGCTTCTCTTAGAGGCTCCGCAAACCAAATCGGGGGATCGGTTTATATGGGGGCTATATATAATTATGGACCGATGTGGACCAATTTTTGCATGGTTGTTAGAGACCATATACTAACACCATGTACCAAATTTCAGCCGGATCGGATGAAATTTGCTTCTCTTAAAGGATCCGCAAGCCAAATTTGGGGGTCCGTTTATATGGGGGCTACATCAATAACAACTACATGTGCCAAGTTTCTAGTCGATAGCTTGTTTCGTTCGGAAGTTAGCGTGATTTCAACAGACGGACGGATGGACGGACATGCTCAGATCGACACAGAATTTCACCACGACCCAGAATATATATACTTTATGGGGTCTTAGAGCAATATTTCAATGTGTTACAAACGGAATGACAAAGTTAATATACCCCTCATCCTATGGTGGAGGGTATAATATCGGCTGCCACTATAGCCAACCAAAACATAACCTTGCGATTGCTCAGCCTGAATTCTCGATTCCAAAAAATGGTTATGAAAGTTCAGAATCCCGGAACACATACAACGATGGATCACATATCGGTACGGGAAGAGACTATTCCCTGACATCTACTTCATATTCTGGATCCCAGCAAGAAAAGTGCAGGAAATATGGCATGAGGGCTTGTTGTAGTTTTGCGAGGATGGGTAGACTTTGGAGTTCTGTCATGCATTTTTCAGATATAGACCCTTACAAAATTGGGGCAAGTTTGATTCGGAATTTAACCTAACTTGGAAACAGAATCTGGCAATAAACTGAAAAAAAATCCTAACAATATTCCAAAAAACTTGTGTCATCCACATTAAAAAAATCCTCTACACTTAATTATGGACTTATTGGCATACACTGGAGACCATGAAAAAGTCGTAGGCCGTCCCATCTGACATAAGGGTGCTGAACACTGTTTTCTGGGAATCACAAAATGTGATCCACATGAAGTACCAGGAGAAGGATGAAAAGTCACATGGATGTTAAATTCTTGGGTAGATTCTCCATATCTTTCTTCAACCAATGTCAGAAGAGAAACGCCTTTCTTAGTAATTGATCTTCGATGATCTAGTCAAGCTATTAACATGGAACCTGCTAGACCCATATTAATATCCTAAATTCGGAGTTCTGTAGTCGACAAGGTTTCGGTATTCAATGGCATCACGAATTTCATGAGAAACTCATAAATTGTATCCCCTACTCTATGCGTACTACATGTACGGAGAAAAAACATCCTACAATGCATAAATATTTTCTTCATCATCAACCAATGAATCTAAAAAATGTTCAGCATCGCTGAGATATGTGATGGTCCCTACGTTAAAGTATAAGGTACGACATTTCTAAATCGAAAAACTCAAAATTAAAGAAAAGTCGTTGATGGTAATGAACTATGAGAAATCCAAGGCAAGATGGCAAATGTACGGAGAAAGCTCTCTGAAATCAGCTGCTGCATAGGTGATAGTCACTTAGTTGTAACTAAAAAACAGAAATAAGTGAACCAATCGCCTCTTATCAACGTCGAATGGCCAAGGATAGATGGTATATAAGTTTCATTCTTTTAAAAAAAGTTGGTATTTTATAAGACCGGAGAGAGCTTTTCCAGACATAGCACATGGCTAGATAAGGTTGGATAAGGTCTAGTGTCAGGCTCACTTTGACTATTCAGTCCATTTTGATACTTCTCTCTTGTCACTAAGAGCTGCCCGATTCCATGTGTAGCTCAATGACAAGGGACCTCCTTTTTATAGCAAAGTCCGAACGGCATTTCACGTGACGGTGAAACCACTTACAAAAACTCAGAAATATCACCACCATTACTGAGAGGGAATAATCCAATGCTGAAAAGCTTATTTGGTGTTTCGTCGAAACTGGGATTGAACCCACGACCCTTTGTATGAAAGGCGGGCATGTAGCACAGTGGCTAAAATGGGAAAATGATATTCAGCTCCTTTGGCAGAAAATGGGCTAACTACACCCACTGTGTCATAGCAAAAAGTGCACCACAACGAACAATCCACCATCATTACACGCAACAATACACGCAGAAGCATATGCTGATCGGAATGATATTCTTGCATGTTCATGTTTATAGAAATGCCGGCCGGACACCAGTCAAGTGCATTCCTATATGAAATGCTTGTGAGTTTAGTTCGTTGTAACGCACATAACGTCCGCATCTTCCTCATCGCTGGCATAAACTCATCATCATCGAAATATTGTTGTCATATTCCATAACACATGGTTGGGGATTGATTTTAGTTTGCTTATTTTTCCTGCTTTTTCCCTTACCATTCTCCTGGATTGGGGCGGGTAGGAGGCAAATGTGTTTATGATATCCAGTGTCACCGTCCAAGAAGGTGTAAAATTTTTTAAATATTTTTTTATTCCTTAACACTTTGAGAGAAAATGTGTGTGTATGTGTATAAAAAATTTTATTAATATTATTTTCATATTAATTTTGTTTCATTTTATTCACAAACGTGATGTCTTATATCATCATTAGATGTGTGTGAATATGGGTGTGTGTATGGCGATTGGTTGATTTGAACAATTGGCTGATGTGATTTAATTCGCAGTATCATTTGAGCATTTATTAACGAAAATAGTCCACAATTAATTTTAAATCAACTATGAACGTCAGAGATGTCTAATAAATTGATGCATTCATAGCCATGCCATTTGAATTGATGTGAAGCAAGAATGAAAGAAAAATATCAAACTCGTAAACGATTTAGAAAACACTTTGACTAACAGATAAATGGACACTTTAAAGTATTTTTATGAAAATAAAGTATTTTATTTACATACATGTAGAGAATTGTTTCTTTTGTTTATTGATTTATTCAAGGTTTATGGAAGTGTCATAAAATGTGAAGGGTAATTTATCAGAGCATTTTTTTTACAAAGATAGCTTTAGTAAGTTCCGAGCAATGGCGATTCGTAAAGAATTGAAAAGGTCACCTCATGCATCAAGTATATAATTGATTTTGCATATGTATTTATAATGAATTTAGATCCATTGGTGCGCAATGCCTACTTTGCATATACCTAATACTACTTGGGTAAGTAGGAACTTGGTCAGTAAGGTACCTTCGACAAGAAACTGTATTGGAAGATCCACATCAAAGAGTGGACTAAGAAAGCCTGCAGAAGTTGGCCACTATGCAGAAAAGCGGCGTTCTCTAAGTGGGGACTGAATACGGTTGCCACTTGAACCAAAAATAATTTACCAAAATTTTAAAAAATGTACCAGGAAACTACCAAAAAAATATTTTAATTCTGCAGAAAGTTTTGTTAATTTTTATTTCTATAGAAAATTTTGGTAAAATTTTATTTCTATAGGGAATTTTTAAAAATTTTTATTTCCATAGAAAATTTTGTCAAAATTTTATTTATATATAAAATTTTGTCAATATTTTAGTTCTTTCGAACATTTTGTCCAAATTTTATTTTTATAGAAAATTTTGTCGAAATTTTACTTCTATAGAAAATTTTGTTAAAATTTTATTTCTATGGAAAATTTTATTTCTACCGAAAATTTTGCCAAAATTTTATTTCTATAGAAAATTTGGTCAAAATTTCATTTCTATAGAAAATTTTATCAAAATTTTATTTCTATAGAAATTCTTGTCAAAATTTTATTTCTATAGAAAATTTTGTTAAAATTTTATTTCTATAGAAAATTTTGTCAAAATTTTATTTCTATAGAAAATTTTGTTAAAATTTTATTTCTATAGAAAATTTTGTCCAAATTTTATTTCTATAGAAAATGTTGTTAAAATTTTATTTCTATAGAACATTTCTTCAAAATTTTATTTCTATAGACAAATTTGTCAAAATTTTATTTCTATAGAAAATGTTGTCAAAATTTTATTTCTATAGAAAATATTGTCAAAATTTTATTTCTATAGAAAATGTTGTCAACATTTTATTTCTATAGAAAATGTTGTCAACATTTAGTTTCTATAGAAAATTTTGTCAAAATTGTATTTCTATAGAAAATGTTGTCAAAATTTTATATTATAGAAAATTTTGTCAAAACTTAATTTCTATAGAACATTTCTTAAAAATTTTATTTCTATAGAAAACATTGTAAACATCTTATTTCTATAGAAAATTTTGTCAAAATTTTATTTCTATAGAAAATTTTGTCAAAAATTTAATTTCTATAGAAAAATTTGTCAAAATTGTATTTGTATAGAAAATTATGTCAAAATTTTATTTCTATAGAAAATTTTGTCAAAATTTTATTTCTATAGAAAATTTTGTTAAAATTTTATTTCTATAGAAAATTTTGTCCAAATTTTATTTCTATCGAAAATGTTATCAAAATTTTATTTCCGTAGAAAATTGTTAAAAATTTTATTTCTATAAAAAATTTTGTCAAAATTGTATTTCTATAGAAAATTTTGTAAAAATTTTATTTCTTTTGAAAATTTTGTCAATATTTTATTTTTTCGAACATTTTGTTCAAATTTTATTTTTATAGAAAATTTTGTCTATAGAACATTTCTTAAAAATTTTATTTCTATAGAAAATTTTGTCAAAATTTTATTTCTATAGAAAATTTTGTCAAAATTTTATTTCTATAGAAAATTTTTTCAAAATTTTATTTCTATAGAAAATTTTGTCAAAACTCCATTTCTATAGAACATTTTGTCAAAATTTTATTTCCATAGAAAATATTGTCAAAATTTATTTTATAGATCATTTTGTCAAAATTTTATTTGTATAGAAAATTTTGTCGGAATTTTCTTTCTATAGAAAATGTTGTCAAAGCTTCATTTCTATAGAACATTTTGTCAATTTTTTTCTATAGAAAATTTTGTCAAAATTTTATTTTAATTGAAAATTTTTCAAAATTTTATTTTAATTGAAAATTTTTCAAAATTTTATTTGTTTACAAAAATTTGTTAAAATTTTATTTCTATAGAAAATTTTTTTTCTATAGAAAAAAAAAATTGAAATTATTGGTTAAAATTGTAAATTTTAATTTCAAGCACATATATAAATTCCTACGTCTTGTGCGGTTTACTGTCTTCAAGGAAACCTGTTGAATTTTGCCAAAGTAATAGTTTTTCAGAGGATTAACCGATAGGTTGATCGGGAAATCAATTGAGTGATAGCCAACTTCAAAATTTTATTTCTGTAGAAAATGTTGTCAACATTTTATTTCCATGGAAAATTTTATCAAAATTTTATTTCTATGGAAAATTTTGTCAAAATTGTATTTCTATAGAAAATCTTGTCGAAATTTTATTTCTATAGGAAATTTTGTTTATAGAACATTTCTTAAAAATTTTATTTCTATAGAAAATTTTGTCAAAATTTTATTTCTATAGAAAATGTTGTCAAAATTTTATTTCTATAGAAAATTTTGTCAAAATTTTATTTTTGTAGAACATTTTGTCAATTTTTTTCTATAGAAAATTTTGCCAAAATTTTATTTTAATTGAAAAATTTTCAAAATTTTATTTGTTTACAAAAATTTGTTAAAATTTTATTTCGATAGAAAAAAATTTGAATTTATTGAATTTCTATAGAAAAAAATTTGAATTTATTGGTTAAAATTGTAAATTTTAATTTCAAAAGATATATAAATTCGTACGTCTTGTGCGGTTTACCGTCTTCATGGAAACCTGTTGAATTTTACCAAAGTAATAGCTTTTCAGAGGATTAACCGATAGGTCGATTGGAAGATCGATTGATTGATAGCCAACTTGTGTAAATTCATTGCTAACTTCATCTTTTATTTGAGGTATTTTGAATTCTTAAAGATCACCTAAATTCGTTTCCATTCTCTGTTTAAATCTGAGCCAGGTTAAAGATACTAAAGATAGATCTCTAGTATCTTTATTCTTACAACGCGCCTCTCCTCTATTCCAACACTCGTGTAATCTTAGGTTAGGTGGCAGCCCGATGTACCAGGCTCACTTAGACTATTCAGTCCATGGTGATACCACATTGGTGAACTTCTCTCTTATCACTGAGTGCTGCCCGATTCCATGTTAAGCTCAATGACAAGGGACCTCCTTTTTATAGCCGAGTCCGAACGGCGTTCCACATTGCAGTGAAACCACTTATAGAAGTTGTGAAACCCTCAAAAAAGTCACCAGCATTACTGAGGTGGGATAATCCACCGCTGAAAAAGTTTTTGGTGTTCGGTCGAAGCAGGAATCGAACCCACGACCTTGTGTATGCAAGGCGGGCATGCTAACCATTGCATCACGGTGGCTCCCAGCCATGTGTAATATTAGCTCTAAGTATCCGGTCACTATTCCCAGGGCCCTCCTAACTATTTTTAATGGTTCATCACGCTTCGTGTTCCGCCCATTCTCCCAATGTGTACAATTGGTCCCTATAGCGGTCACCATCCATCCACCTGACTATCGATACCATTTTTGGGTTCAGAACCCATTTCAAGCAAACAACTTTTCTGCATAGTGCTGAAAATTTGTGTGTTATCTCAGTCCTTTCTTTGATGTGGCATTTTTTGATTTAGTTTTTTTTTATCAAGGGTTATCTTACATTCTTTTAAATTACGGAAAGTTTACCTTAATAAAATTGACAATTTTTTTATAACATTTTCCTATTATACAACCGTATTTTCTATTAATAAAACTTATTATACATTATAAGCTATTCGATGGTTTTATTAGATACAGTAAATATGAAAGTGTAGTTCAATCCTTTCATTAGCCTGGATATATTTTCCATACCCCATGCAAAAATTCATCATCACACCAGAGAAAAACTCAAAAAGAAAATCTCATGTAAGACATGAACTCATTAAGCAAACTTGTGTTATGGAATTAATTTTAATCAAAATCTCATTCATAATCATCCAGATGGCATGAAGACACAACATCAAGAAGAAAGCAGAAATGGGTGACAGCTCTTCTGCCACAACAGTGAGGCGTACTTTGTACAGTACTCTGGTGGATGGACGTCAATGTAAGAAGATATTGCAGCAGCTTTACTGATTGATCTTTGAGACATTGGTGATTGTGGTTATGGCGTAATGGTAATGATCATTACGATACTCAATCTGATGGACGATAACAATGATGACAATGGTGGTGATGCGATCTAAAGGCAATTGAAACTTCCAGTTTTCACCATCCTCAATCTGTTTTTCACTTGAATGTCGTTATGTTGTGCGTTTTGTGCATAAAAGATTACAAAATACATGCGTTATTGTTCCAAGCTCTCCGATCGTACTTGTATATCATAAACAATTAAAGTAATCAACCCAAAGTCCCAGCTCAATTCATATTTACGCCCAATGCTACTATTGTCTCTCACCAGACATATTTCCATTCAATTTCAATTCTAGCCCCAATATGGATTTCAATACCATAACCACCACAGTCGACAGCAACCAAAAAAACCAAGAGCAGAACAACGATGTGATTCTACTTAACATCGATTGACCTTAACAGATTAGTGAAACATTTGCGGTTATTAAAGAAAGAGCCATCACAAATTGCACAGAACCCGATAAGAAATTCTTAACCCAAGAATTCCACAAAAGAAATTTTATTCATCTTCTCACACACAAAAACAAAAAAAGTATGAGAAGATGTAGCAAAAGCTTCATGAATAGGAGCAAATATTTAAAAAAAAAAATTGTTTCGAATGAAAGTGTCGAGGCCTAATTGTCCGTCCATATGAATTTCTCTTTGCCATCATGTAGAAATTTTTGTCCATCTACATATTAATTTGTTTTAATGCGTTGAAAACCCCATAAAAATCATTTAAAAAAATCGTAGTTGTACTTCATAATATCGACACAGTGAATAAAATTGTAACAGCAGTGAATACTAAAGTCACCGATATGCTATAAAAGGGTTATAATATTTGTTTTGTTGATGAACTAGGCGAGTATGCGAAGAATAAACATCTAAGCGAGTATGTGAAGAATGTATTAACTTCACTCTCAACCTTTGGCAGATATTGAAATAGTAAGGAAATGTAATATTTGATGGTTTTTTCGAATTATGTTTAGAAAACCTCTGATCTGAGGAAATCCTGTAGGAATCTCCTAAACAAGGTAAAGATTAGAAGAGCTTCGTAGACCTTAACACCTACATAACCAGCCTAGAGACTATATGACAGCACTAAGAAGGGCTCCAGAAAAAAACATATTCTAATTGTTTTGGTCTCTTTAAGGATTCAAGTCTAAGAAAGTGCACAATTCATGTACTCTATTTCCGTTAAAAGATTGGAAAAAGAATAAAGAAAAAGTCCAGTTTAATGTAAAGTATTAGTGGAAAAAATTAACTGAACCAGAGGAAAGTATTCCAAAGAAGACGAAGAGTATATCATCGGGTAGGTAAGTATAAGCTAACAATGGTGGTGACCCTTTTTGTCAGGATAACGTAGACTATTGGAGGTGGTGATACCACAATGCACCAAATGTGTGCTGCCCGATTTCATGTTCAGCTCAGTGTCATGGTACCCCCATTTTATAACCGAGACCGAACGTCGCACATTGGGGTATTTCATACCGATTTGTGTGATTAATTCAAAAATTCAAATCGAAGATACCCATCCATGATGGGTACCGTTCGAAAGAGAACAAAATTTGCATCACTGTGTGAAAAACTAATTGGAAGTCAATGAACTGCGATTGCAAATTTGACGTTTTCTTTACTTTGGTCGCGCATTGTAAAAAACACAAGTGTTTTGATATTTAAAAGTGATTTTTCTCAAAAAAATTAAACAAGTATATTTTTTTTACAATGGAACCTTCAACCTCAGGTATTTTTTTAAGTTTTAATGTAATACATTAGTACAATAAGTGTCTGTTTATATTTTTAATAATTTTTTCCGTACAGGCTTATAAAATGTGTGTTTTTAGGTATATATGTAGGCATATAGTTGTGAATACCACTGAATTCAGTGGAAATGTATTTTTTCTTGAAACAGCAAATGTAAGTGATGTGTTAATAAAAAAAAATTTTGCCCATACTTGCCCCTGTTAAAAAAATAATTTTTTTTGTATGCCTCCAACGCTGCATAAATATTTTATACATGGACCGGAAATAGTGTCTAATGCATTGTTGCCAATAGATCAATTGTCCGAAGAGGCTCAAGAGGCCCGAAACAAACACCCAGAGAAGGAATATGATCACCTCAACTATGTTTCGAGAGCAACATGTTATTTTTGGACGGAGAACATGTAACATGTTTGCGGCAACCATGTTATTTTCTCGAAAAGCATATGTCTGACTTCGGCAACCATGTATATGTTTGCCGAGAAAACACCATTTTTGCGACAAAAATGTTCCATGGTCACCATACAAAAATAACATTTTGCTCTCGAAACATGGTTGAGTTGATCATATTCCTTCTCTGCGTGAAGACTTCAAACGTTTCAAGTAGGATTTTGCGCGAAAATGTAGTAGACAGAAGGCTAACGAAGACATTTTTAATCACTTCAGATCTTTTAATATGTTCTCTAAGAAGGCTTCCAAAGAAAAAATTTCACAATTTGCCTATTGCAGCTGTGGAGCTCCTCAAACCCCCAAAAGAGGATAATGTTGAAAATGATAATGATGATTTTGAAAACAAAGAAGAAGAAGATGATGATGATGATGTTTTTGCTAATGACTCAATGTCAGATGACTAATAATATAAACAACTAAAAAGAAAAATTAACAACCGTTCCTTATTTTTGTATTGGATATGTATTTAATTAATTTTAAGGAAAAAAAAAATAAAGTTACATTAAAGTAAATTATTTTATGACGTTTCTTGTATCTAATAATTGTTTCCTAACTAAAAAAATATATATATTGCGTTATTGAGAAGCTTGGCTGATTTAATCACACTTTTGGGTGTCAATTACCCCAGTGTGCGTCGTTTGACATTACGATGAAACCACTTAGAGAAGATTTTGAACAATCAGAAACGTCAACCCTATTAATGAGCCTCAAACGTTGATTGATTTTCTATAGAAATAAAATTTTACCTTATGTTATCTTTCGAAGGTCGAAAAACAAAAACAACAAACGTAGAGAAATAAAATTTTGACAAAATTTTCTATAGAAATAAAATGTTGACAAAATTTTCTATAGAAATAAAATTTTGACAAAATTTCCTGTAGAAATAAAGTTTTGACAATATTTTCTATATTGTCAAAACTTTATTTAAAACTTTGACAAAATTTTCTATAGAAATAAAATGTTGACAAAATTTTCTATAGAAATAAATTTTTGACAGATTTTTTTAAAATTTTGACAAAATTTTCTATAGAAATAAAAATTTGAGAAAATTTTCTAGAGAAATAAAATGTTGACAACATTTTCTGTAGAAATGATATATTGACCAAATTTTCTATTTTGAAAAAATTTTCTATAGAAATAAAATTTTGACACAACTTTCTATAGAAATAAAATTTTGACAAAATTTTCTGTAGAAATAAAATTTTGACCAAATTTTCTATAGAAATAAAGTTTTGACAAAATTTTCTATAGAAATAAAAATTTTAACAAAATTTTCTATAGAAAAAAATTTTGACAAAATTTTCTAGAGAAATAACATTTTTACAAAATTTTCTATAGAAAGAAAATTTTGACAGAATTTTCTATAGAAATAAAATTTTGACAAAATTTTCTATAGAAATAAAATTTTGACAACATTTTCTATAGAAATAAAATTTTGACAATATTTCCTATAAATTAAATTTTTGACAAACATTTCTATACAAAAAATGATAAAATATCCTTTAGAAAAATTATATGGAAATTGAGTTTTGACAAATTCCAAAAAAAAAAAACAAGTATATACGGCCGTAAGTTCGGCCAGGCCGAATCTTATGTACCCTCCACCATGGATTGTGTAGAAACTTCTACGAAAGACTGTCATCCACAATCGAATTACTTGGGTTGTGCTATCTTAAAACTTCTTAACATCGTTTTCTAAATTGTGAGTTAGTCCATACGTAGTATATATTAGACAAAAAAGTTATGTATAGTTAAGTCTACAAATATGGACTTTTTGCACGGTACGTAGAGAGCCAGAATTGAAATATGGGGGTCGCTTATATGCGGGCTATATACAATTATGAACTTGATATGGACCAATTTTTGTGTGATTGGGGATCGATTTATCTGAGGGCTATATATAACTATAGACCGACAAGACATGGTTGTTAACGGCCATATACTAGCACAATGTACCAAAATTCAACTCATTCGGATGAAATTTGCTCCTCCAAGAGGCTCCAAAACCAAATCTCGGAATCGGTTTATATGGGGGCTATATATGTTATGGACCGATATGGACCACTTTTGGCATGGTTGTTAAATATCGTAGACTACCACCACATACCAAATTTCAACCAGATCGAATGAATTTTGCTTCTCCAAAATGCACAGGAGGTCAAATCTGGGGATCAGTTTATATTGGAGCTATATATAATTATGGACTGATAGGAACCAATTCTTGTATGGTTGTTGGATACCATATACTAACATCACGTACCAAATTTCAACCGAATGGGAAGAATTTTGCTCTTCCAAGGGGCTCCGGAGATCAAATCTGGGGATCGGTTTATATGGGGGCTATATATAATTATGGACCGACGTGGACCAATTTTTGCACGGTCATTAGAGACCATATACTAACATCATGTACCAAATTTCAGCCGGATCGGATGAAATTTGTTTCTCTTAGAGGCCCTACAAGCCAAATCGGGGGATCGGTTTATATGGGGGCTATATATAATTATGGACCGATGTGGACCGATTTTTGCGTAGTTGTTAGAGACCATGTACTAACACCATGTACCAAATTTCAGCCGGATCGGATGAAATTTGCTTCTCTTAGAGGCTCTGCAAGCCAAATCGGGGGATCGGTTTATATGGGGGGCTATATATAATTATGGACCGATGTGAACCAGTTTTTGCATGGTTGTTAGAGACCATATACTAACACCATGTACCAAATTGCAGCCGGATCGGATGAAATTTGCTTCTCTTAGAGGTCTCGCAAGCCAAATTTGGGGGCCCGTTTATATGGGGGCTATACGTAAAAGTGGAACTTGGCACAAGTAGTTGTTATTGATGTAGGTCGGATGGTATTGCAAATGGGCCATATCATTTGCAATACCATCCGACCTACATCAATAACAACTACTTGTGCCAAGTTTCAAGTCGATAGCTTGTTTCGTTCGGAAGTTAGCGTGATTTCAACAGACGGACGGACATGCTCAGATCGACTCAGAATTTCACCACGACCCAGAATATATATACTTTATGGGGTCTTGGAGCAATATTTCGATGTGTTACAAACGGAATGGCAAAGTTTATATACCCCCCATCCTATGGTGGAGGGTATAAAAATAAAATATGGATTAAATTTTCTGTAAAGTAAATATGAGGTAAAAATCTTTAAAAAAATAATTTTCGTTATAGGTCATACAATCAAATAAATTGTCGCTATTAGGAGCAATCATAAAATAATACACACAACTTCTTAAATAAAATAATAAATTATTTCTTTTCAAGAAACAACTTTTTTCATAATAACCACTAAAAACAGCATAATAAGATGTTCTTATTTGATAGATTATTTTTGGTTCGAGTAGCAAAAATTGAGATTACGAAACTAAATCCCAGTATTTCAAATGAAAATGAACTTTTTGGAAATGTACTTCATTTTCAAGTGAACTTATTTTCGCTTTCTAGAATTTAACAATGGTGGCTGTGTTCTGAACCCTTTTATTGTTCCGAATAACATTGTATTACAATAGATTTGTTTAGTGCTTGGCTGTTCCTTGGCCGGGTTTTCAGGCTCTGTCTTTTGGAAGGAGTCAAAGGATTTCAAAGTGATCCATGTGAACAGAGAACAAATTGGACTAAATGGTTTCCAATGTAATATAAATAACCGATCTTCGACTGTGGTAACGGAATTTTTCCTATGTACGGAGTCCAAGTGAGATAATTCGATTTCAAAGTGGCAAAAAAGGGATCACCTAAAGTGGTTCGTTTTCTTTAAATAAAGTTTCTCTACATAGGCTTGTGTGAGCCCAACATTCTGGTCACAAATAGATCTGTTTGACTGTATGCATTGCTGGTGCGTTAATGGCTATTGCTGTTAATGTTTGTGATAAGAGCTACATGGCTCAGCGTCTATTGCATTTGCCACCGTACATACACTGTTAGAAAAATATGTTTTTCATATGTTCCGATATAAACAAAATGTGTTTCGGGCACAATTTTAAAACACAATATATTTAAGTGCAAACATGTAATGTTCCTAAACTAACACTAAATGTTTGGGACATCTATGTTAAAATGTTAGAATATATTATGTTTGGGGCATGAATGTTTCATAAAAATCATATGTGTGAATGCAAACTTATATATATTTACAAATTTCGACTAAACATACATATGTTGTGATATTTTATTCAAAGCGACAAAGAGAGTATAGAGAAAGAAATAGAGATGGAAACCGGGAGAGTTGACGAAAGATATCAACATAACACAGCGAAAGAATCAAAAGGGAACAATTTCTGTGAAACCGCTTTTATGTTGTTTCGGAAAACTGTTTTATGATAAGGCCAAAAATTTGATATGCTTAAGTCTAAATATTATTTAATTTGAATAAAGAGAATAGACATTCGGAACCAAGAGAATAGACATTTGAAAAACAAACAGCATATGTTTTCGCCTTGAGAGGAGCATTTTATGTATGTGTGGACATGTGTTTTGTTTACCATTTTGGCATTATGGGCATAATTTTTTTCTTGGTTCGTTAAAAGAAATCAGGGGTCTCCATAAAATAACGAAAGGGCACTATACTCGTTTTAGAGTTGGGACAGTAAAATGATTAATAACCCACATTTCGAAGTTTCATTATAAAAATTTAATATAGTATAAATATAAATGTGTAAATTAAAAAAAGTGTTCGGCCGGAGCAGGGATTGAACCCACGACCCTTTGCATGCAAGGCAGACATGCTAACCACTGCTCCACGTGGCAAACAAATGTATGTTTCTGTTAAATAATGTTATGTTTGCAGGGGCTCGTGGGCGCTGCAAACTATGCGATAATTATCTACTGGTGACTATAACAGCTACGTAGTCCAGTGGATAGTGTGTTGGCTTACAAACTGTATGGTCCTCGGCTCGATTCTCCGTGCAGACGAAAGGTAACATTTAAAAAATTTATAAAAGTGAATAATTTCTTCAACATTATTTGTATTACAGAAAAAGGTGCCAAGAAATAAAATATTTCGTGAAAGTGAAAATTACTAGTATTTTAGGAAATGAGCACAATCGACTTTGGGAAAAAATTTTCCAAGCATATAATATTTTTGGGCTCAAAATGCTTCCAAACATATAATATGTTCACATAAAACAAACATATTAATGTTTCGGCAGTATCCAATAATATATGTGCTTCCTGCAAAATATGTTTGGAACATATGTTAAAGAAGCGATTTTTTTGAGGGTGTACAAAAGACCATGGGTTCAACCCCAGTTTCGACCAAATACCAAAAAGTTTTACTGTGGTGGATTATCCCTTCTCAGTAGTGCTGTTGTTATTTTAAGAGTTAGCTCTAAAATAAATTATTTTTAACAAATTCCGTTTGTCTGCAATTGTGTTCCGGAGAAGAGTACTTTTCTTTTGGGTGGAGTCAAAACTCATGTTTATATACATTCGCAATTTTATCAGTCATGTATTACAATATTTTGAAGTTCTTATTTAATAACCTTTAGATATCGACGTACATAGAGAAATATTCTATTGTCAAGAGAATTAACGAACGATATAATTTAACTCTCTATGCAACAGCTCGTTTGCATTGCCATTAACAATACTACACCAAAAAAAATTGTGTTGAGTGTGTCATCGATACATAATCGTAATAAGGTATAAAGCAAAATAAATAACAATATCTAAAATTTGGAAACAGAAATAGGCGGATCTTTTTTTATTTTTTGATTTAAATCAAATCTTATTTAACTAAATATTCTAATGCATTATTGTAACCACTAGCATAGCTTAACCGTTACACAGTGTATAAATTGCAATGACGTTATTATTGATGTTCATAATGACGATGATCATTGTATGTAGTAATGATTACAAAGATTCACATGGGCATTACGCTCATATGACGCCTTCATGCTCGATGAGAGGGAGGTGGCATTGGATTGTCAATGGGGAGGCGTTAAATATGGGAGAGTTTCAAATGAAAGAAATAAATTTTAATTGTTTCCAAACGACATTTGAATGTGTTACAGTCACTAGGTCGAGTTTTGTGACGCAAATTGTCAATTTCAGTTATTTCAATATTAATTCTATGCTAAATGATTTTTTTCTTTGCTGTTTGCGGAGACTATTTGAATTGGTCTAAAATAAATAATAGAATATTTTATACTAAAAGAGCAATGCTTTAAGAATGGAATTCACCTTAAGGCTGAAATTACTAATGATATGGGGGTATAATAAATTATTAATATATTAAGCACCGAATTGTTGAGTTGCAATGCTATGGTCAATTTTAAAACCTACATAACTCTTCTAGAATAATTTAGACATAATCTTCAATCTTCAGGCCTTCATAAATTAGACATTTGTTGAATTAGATGACTTTCTTTGGTTTTCATCGAGATCAAAAAACAGCCGAAGCCTCTCGGGACATATACACTGTGTACAGAAAAGGTTTTCGAAGTGGACAACTGTCAGTGGTCGAGGAAGACCATCTAAGCCGAAAAAACATCAATGGAATAACTATTTTTGGCCCCCTTCAATAAATTCGTATTGCTCTAACACTCGGTATCTCCCGAGGTCAACGAAGAAAACAAGGGAACATGCCTTGAAATTGCTCTTCAACCTCTCTCTCCCACCAAAAACCAACGTTTGAACTCAAAAATCGCATTTGGTATCTAATCATCACGGAAGATGGGAAATAGTATATATTCCTCAAAGTGGGTGACCCTAAGAGAGATGCCGAAGCCGATAGTCAAGAAAGAACTTTTCCAAAGAAGACCATGGTCTGCTTTTGGTAGGACTGGGGACTGTTCAAACATAACGCCACTGTAAAAAAGGATTTTACATTGCCTAAAGGAACATTTCAAGACATTTTTTTCATCTCAAGGAAAAATAATTATTAAATAAGTAATCAAAAAAAAAAAAATAAATAAATAAATAAAATAAAATAAATAAATAAATAATTGATTGTCTCAATTAAACAATTAATTGAGTTCTTCGAACAAACCCAACTAAA
The DNA here is from genome assembly GCF_050003625.1 of Haematobia irritans. Lineage (NCBI taxonomy): Eukaryota > Metazoa > Arthropoda > Insecta > Diptera > Muscidae > Haematobia > Haematobia irritans. The sequence continues at coordinate 128,926,185 of NC_134401.1, read as the reverse complement.
TTCTTAATTGAACCAATAAAAGAATTAATTACTCTTTTAATCAAGTGGTTTTTTTTAATCTGATTAATTCTGTGATTGATACTACCATTTTCGTGATTGAAAATTTCCTTTAAAACCAAATTGAGATTGTTTGATTTCATGATTAAGACAAAAAATATTTTTTTTTTGTGTAGCATTATTCCTTGGTTACCACTCGAGCCAAAAATAATCTAACAAAATTTGGAGAGAATTTTACCAAAAAAAACTACCAAAGGAAAAATCTTATTTTGCTAAATATATTTTTTAAAAATATTTTCACATAGTTTTATTTCTATAGCAATTTTTTCAAAAATTTTATTTCTATTGAAAATTTTATTTTTGTAGAAAATTTTTGAAAAATTTTATTTCTGTAGAAAATTTTTTAAAAATTTTATTTCTGTAGAAAATTTTTGAAAAATTTTATTTCTATTGAACATTTTTTAAATTTATATACAAATTTTTTGAAAAGTTTTATTGCATAAAAATTTTTATTTCTATAGAAAATTTTTCAAAAATTTTATTTCTATAGAAAATTTTTCAAAAAATTTTTTTCTATAGAAAATTTTTCAAAAATTTTATTTCTATAGAAAAATTTTCAAAATTTTATTTCTATAGAAAATTTTTCAAAAATTTTATTTCTATTGAACATTTTTTAAAAATTCCATTTCTATAGAAAATTTTTGAAAAATATTATTGAACATTTTTTAAATTTCTATACAAATTTTTTCAAAGGTTTTATTTCTATAAAAAATTTTATTTCTACAGAAAATTTTTTAAACATTTTATTTCTATTTTTTTGTGTAGCATTATTCCTTCGTTGCCACTCGTGCCAAAAATAATCTACCAAAATTTGGAGAGAATTTTACCAAAAAAAATACCAAAGGAAAAATTTTATTTTTAAACATATTTTCACATAGTTTTATTTCTATAGAAATTTTTTAAAAAATTTTATTTCTATAGAAAATTTTTCAAAAATTTTATTTCTATAGAAATTTTTTTAGAAATTTTATTTTTATAGAAAATTTTTGAAAAATTTTATTTCTATAGAAAATTTTTTAAAAATTTTATTTCTATTGAACATTTTTTAAATTTCTATAAAAAATTTTTTGAACAGTTTTATTTCTATAAAAAATTTTATTTCTACAGAAATTTTTTGAAAAATTTTATTTCTATAGAAAATTTTTGAAAAATGTTATTTCTGTAGAAACTTTTTGCAAAATTTTATTTCTATAGAAAATTTTTAAAAAATTGTATTTCTATACTAAATTTTTGAAAAATTGTATTTTTATAAAAATTTTAATTTCTATAGAAAAATTTTAAAAATTTTTATCTCTATAGAAATATTTGAAAAATTTAATTTCTATAGAACATTTTTGAAAAATTTTATTTCTATAGAAAATTTTTGAAAAATTTTATTTCTATAGAAAATATTTGAAAATTGTATTTCTATATTTTTTATAGAAAACTTTTGCAAAAATTTACTTTCTATAAAAAAATTTAATTTCTATAGAAAAATTTTTAAAATTTTTATCTCCATAGAAATATTTGAAAAATTTAATTTCTATAGAAAATTTTTGAAAAATGTTATTTCTATAGAAAATTTTTTAAAAATTTTATTTCTATTGAACATTTTTTAAATTTCTATAAAAATTTTTTGAAAAGTTTTATTTCTATAAAAAATTTTATTTCTACAGAAATTTTTTGAATAATTTTATTTCTGTAGAAAATTTTTGAACAATTTTTTTTTATAGAAAGTTTTTGATAAATTTTATTTTTATAGAAAATATTTGAAAAATTGTATTTCTATAGATAATTTTGAAAAATGTATTTTTATAGAAAACTTTTGCAAAAATTTACTTTCTACAGTGAAAAAAATATTGTCGTGAGGTCAAAGATTTCATGTCTTTAAACTACGAATGCACAGTTTGCTTAGCATAGAAGACGTATTTCTCTAGTATAAAGTTTTTTCCTTGTCCAAATGTCGATAAACTTTTCAATGAAGTCGGTTTGTCCTTATAATTAAGTGATTTTACTAAAAAATGGGTATCATAATATGAAAGAAAAAAATGTTTGGGCTAAAGTCAACTTGACTTTAATAATTCAGAAAAATTCTTTAAATTTAATGAAATTGTCTTTAAATTGGTTGTCTTTTTGCATCTTGACTACAAAGCAAAAAATCGTTCAAAAATAGGACATGTTTTCAACACTTTATTTTAAAGGCGTTTCTTACTTGAATATTTCCATAATTTCTACTGGAAGTCGAGTCAGAATTTGGGAAATAAAGTTGTCGTTAACTCGTTTTCAAAGGACTTTGATAGCATATGAATAAAAAAGCTGAAAAAATAAAAAATTAAAATTTGCTTCCTAGAAGCAAGTACACAAAACCCAAATTTAAAAGAGAATTGTGTCTTAAAAGTATCCTTACTTGTATTCTCCGCTTCTTTGGCTCGGAATCAATACCAAAATTTTTAAAGTAAAGACAAAATCTTTGGAACCGGGGATGCTTTTTTTTTCAGTGTATATAACATTTTTGAATTACCTTTTAGTTGAAGAGGAATATTTAGCAAAATCTTCCAAAACATCAAGAATTCTACCAATATACCAAACTTTATAAATCTACCATTTGTGGTAGAATTATATCCCAGATGGGCTATATTTTCCTCAATCATTTTAACCTACCGCCAATTTTTAAAAATTTTTTAATCTGATTTTTAAAGTTGTTCGGCTTTTTAAAATATTTGCTATTGAATACAAATTGAATACGGTTATTATATGTATTGTAGGGTGATCAATTACTAGATGGACCACCAAAGCGAACTTTGTAACAAATTTCACCAATTGATTTAGTTTATGTGTGGCGTTATTAAATGACCATGATATGGATCATGTTGAATGGCCTTTCTCCACACGCCTGTGTGGAGCTTAAGTCTGTAAGCTGCAAAAAGCAATATAATGGTGGTGATGATGATGATGATGTTGGTCATCCGAATAATGTTCACTTTACCCCTTTGCCAGCATCCATGTTAAAAGATTTCTTTGTTGTTTGTCTTAATATGCTTAATTGGTGCGATTTAATTAAAATCATTTCGAAAAATTTCATTCTACATCATCTGTGGTTCATTTCTTCTGGTCATACTCAATATGTGTGACAATCTCTCTTTACTCCCCAAATCCATCCAATAATAGACTTACGTATCGCCCAGATATCAACAAGAATAAAATGTTTAATTTATATTCATATTCTCGATGTGTATGATGGTGTTGGTGATGGTGATGGGATCGTCATCAACTTGCGCTCTGATAATTGTCCCGGGTATCGATATCTATTCCAAGTTTTTTGTGTGGTTACATTACAATAAAACGATACCAAAGAAGAAAGAAAGAAAGATCAGCAGAAAGAAAGGCTTACATGTTGCCATGTTAGGAGGAGTCAATGCTAGCGGGGGCAACCAACAATCGGAGCAAATCTATGGCATTCATGGGGGCAAGAGAACTGCAAACGCATTTGTATCGTGAGTTGATTGTTCGTTGGGTGTGAGATCATTAATGTCATGTGTGAAATGATTGATCAATGAAACAATTTGTTCGACTTAATGTTAGCTGTTGAACAACAAAATCTTCATCATTCTTAAATGCCATTAATAACCGCCTTTCTTAGCACAATATCATTTGCATAAAGAGGTTGATGGTTAAATAAGTGAGGATTGACGTATATGAGAGGCTAAATTTGTGAAATGGAATCCGTATTCTTCATTTCGTTGAAATCTTTTCTAATTTAATTTCAAAACATAAATCATGCATGGATATTCACATATTATTACTGGGAGAGAAGAAATACATTTTTTTTAGAAAATCATGATTATTAAGAAATCATGAATTGTTTTAACTCCTCTGTTTTAGAATTCAGCCAGAATAGTTTCAGACCTTGTTTATAGTGACAACTCGGGAAATCGTAGAAAATTAAAAAAAAAAAGAAAACGGCCACTATTTTGATTTAAGCTATTGATTTAGGCTGTTCTACTGTGAAAAATTGCCATATGGGTGCATGATTATACATAGCCCCCCATATAAAGCGATCCCCAGATTTAACCTCCGGTACATTTTGGAGGAGGAAAATTCATATATGGTATCTAACAACCGTTCAAAAATTGGTCCATAATTATATATAGGCCCCCATATAAACCGATCCCCAGATTTGAACTCCGGAGCCTCTTGGAAGAGAAACATTCATCCGATCTGGTTGAAATTTGGTCCGTCGTGTACGTATATGGTCTCTACTAAGCATGCAAACATTGGTCCATATCGGTCCATGATTATACATAGCCCCCATATAAATCGATCCCCAGATTTAACCTCCGGAACATCTTGGAGGAACAAAATTCATCCGATTCGGTTGAAATTTTGTACATTGCGCTAGTAACAACCATGCAAAAATTGGTCCATATCGGTCTATAGTTGTATATAGCTGATCCCCAATCACACAAAAATTTGTCCATATCGGTTCATAATCATGGTTGTCACTCGAGCCTAAAATAATGTACCAAAATTTAATTTCTATAGAAAATTTTGTCAAAATTTTATTTCTATAGAAAATTTTGTCATAATTTTATTTCTATACAAAATTTTGTCATAATTTTATTTCTATACAAAATTTTGTCAAGATTTTATTTCAATAGAAAATTTTGTCAAAATTTAATTTCTATAGAAAATTTTGTTAAATTTTATTTGTATAGATAATTTTGTCAAAATTTGATTTGTATAGAAAATTGTGTCAAAATTTTATTTCTATAGAAAATGTTGTCAACAATTTTATTTCTAAAGAAAATTTTGTCAACATTTTATTTCTATACAAAATTTTGTCAACATTTTATTTCTCTCGCATAATTAGGAGATATGGGCATATACTCGTAAAAACTTCGATTTGCAGGATCTGGATGGATTTTTTTTTTTTTTTTTGATTTTTTAACGCTTCTGTTTCATTTTTTTCATTAGTGTTCAAATTTGCCATAAAATTAGCCTTTATATATTTTTTCTTTATCGATCAATACAATGCAAACCCATTTTTAAGTGCAAATATTTCCTACAAAATGTATGAACTCAAAGCTGATTGGGCGTGGTGACATTTTGGCTAGAACTCGCCACGGAAATATTTTACTTACTCTCACGAACACTCATGAAAAGAAAACCCTTAATGTATCATTAAAATTGAGCCAATGAAACAATTCGTTAAAACAACGAAAATTTTTCGTTATTATGACGAAAGAAATTCGTCAATACAACGAAATTGTTCGTTATTATGACGAATTTTCTGTTAATCAACGTAAAGTTTCGTACTATTCGTATTCGTTAGCGAATTCCACTCGCAAGCATTATTATGTTCGGCACATAAAGAAAATTTCATAAAACTTAAGCCAACGAAACTATTTCATTGATATCATGAAACATTTTCATTGCGACAAGAAAATATTCTTTAAAAGTATGAAACGATTCGTTGATTAACAGAAAATTCATTATAATAACGAAAAACTTCGTTATATTAACGAATTTGTTTCTTTGGCTCAATTTAAATGACACATTTCGTTAATATAATACGAAGTTTTTTTTACCAGTGCACATTGGGCCAAATGACCGAACTCTCACGCATAAAATCAATTTTTGAACTTGTGAAAATTAAATATTTGGTGGTACGAAAAAGTTGACAACACATTACGAAAAACAAATCCAAAATGGTAAAACAATATGGCAACCCGTTTGCCCGTCTCAGGCCGACGAAGTGGCAACTCTTTGCCATTGATTTTTTTCTTGAATTCATAGTTTAGCAAGGTGCTTTAGAGATTTTGCTGGTAAAAAAAAGTGTTAAGCACCTTTTTCTGTAATACAAACATTGTAGAAGAAATTATTCCATTTTATGATTTTTTTTATTTTAATTTTACCTTTTGCCGGACGGGGATTCGAACAGCGGACCACACAGTTTGTAAGGATCAAAGAAGTAGCTGATCAATTGCCCAAGGGAAAATAAAATATTAATTTTGTAATAACAAGCAACAACCACCAACTTAATTCAATATCGCTCCCTGTTAAATAGCGCTCCAAGCTACTAAACACATATATGTTTATAGGCTATTTCTAAATTAATATATGTTTGCATCCAAGCATATTATATTTACAAACATTTTACGTCCCAAACATAATATGTTCTAACATATTAACATATATGTCCCAAACATGTTATGCTGGTTTATGAACATTATATGCTTGCACTCAAAAATATTGTGTTTAAAAATTTGTGTTCCAAACATATAATGTTTATAGCCAAACATATGAAAAACAACAGTCTTTTTCATCCGTGTATGCACACTCACGGCTTTTGTAATCAACATATCTAACACGTAAGTTATGAAAATTTTCGTGAATCACGTGTTTCGTGACTTAAGAATTTTTTTGAAATTTCCTTTGGCGCCTCTTTTGCAACTGTACCTATCAAACTTACTAACATTTACAACCAGGATAATAGACTTGACCTCTATTTGTCAATTTTGATAGGCAACACCAACATACCCAAAATATATCATTGAATTGACATCGGTAGTTAACCCTTTTTTTGAACAAACTAAGGCATTTAAGATATGGTCTAAATAGTCCCAAAACCAGTTTTTATAGTTTATGTATTTTCAATATATGCTTTCTCTCATTTTATTTTGTATTTCCTATGTTTGACAGACTGTAACTACTGACCTGAAATAACAGCTGACACTTTAGTTTTTTGTGTTTTTTCTGTCTTTGCTGTGATGGGAACAGGATCAGGATACTATTGCAACAACTAAACAGAGGGATAACAAAATGATGGTGACCCACCACCATCACGACCACTAAAAACAACAACAAAAACCCTACCAACAACAAAAGTACATAATAGGTTTATAGGTGCCCTTGCCAATTTTCAAGTTCACATACCGGCGGAGGAAATATTTATTCCGAAGAGGGCGGTTTAAATAATTTGTTTTGTTTTCCGACAGCGTCTCCTTTTTTTTGTAAAATTTTTGTCTAACCAACAAAATTCGCTCATGTGGAACATCAGTGAAAAAAAAATCGAAATAATACTAACGACAAATGCATTTTCACATGTCTGTCATTGCTTAAAAAAACAACAAACACAAAAGACCAGACTTTTAACTACGAGGACAAGGATGACTCTAAACTCTGATGATCAGGCCTTAAACAAAAACGGTTCAAAACCCAACATTAACGTAAACCCACCATAAAAACGTCATTCGATTTCAAAATAATACAATTTTGCATTTTTGTTGTTGTTGTTTTTGTTTACGAAAATGTATGAAGTGTTTGCTGAACCCTCAATTGTTTAAGCCTTGTTCTATGGTACATTTTTATTGAATAGGACGATGAGTCCATTTCAGACCAATTATAAGTCAATTAAATATTTTGTGATGACCAACAACAAAGATATTAGCAACAGTGTTGCCCTTTTGGGGAAATGCAAGCATTCCATGATGATGGTCAGTAAGGGACATTTTATTTGTTTAGTAGTATTTCAAAAAACAAAGGACTCCCTTTTTCGTTGCTCTCCTTGTGTTCATATTTAAGTGAGTAGCCATTAATTTTTATGATGATACCTCGAAAGGCGAAAGGATTATGGTGTTTTATGGACTCATAAATAGAACTCAAACCTCCCTTTAGCAGTGAATTGCAGATAAAAGGAATTGAAGCGCAGAGAAAATTTCTAAAAATATTCTCTGATTATGTAGTATAAGGTCCAGCTTAAATAAGAAAATAAATAAGAAAAATAAGGCCTTTTAAATTTAATAATTTACTTAAACTAAGATTATACCGTTTTTTCGTTAAATTCGACAGGGCGGTGGTCAAATTTTCCTGCGAATAGAGATTGCAAAAACACATTCTGCACCTACACTGAAAAAACAGTGAACCCACCAGGAAAGATAACTTTCGATTAATTTTAGAAAATTTGGAACTTTTTTAGAAAATTTTAACTAAACGGTATTACAAGCGTTGTCATCACTCCGATATGGCAAAAATAAGTAAATATTTTTCGACAAATTCAAGAAAATTTATTAGACATAACTAAATTTTTTCAGTAGTTAAAGAAAATTTTGTAGTTTTAAGAGAAATCTTGGAGTTCAAAATTGCAAGAATGTCTTTAGTGACATACGAAGTTCATGATGGACACATTTTTGGTAAAATTTACAAATTTAAAGAAATAATGAACTATTTTGTAAGAAATAAGAAATTAGGAAATCTTTATGCTTTATTTGTGTATAACTTTTTCCCGTTTTTTAGTTCATTTAACTAACATACGCAAAAAATTATTTGACTAAAATAAACTTTTTCCAAACATAATGATTCTATGAACTAATATAAAGTTAATATGGCTTTAGTGAAATAGAGAGTTCACTTTTTTTTGAGTGTAGTTATCTATGTACTTTAGAATGTGAATTGGGTAAATTTACTAAAAGTTAGTTATTAGTACAGAAGCGATGAATTTAACATGGGCTTGTCATAGGACGGATTTCCACCAACAGCCGTTGCACTGAATATGCATCAGTTCTTAAGGTGCGATCCGAGTTCAGTATTTTGGAAAATTAATAAATAAATATTTTTTGAAATTTTTTTATGATTTTTAATGCATTCTTACAATTCGCTGAAATCCTTTTAAAATTCGCAATTTTTCTACAATGGATTTAGCATTTTTTTCGACAAAATTTAAAAAATTTCACCATTTTATTAATCCTTACTCCGTGTTTAACGTATTTAAAACAAAAATAATTGCTCCTTTAAAAATTGCCCTTTAAAAATGTGAAAAAACGAGTTAAAAAAATTTAATCAAAAGAATTTCTTGAGTAGTTGAAATACAGAACATCTTTGAGAGGAAATTTTTGGAAGTGCTTTTAAAGTTTTTCGCTGGGTTATTATATTCCGGCCCAAAAATCCACAATTATTTCTTTTAAAATATATGCTTGGATTCTCCATTTATTTCCACTTCCGATAAAGTTATTTTGCCCAAGATTTACTTAGTAACTAAGTAAAACTTGGGCAAAATTACCAATTTTTTTTATCAATTTTCATTTAATCTGTCTTGAATTCAAATGGAAAAAAATATTTAAGCACATTTATGCCGAAAATAATAAAACAAAAATGATGTTTATTATATCGATGTCTACATTCCAAAGTGCGCTAAGTCTAAAAAGTGAATTTTACAGGAAACAAGAAACAAATTTTGTTTTTTGAAATTTCTCAAAACCCGTATAAGATAGAAATTCCCTTATTTTCGGTCTTAAAATCATATTTTTATAAATTTTTCTTTAGTATGTACGAACTCAAAATAGTGATTAGACCGAACAAAGCTGTTTGCCCTATTTGGATTGGACATTTTTTAAAACTTTAGACATTAACCATAACTTTTGATAGAAATATCCAATAAATTCGAACTTTTGACAGGATGCAATTCACACCAATCCGAATAAAAAACAGCGAACTCCATCAAAACATGCTAAGTCGAATTAGCGTACTCTGGAATGAGGGCATCGATATGGTAGGAAAAAAAACAATAAAATATTTAATAAAAAAAATTTGGCGTAAAGAGTTTGGACTTGCATTCCTAATTTGTTTATTCATAATAATAAACAAGTATATACGGCCGTAAGTTCGGCCAGGCCGAAGCTTATGTACCCTCCACCATGGATTGCGTAGAAACTTCTACTGAAGCCGATGGCAAGGTATCATAAAACTTCCTAACAACGTAATATATACCACATAGTCCATACGTGGTATATATTAAACAACCAAAGGGCCGATTAAATACGTATATAATTAAGTTTAAAATTTTGACAAAATAAAATTTTGACGACCTTTTCTATAGAAGTAAAATTTTGATAAAATTTTCTATAGAAATAAAATTTTGACAAAATTTTCTATAGAAATAAAATTTTGACAAAATTTTCTATAGAAATAAAATTTTGACAAAATTTTCTATAGAAATAAAATTTTGACAAATTTTTCTATAGAAATAAAATGTTGACAAAATTTTCTATAGAAATAACATTTTGACAATGTTTTCTATAAAAATAAAATTTTGGTAGATTATTTTTGGCTCGAGTGGCAACCATGATTATGAAACGATAAGGACCAATTTTTGTGTGATTAGGGATCGGCTATATATAACTATAGACCGACATGGACCAATTTTGGCATGGTTATTAGCGGCCTTATACTAACACCACGTTGCAAATTTCAACCGGATCGGATGAATTTTGCTCTTCAAAGAGGCTCCGGAGGACAAATCTGGGGATCGATTTATATGGGGGGCATATATATAATTATGGACCGATATGGACCAATTCTTCCATGGTTGTTAGAGACCATATACTAACACCACGTACCAAATTTCAACCGGATCGGATGAATTTTGCTCCTCTAAGAGGCTCAGGAGGTATAATCTGGGGATCGGCTTATATGGGGGCTATATATAATTATGGACCGATGTGGACCAATTTTTGTATGGTTGTTAGTGACCATATACTAACATCATGTACCAAATTTCAGCCGGATATGGACCACTTTTTGCACGGTTGTTAGAGACCATATACGTACACTATGTAGCAAATTTCAGCCGGATCGGATGAAATTTGCTTTTCTTAGAGCAATCGCAAGCCAAATTTGGGGGTCCGTTTATATGGGGGCTATACGTAAAAGTGGACCGATATGGCCCATTTGCAATACCATCCGACCTATATCAATAACAACTACTTGTGCCAAGTTTCAAGTCGATAGCTTGTTTCGTTCGGAAGTTAGCGTGATTTCAACAGACGGACGGACGGACATGCTCAGATCGACTCAGAATTTCACCACGACCCAGAATATATATGCTTTATGGGGTCTTAGAGCAATATTTCGATGTGTTACAAACGGAATGACAAAGTTAATATACCCCCCATCCTATGGTCTCGAAAGTAGTTAAAATCCCAGCAAAAAAAATTTGGAAGTTCTTCTCAAGGCACAACTTTAAAAGAACTTCCACAAATGCTCTCCTAAAGATGTTCTTTATTTTAACTGCACAGGAAGTTCATTTGAGTCTATTTTTTTATATAAAGAAAATTTTCACTACTTTTTGGCGACCTGTTTTTACAGGGATGTAATAATTTGCTGTTCCCAGCAAAAAAAATGCATCGCCAAAAATGTAATGAAAATATTCTCTTTGGATCCGGAAGTGGTGCAAAATTGACGCAGAAGCGATGAATTTAACATGGGCTTGTCATAGGACGGAAGTCCTACATTTCAACAGTCGTTGCACTGAATTTGCATCACTTCTTTAGGTGCGATCCGAATTCAATGTTTTGGATGTAAATTAAAAAAATTCTGTGATATTTTGTCAAATAAATAATTTTTATAATTTTTTTTATAATTTTTAATGGATTCTAACGCTTTTCGGAAACGTTTGACCTCAAATATATTCACAAATTTTTCAGATTGGACAAAATTTGATAAAATTTAAATGATTTGTATCATTTTATGAATTTTTACTCTGCTTTTAACCCATTTGAAACAAAAAAAGTTAAAATTACCCATTAAAAGTGTGAAAAAATCATGTTATAAAAATTGAATTAAAAGAACTTCCTGGGTAGTTAAAATAAAGAACATTATTGGAAGTGCATCTTCTGGAAGTGCTTTTAAAATTGTGCCTTTGCTGGGGTTATATTACGATCACACACACTTGAATTAAAGTTTCAATACATCGCGCCCAACGGCCTTTTTCACTATGTCTGTTAAATCGTTCTGTTATGGTGGCAAAAAACCCACCTTCACCCCGGTTGGAAAAAAAAAGTTTTTCAAAGTGTTAAAATTAGATAAACAAAATAAAAATGTGTAATAAACAAAATAGATAAAAACAAAAAGTTAAATTGAGGATTCGTTTTATTCAAATGAATATCGTAGGCATAATTTTTAAAGCAACGCAAACCGTTCGTTAGAACAAATGTAAAATTCCTTGGCCAATCTGAGGATGATCCAAATGATCCACCACTACGGCCAGATCCCATGTTGGGGGTCCAAAATCTTGGAATCTAATTTTTTGCTGCAGTACTATAAGATTGTAATTACTCTCATTAGGATGTGCCCCTAAGAATTAGGAAACTGAGAACTGCTCAACACATTTCGTGGCCCGACTTGTGTTTCAGTATACAATACAAGTCCAAGACTTTAAAACTCAGAAAGGTATAAGAATACACTCATACTCCTCAGGGTTAAATCAAAGAACTCCATAGACAGGTCTACTCTAACTAGACGGGGAGAAAACAACATTTTTGCCGCAAAAGTGTGGACAAGCATAAAATTGTTGACGATACAGAATCTGCGACAAAATACGGTTACGACAAACATGTTATGTTCCAAAAATAACTTTTTGCTCCAGGAGGTGATCAAATTTCTTCTCTGGGTGTTGAACACTCTTTCGCCTCCTAAGATAAAGAAAGGATGTAAGTGGAGGCAGACGCTTATACAATAATATAAGTCAGCGCAAAACCCTAAAATACAATTAATAGATAGAACCCTCCGGATGATAGTGATAAGGGAGAGTGAGAGTAATTAGGTATAAATATGCAGGTTACAAAAAAGAAACAAGGCGATGAAAATATTCTGTTTGGATCTAGAATTGGTGCAAAATAAATAAATAATAAATAAATGAAGCAAAAAATTTTATAAGGGCTTGTCTTAGGATGGAAGTCATCTTTTTAAGTATCCGATGAATAGATCTCGTATTAGTTGTTCAGTTGAAATGTTGAAAAATGTTCTCCTTGGATCCGGATGTGATGCAAAATCAGATCAGAAGCAATGAATTGTACACGGACTTGAAAGTTTTCTTTTAAGTTGTTTAATTGTCACAAAATACTTGAAAATAAGCTTATTATTTATGCCCTGTTTCTGTATATCGAAAGAAATCCCATTCGAAAGAAAGGCAGTCACTCGAATTCGAATAAATTTGTGTTTCTCTATTTTTGACAGTTCGATTCGTTTGTATGAAAATACATTCATTTTCAAAAATTTCAATTTCAACTGACTCGGATGAAATTTGCTCCTCCAAGTGGCTCCAAAACTAAATCTCGGGATCGGTTTATATGTGGGGCTATATATGATTATGGACTGATACACGCAGAGAAGAAACATGATTGTCACAATCATATTCGAAGAGCAAAATAATATGATAGCAGCTATTTTTGCGGCGACCATGTAACATTTTAACCTGCAACCATGTTGGCTCAGTGAACATGGTTCTAAGAAAAATACAATTGTCCTCATCTAAAATGTTATTATATTGATAAAAAGAATTTTGTTTCCATTAAAAGACAATAGTCACGATCTAAAATGTTATGTTATTCGTCAAAAATGTTTTTCTTCTAGTTAAAAGAACATGGTCACAACCTAAAATGTTTTGATTTTTATGAAAAAACTTTTTTCGTCGTCGAAAAAAGGACGCCACTTGAGAAAAGAAAACACAAAATCAACTTTATTTATTTGTTTTTATTTATTTATAAACTAATTCATTGTTTATTTGTATTTATAATGTCGTGCAAGCAAACTTCACATATTTTTACACACTCTAGTTTGGTTCAATTTCAACAATAAGTAATCATTCCATATTTACTTCGTGACCATCAAATGTACAAACGCAGACATCATGTAACTGCAAATAAAAATAAATTATATCATATATCAAAATGCAGAACAAAAACCAGGTATATTTTTTTCAATTACACTTTCCTTTTTTGTATTCACATAAAACCACGTGCCATTTCTGTATAAATAAATTAACACAAAACACAATAATTCCGTATTCTCCGTCCATTCCAAGAAACAATCAACACACGACTGACGCGCAAAATGAAAATCGTGTGTACCTGCTCAATGTTTTTATAAAATTCTTGTCGCTGCAAAAAAATTAAAAAATTAAATGGTCACGAAAACAATGTACATGGTCTTTATGGCCATGTAATGGTTGTAGACATGTCTATACGTAAACTATAAAAATACTTTTTTCTCTGCAAAAAAAGTAAAAAAATTTAATGGTCAGGTACATGATTTTCCTGACCATATAATGGTCTCAAATTCTATCATTTAAATAATAGAACATGTTTGCGGCATTTGAGAACCATTTAAATGCTTATTGCCAACATATATTTTTCTCCGCTCGAAAATTATTTTTACAAAGACAAAATACATGGTTTTCGCGACAATTACATACTCTAAATAAGCATTAAATGGATGCGGCAACCATGTCCAAACATGTTTTTTCTGTGCGTGTATGGACCACTTTTGGCATGGTTGTTAAATATCATATACTACCACCACGTACCAAATTTCAACCAGATAGGATGAATTTGGCATCGGAGGTCAAATCTGGCGATCGGTTTATATGGGTGTTATATATAATTATGGACTGATATGAACCAATTCCTGCATGGTTGTTGGATACGATATAGTAACATCACGTATCAAATTTCAACCGAATTGGATGAATTTTGCTCTTCCAAGGGGCTCCGAAGGTCAAATCTGGGGATCTGTTTATATGGGGTCTATATGTAATTATAGTCCGATTTCGACCAATTTTTGCATGGGTGTTTGAGGCCATACATTAACACCACGTACCAAATTTCAACTGAATCAGACGAATTTTGTTCTTCCAAGGGGCTCCGGAGGTCAAATCTGGTGATCGGCTTATATGGGGGCTATATATAATTATAGACCGATGTGGATCAATTTTTGCATGGTCATTAGAGACCATATACTTACATCATATACCAAATTTCAGCCGGATCAGATGAAATTTGCTTCTCTTAGAGGCTCCGCAAGCTAAATCGGGGGATCGATTTATATGGGTGCTATATGTAATTATGGACCGATGTGGACCAATTTTTGGAAGGTTGTTAGAAACCATATATTTACACCATGTACCAAATTTCAGCCGGATCGGATGAAATTTGGTTCGCTTAGAGGCTCCGCAAGCCAAATCGGGGGATCGGTTTATATGGGGGCTATATGTAATTATGGACCGATATGGACAAATTTCTGCATGATTGTTAGAGACCATATACTAACACCATGTACAAAATTTCAGCCGGATCAGATGAAATTTGCTTCTCTTAGAGCAATCGAAAGCCAAATTTGGAGGTCCGTTTATATGGGGGCTATATGTAAAAGTGAACCGATATGGCCCATTTGCAATACCATCCGACCTACATCAATAACAACTACTTGTGCCAAGTTTCAAGTCGATAGCTTTTTTCGTTCGGAAGTTAACGTGATTTCAACAGACGGACGGCGGACATGCTCAGATCGACTCAGAATTTCACCACGACCCAGAATATATATACTTTATGGGGTCTCAGAGCAATATTTCTATGTGTTACAAACGGAATGACATCCTATGGTGGAGGGTATAAAAATGGTCTCTCAAATCTCTCAACGAGATTGCGGAATAGTTCCTATTTATTGGACAAACAACTGATTCGAATTATTAGACATATTAGTGAAATAAATCGCCAATTATTGAGATATAGCTTCAATTTTTGATTGAAAGTTGACTTTGTCATTATGTCTAATAATCAATATAATGACGTGTATGGAAAAGTCAGAATCTGAAAAATTAAAATAAATTTAATTTAAATTAATTTGATAATAATAATAATAATAATAATTTTACCCAATCTTATTCATGTAGAAGCCGACTGGCGAAATATAATGAGACCTTGTTTAAGTAATGTGGAGAAAAAAAACTCTTTGTAATATTGTATATTAAAAAACTTTTTCTCATAAAACAATAAATTTGGCATAAAATTGATGGTAAGACATAATTAATAGACAAGTGTAATGTTATTTTAGCTAAACATTTTATCAGCAGTCGTGTGGGTATAAAACTTTAATTATTGTCTATGGTGAGGAAATCAACGAAGGCTCAAACAACAACAATTACACACATCCAACAACAAAAACAATTACAATACAACAGACTAAACCAAAAAGAAAAAACAAGAGTTTTAGCGCCAATTTGTATGTTATTTCAAACTGTGTGGAACCAAAGAAGAAAAAAAAAACAAAGAATGGACAGACTGTGGACTCAAATCCAAGCTAACAAATGGTAAAAATGGCAATAATTAAAACTGCCTACAAACAGCCCACACTATGGCCATAAACAACAAGAAAAAGCCACAAGCTATGCCAACAACAAGTGTGTGTATTGCAACAACAAGAACAAAACTGTTTGTGTAATAGAATTTGTAAGCAACTATGTGTTGGTGAGAAATGTTTATATATGTGTTTAAATATTCGTGTGCTTTCATCTTGTGGTAGGTAGATCGACAATCTTGGTTAAAACCTAGAGTAGACAATACTCTAGTATACCACAAGCTAACATGCTTTTGTTATTGTTGTTGCCGTTGTTACATGCCATTGTTATGTCTATTGAGATGAAAAGTGTAAACGTTTATGTAAAACAACAACATCACCATTACACCAGCAACAGTCATCTATAACGACAACACATCGTTAGTTGTAACATTTTCAAGAAATCTCTTAGACTCATTGGGATTGTTCAAACCCCCTTTGGGTTTGAGTTGGATATTTAAACATAAGGAAAACCAGCTACCCAGAAGATATGTTGAGGGGGTTAGCAATTCTTCCCCCGTTCTTTTTTATACCCTTCACCACTACTGTGGTACAGGGTATAATAAGTTTGTGCATTTGTATGTAACGCCAAGAAGGAAAAGTCTGAGACCCATCGTTTAGTATACCGATCGTCTTAGAATTAAATTCTGAGTCGATTTAGCGATGTCCGTCTGTCTGTTTGTTGATGTATTTTTGTGTGCAAAGTACAGCTCGCAGTTTTAGTCCGATTGTCCTAAAATTTGGTATAGGGTCCTGTTTCGGCTCAAAGACGATCCCTATTGATTTTGGAAAAAATCGGTTCAGATTTAGATATAGCTGCCATATATATTTTTCACCGATCTGGTCATAATTGGCGTGTATATCAACCGATCTTCCTCAAATTCCGTACATCCGAATATTTTATGAGTCTCGAAAAACTTGCAAAATATCAGCCAAATCGGTTCAGATTTAGATATAGCTCCCATATATAGCTTTCGCCCGATTTACACTCGTATGACCACAGAGGCCAATTTTTTGCTCCGATTAAGTTGAAATTTTGCACAAGGAGTAGAATTAGCATTGTAGCTATGCGTGCCAAATTTGGTTGAAATCGGTTCAGAGTTAGATATATCTCCCATATATAGCTTTCGCCCGATTTACACTCATATGACCGTAGAGGCCAATTTTTAACTCCGATTTAGTTGAAATTTTACACAGGGAGTAGAATTAGCATTGTAGCTATGCGTGGTTGACATCGGTTCAGATTTAGATATAGCTCCCATATATATGTTTTTCTGATTTCGACAAAAATGGTCAAAATACCAACATTTTCCTTGTAAAATCGCCACTGCTTAGTCGAAAAGTTGTAAAAATTAATCTAATTTTCCTAAACTTCTAATGCATATATATCGAGCGATAAATCATAAATAAACTTTTTCGAAGTTTCCTTAAAATTGCTTCAGATTTAAACGTTTCCCATATTTTTTTACTAACATTGTGTTCCACCCTAGTGCATTAGCTGACTTAAATTTTGAGTCTATAGATTTTGTAGAAGTCTATCAAATTCTTCCAGATCGAGTGATATTTAAATGTATGTATTTGGGACAAACCTTTATATATAGCCCCCAACACATTTGACGGATGTGATATGGTATCGAAAATTTAGATCTTCAAAGTGGTGCAGGGTATAATATAGTCGGCCCCGCCCGACTTTAGACTTTCCTTACTGGTTTGTATATTGCACACTGGCTAATAAAACCAGAAAGAGAACAAATCGAAACATATTATTTCATTAGTTCCTATGAATTTATCCAATTTTATATCCTTGAAATAAATAAATATATTTTTTCCATATTCGTTGGATTTATGTTTATTGAAATGAATTTAATTTATTTAAATTGTATTTAGTTTGATTTATTAAACTAGATTTTTTTAATTTAACTAAATTGATATCCTTAAATAATTTCATTTATGTTTTGTTCGATTTTTATACCATCCACCATAGGATGGGGGTATATTAAATTTGTCATTCCGTTTGTAACACATCGAAATATTGCACTAAGACCCCATAAAGTATATATATTCTGGGTAGTGGTGAAATTCGATCTGAGCAAGTCCGTCTGTTGAAATCACGCTAACTTCCGAACGAAACAAACTATCGACTTAAAACTTGGTACAATTAGTTATTATTGATGTAGGTCGGATGGTATTGCAAATGGGCCATATCGGCCCACTTTTACGTATAGCCCCCATATAAACGGACCCCCAAATTTGGCTTGCGGGGACTTTAAGAGAAGCAAATTTCATCCGATCCAGCTGAAATTTGGTACATGGTGTTAGCATATGATCTTTAACAACCGTGCAAAAATTGGTCCACATCGACCCATAATTATATATAGCCCCCATATAAACCGATCCGGCTGAAATTTGGTATACGAGCCCTAACCACAATTAATTCGTACACTGAAAATTTTTCAACAATGTAATATTAAAATTTGTATATCTTCTGAACTATAATGACTACACACACAAATTTTTACTTTTCTTAAATGTCATTTTATTCTCTTTTAGAATACATTAGAAAAGTTACATATTAAAAAACAGACTTTTCAAAAAGCAATTATAAACGAAAGTTCATTATTTTAAACAAAAATATTGTGACCACTATTAATTCGTTCAGTCTCAAATTTTCATAGTTAGAATTGTGTAACGCCACCTTTATTTTTTAAAACAGCATCGATCCGCTTTGGCATAGTCCTGACTAGTTTCTGACAGTCTTCTGGGGTTATCGAGTCCCAAATTTCCTGAATTTTTGACTTTAACCCTATAATAGTCTTTTGTGGATCATTTCGAAGTTTTCTTTTCATAATAGCCCACACATTTTCTATCGGGTTAAGGTCTGGACTGGAAGAAGGCCAGTCCAGGACCTCGATTCCATTTTCTTCCAGCCACTTTTTCGTTTTTTTGGCAGTATGGGAAGAAGCTCCATCTTGTTGGAATATGTATTCCCCGCAGTCTGCTAATTTCGATAACGACGGAATCAGATTTTCCTCCAAGATTCTAATGTATTTTTCTGCATTTACGATCCCATCTATGAAATGGAGCTGACCTACACCTTTTGATGACATACATCCCCATACCATAACGCTAGCTGGAAACTTGACGGTACGTTTTAAACAGTCTTTGTGGTATGCCTCGTTTTTTTTTACGTATTACCCTTTTTCTTGCATCACCAACACATACATCGAACTTGGATTCGTCGCTGAAGATAATACTGTCCCATTGCCGTTGTACCCAAGGGCGTCTCTCTTTCGACCATAACAGACGTTTTTTCATTTGGGCCGCTGTAAGCAATGGCTTTTGCTTGGCCTAAATAATTAAATATATGAATTATCAAGTTGATTTCGATATAACGGGTTAATCTTTAACTTACTTTATAGAAATTATAACCTATGCTTTACAGTTGCAATCGGGTCCACTCACGTTTTACGGGCTTTCCAATTGCTTCAGACCACTTTAAGGCTATACCGCGAATAGTGCTACGACGATTTTGTTTAATAATATTTGCCAAAGCTCTTTTATCCCGAAGACTTATTTTGGAAGTCCGACCTCTGTTGGAAACATTATTGCCAAAATTTCCGCATACTTTGTATTTGCTAACAATACTTTGTATTGTTGATCTTGGAATTCTAAGATCGGTAGAAATTTGTCCATACGTCTTTCCCGATTTGAACTTATCAATGATTAAAATTCGAATTTCCTCGCAAAGAGGTTTACCACGTGTCATTGTTAGAAATGATGCAAATTACAATAAAATGAAGAGAAAAAATTATTTTTTTTTACTTCTTTGCATTCCTATTCTCTTGTTGTAACGGTACATTTGCAATTTTTGTTTACATTTTGATCTATTCATTTAGACTGAGCGCAATTTATACACTGAACGCATTAATAGTGGTCAAATAATTTTTAATAAATAATAAAGGCTTTTTTGTTTATCTATTTTTTTTAACATTTTCATACAGTATTTAGGATTTTTATAAAATGAATGTATAGCAAATAAAACGACCTTTCAGAAAAGTACAAACTTGTTGGTGTAATTAACATAATTAAATATTAATTCAGGCGTTTGTGGCTAAAGAGTGAAAAAATAGCTGGTGTACGAATTAAATGTGGTTAGGGCTCGTATGATGTAAGTATATGGTATCTAACAACCATGCAAAAAGTGGTCCACATCGGTTAATAAATATATATAGCCCCCATATAAACCGATCCCCCGATTTGGCTTGCGGAGCCTCTAAGAGAAGCAAATTTCATCCGATCCGGTTGAAATTTGGTACGTGGTGTTAATATATGGCCTCAAACACCCATGAAAAAATTGGTCGAAATCGGTCCATAATTATATATAGCCCCCTACCAACCGATCACCAGATTTGACCTCCGGAGCCTCTTGGAAGACCAAAATTCATCTGATTCAGTTGAAATTTGGTACGTGGTGTTAATATATGGCTCAAACACCCATGAAAAAATTGGTCGAAATCGGTCCATAATTATATATAGCCCCCATATAAACCGATCCCCAGATATGACCTCCGGATCCCCTTGGAAGAGCAAAATCCATCCGATTCGGTTGAAATTTGGTACGTGATGTTAGTATATGGTATCCAACAACCATGCAGGAATTGGTTCATATCAGTCCATAATTATATATAGCCCCCATATAAACCGATCTCCAGATTTGACCTCCGGTGCCTTTTGGAGAAGCAAAATTCATCCGATCTGGTTAAAATTTGGTACGTGACGGTAGTATATGATATTTAACAGCCATGCCAAAAGTGGTCCATATCAGTCCATAATCATATATAGCCCCCATATAAACCGATCCCGAGATTTGGTTTTGGAGCCTCTTGGAGGAGCAAATTTCATCCGACTCAGTTGAAATTTGGTACATTGTGCTTGTATGTGGCCGTAAACAACCATGCCTAACTAGGTCCATATCGGTCTATAGTTATATATAGCCCTCAGATAAATCGATCCCCAATCACAAATCAAACAAATCATTTGTTTAATTTCTTTGCATCACGAAGAAATTATCGAACAGTTTCACATTTCCTAAGTCCAATCCCTTGCATAATCTTCGATTTGCATTTTAGGGCAGAACTGAAGCGATTAGAATACTGGCAGTTTTCCAGAATTAATACATCTATAACTTGTTGTCTTAGCCGATAGAAATCCATATGAAGTTCCAGTGTTGCTAATTGTAGTATTTTGCGTTTGTTATATGTTCTTCAGAACCACTGTTATTGAAACTCTTTGTGTGGAATTTCCCTTAACCTTATCGTAAGGTATTAAGAATGCAACATGTTGTAAATGCAGTGCAAATTTGTTTTAACCTTGTTGCAGGCAACGCCTGTTATAGTAACATAGCACGCATTTCAAGATGCATTCAAACAAGCGGACTGATACATCACTAGAATTCACAGAGCAATCTTTCGTACACTGATACTTCATACATATTCTCTTTTTAACTGATGTGTCAATGTTTGTTGTAAAATTATGTATTTTAAGTAAGCATTGAATGAATGATGTAAAATAGGTATAATATCTCACTCATTCACTTACTTACGTGTATTTGTATTTAAACAATACATTTGAGGCACATTGAGCACTCAAATGATTCGAACTTTGTTTTGTAGAGGAGTTCTTGAAGATAAAGTTCTTTATAAATCAGACTTACTACACAGTGTGTATAGTACGCAAATAGGTTTAAGTGACAGGTAGATATTAGGTTATATCTATATTTATATTTTGACCAATTAGATTACAACGACATAACCTCCCTCTTTCTCTATAACTAACTGGCCTAGGGAAAATGTATTAGATTTGTGAACATTATGTAAAACAGGCTTAAAAATTATTTTCAAGCTTCAAAACTGTTAGTATTTATGCACGTAGATTTCTGCAACTACATTCCTCGTCTACTGAAAGTAATTGCTAGTAAAAATTCCTACATAGATTGAAGGCATGCCATAATATGCCACTATCATTTTGTTCTATCATCATCATAGCATAACGAGTATGAGATAAAGTAGTCTTTGGCCAATGGTAATCTTGTGGTTGCGGTTTTGTTTTACTAAACAGAAGATGCCAACGAATCATTGATACCCTTCAATGTTTATGCATGCCAAATTGTCCATGAATTATTATCACACTTATGACTTATTTCGTAAGGAATAAGTAAAGATTTATCTAGAGGAACAAGTCTATCTTTGGCAACGCAGGCCTTAGATATTTAATCTCCTTTAGATGTGATCATATATTCTAGCAATTTTGCTCTGTTGATGGCGTTTGCAATTCCTTGCACCTATTTTAGGGAGTTGCTCTGTTTTGTCGGAAATATTATTTATTTATTTACAATCATAATAAATTATAAAAATAAACTGAAAATATACATAGATGTTAACAACACAGGTAGATTGATTAAATTTTTTTAGGATAGGCGATTTCGTTATTGTCTTAGGGAAACCTCGACCTTCCAAGAGATGTCTCCTGCAAATGAACTTCATTAGAAACGTCCTGGGTTGATAGTACAACAACCATCCGTTATACTATCAACCCAGGACGTAGTAGACTAGTTTCTAATGAAGTTCTACGGAGACAAGTAAAGATACATGTTCGAATATTATGTGGATGAAATTTGGTCCTCGAAGAAGCTCCGGAAGCCAATTCTCAGTATATATGGAGGCTGTATGTAATTACCCTTCTTGTGTTTGATCTGAACCTCCGTGTACACACTGACCAAAACCAAAAGCAGGACTTTCTTTGTGACTAGAACTGTCTGTTCAAGATCGTACACACTGACCAAAACCAAAAGCAGGACTTTCTTTGTGACTAGATCTGTCAAGAAGAGTTGACCAGAATTCTCCCAATGAGTCTACCAAGAAAGGAACCGATGCTAAGCCGCAGGACTAGGAATCGGTACAAATGGAAGACCAAGGAGGCGAGGAACTGTCCAAGGCTATTCCCAAAGGGTACAACGAGGCTATGCCGGAAAGTCAGGAATCGGGCGCTAAGGAGAAAACAAGGAGGCAGTCAGACGCCCAAAGACTTGTACAAGAAAATAATTAGGGATAGGCCGGAAGATCAGGAATCAGGGTCTAGAAGAACACAGGGAGGCGATCGGTCGCCCAAGGAATTATCCAAATAAAGAGCTGAGGACCGGTCGGAAAGCCAGGAACCAGGTTCGAGGAAAACACGGGGAGCCGAAGAAGGCATCGAATCCCGAGATGATGTCCTAATGGAGAAAGCATGATCCAAGTCATACAGATTAATCTCAACCAGATCGAAACGGCAACCAGCGCTTTAATGGAAAAAAATAATAAATGATCCAGGAGCCTTGAGGAAACTCGCAACAATGTAAATGCATTAAACCATGCAAAATAACCAAATGTTCTATGCTAATACAGGAACTAGGTTAGGTTAGGTTAGGTTATGTGGCAGCCCGATGTATCAGGCTCACTCAGACTATTCAGTCCATTGTGATACCACAGTGGCGAACTTCTCTCTTATCACTGAGTGCTGCCCGATTCCATGTTAAGCTCAATGACAAAACAGGAACTAGGCTAAGAGTCCTTCTCTTTTGTCTGGAGACGTCACCAGCAGATGCCACGTCGCTGAAACAGGAAAATGACAAGTTATACCTTTCGATAGTGTACCTGCCATAACCGGTTGGCTGATAAGTCCCCGGTCTAACAAAGAAAAACACATTTTTTTTGGGCAAAATTCGTTTTTATTATTCAGCGCAGTTCCCTTCAAAAGCAATACAACGATTATAACGACCTTCCAATTTTTTGATACCATTTTGGTAGTACTCCTTCGGTTTTGCCTCAAAAAAGGCCTCAGTTTCGGCGATCACCTCTTCATTGCAGCCAAATTTTTTCCCTGCGAGCAACCTTTTGAGGTCTGAGAACAAGAAAAAGTCGCTGGGGGCCAGATCTGGAGAATACGGTGGGTGGCGAAGCAATTCGAAGCCCAATTCATGGATTTTTGCCATCGTTCTCAATGACTTGTGGCACGCTGCGTTGTCTTGGTGGAACAACATATGGGGCCGTTCATATGGGGCCGTTTTGACGCGATTTCGACCTTCAAACGCTCCAATAACGCCATATAATAGTTACTGTTGATGGTTTTCCCTTCTCAAGATAATCGATAAAAATTATTCCATGCGCATCCCAAAAAACAGAGGCCATTACTTTGCCAGCGGACTGTTGAGTCTTTCCACGCTTCGGAGACGGTTCACTGGTCGCTGTCCACTGAGCCGACTGTCGATTGGACTCAGGCGTGTAGCGATGGAGCCATGTTTCATCCATTGTCACATATCGACGGAAAAACTCGGGTGTATTACGAGTTAACAGCTGCAAACACCGCTCAGAATCATCAACACGTTGTTGTTTTTAGTCAAATGTGAGCTCGCGCGGCACAGAGCTTCCGCATATCCAAATATTGATTAATGATATGACTAACACGTTCCTTTGATATCTTTAAGGCCTCTCTCGATCAACTTCATTTTACGATCATTCAAAATCATTTTGTGGAGTTTTTTGATGTTTTCGTCGGTAACCACCTCTTTCGGGCGTCCACTGCGTTCACCGTCCTCCGTGCTCATTTCACACGCTTGAATTTTACATACCAATCAATTATTGTTGATTTCCCTGGGGCAGAGTCCGGAAACTCATTATCAAGCCAAGTTTTTGCTTCCACCGTATTTTTCCCTTCAGAAAACAGTATTTTATCAAAACACGAAATTCCTTTTTTTCCATTTTTTTTTTTTCACAATAATAAAAGTTGCTTCACAAAAGACGCTCTATCTCACAAACTAATTAACTTACAGACGTCAAATTTTGACACGAATAATTTGAAGGTTGGTACTATATAAAAATAATATGCATTCAATACTAGCGACGCCATCTATGTGTCATACCGGGGACTTATCAGCCAACCTGTTAAAACATGAAAATAACAAACTCTTCTAGACTGAAAGTAGACTATTGACTCAAAAACTTGTGATTTCTCCTAACAAAGTTTTTGCCGCGGTGCTGAAACAGCAATTGACAATGTATACCTGGCGATGCGCCGGAGTTGCAACAACTGGTAAAAAAGTCAGAAAACCAGGAAATGGGGGGCTGGTAGGTTGTGATGCTAACTGGGGCAGCACCAATATTAACAGGCCAATCCATTGTAGAATGTCTAAATATGAATAACGTAATGACACTATATACGGGAAATAGAGAGGAGGTACTGGACATTACCATAAATTCAGAGAATTTAAGAGACCTTCTGGGGGAGGTTATCTCAAGAGCACCCATACTTCGCCCATGAGGTATAAAAAACTGGACCAGAACCGGACCCAATAATATTCCCAAATATGGCGAAGACCGACAAGATAAAATTCAGAACAAAGAAATGACTCCATCTGGAACTTGGCTCCATCTTGGAACGGTTCCTTATATCTCAGTTGTACTCATTGTCATATCAAAAAAATTTTCAACATCAATGTAAAATTTCAATTGTCTGCGAAAATCGAATATCAATTTCAAACTTGAAATCAACAGGTTCAGATTGTTGGCCAATAACTAACCAAACCCAATGTCTTACTGTGTTTACGCACTCCCTACAATAGAGTACCCACAAATAGGCCTATTGCGGTTATAACGCATGCAATGTCATGGCAAGAAAAAAAGCACGTGAGGAAAAAGCAGACCCTCAACAAAATTGCCCTCTTACCGGCAATTCATTGCAATTCACTTAGAACGGCGTATGTTACATAGTTTTCCTCATGAGCGAATGTGACTTTGACATTTTGTTCAGTTTTGTTTAACATTTTCAGGAAGAAAAAAAAAAAACACTACGGACAGACAGACAGACAAAAGACTGCAGAATAGGACCCCTTTCCCAAATGCTATAAAAGCACATGCCAGAGAGGAAAATACTTATCAGCATAAACTAGGCTGGTTACACTCCTCAAGTACTTTCCCTGGTAATTGTCTTTATCGTTTACAACATTTGCAAGTGCAAGTGTTCTGCTACTTGCATGGGGTTCAAGCAATTGGCATTTTTGCAACAACAGTCTGATGGCTCTAAGCAGACAGAAGCACCGGAGTAAGAGTAAGAACAGAAATAAGTGCCTAAGGACTCTTAGCTACACTTACAGGAAGTAGTTGTTACATTGAATAACAACATTTGTTCATGGTGCCATGTAAGCAAGCATGAATATGAAGTCAGAGTAAGGGAATGTTTGATATGTGTAACCCGGGGAATTTGCTGATATCCTTGTCCATAGATTCTCATTCATTCCTTACTCCTCCATTTACAGCTTGACGTATAAAAGCTGCGTAATGAATTCTTTTCATTTTTTTTAATTGTGTTACAATACATTTTTTTGTACCGTTCAAAAAAATGTTCCTCTCCTGGTTGCTATTCCTCACAGAACAAAAAAAAAAAAAAAAAAATAGCAAAGTACTTATTTATTTATTGATAGATAGCCCAGCGCCCTACATTGATAAAACTTTAAGGAGTTTTGCCTTAAGGCTTTTTAAGGGCATCTCTGCTTCTACATTATGAAGGACTAAGAAACAGAGTAGCGTATTGTAACTGCTTCCAACAGTTGTCAGAATGTCAAGCTCAAGAATTTCTCTGTTGAGTGGGGGAAAAAATGAAATGCGAACCACACAATCACTCAATGTGGAAGAAATGTGAGCAGAGTATAGAAAAAAACGTTAAAACTAATTGCAATTTAAATTGCGCGAAAGAAATTCATCAATTGAAACAGGTCAAGGACGATGTAATGCCATCTGGTTATAATAAAATTTTGCGGAAATAAAAAATTGGAACACTGATGAAGTGGCGATGTGGAAAAAATAGTACATGAAACAAACGTTTGGGAGAAATGTGTTAATGTGAAGTGTTAACTGAGTTTTGTAACTAAAATTATTTCACTCTTCTTGATCGATTTCTTTGGAAGACTTTGACGATATAAGAGGCCGCTCAGGGAATATTAAATTATTGTGATGCAATTGCGACCATACTAAGATAATCTATCCGTTGTGATGTCACATACATTCAAAATAGCTCATTTCAATACCGCTCAATTCAGTACAAATATTACCTAAATAGGATTTGGTTAGGTTTGAAAAGATATACACCTGAAATTTAATTTAGACCATCAGTTGGTTTTCTTGTTTGGGTCACCACCCCACTCGCCCACGCTAACACATGTATAGTTAGGCGTGTATTCATTTGTATCTGGCATTTTCTATAGAACATTTTGTAAAAATTTTATTTCTATAGTAAATTTTATCAAAATTTTAATTTTATAGAATTTTTTTTTTAAAGTTTATTTCTATAGCAAATTTTGTAAAAATTATATGGACTAAACTACAAGTGTAGCTTAACCAACAGAGGGAAAGAATGTCTGTCAAATTTATTTGGGCAAAGCTCTATAGACTGCAAGATGGTTGGATGGACGCACGTTTCGGAATTACCACATTCCTCATCAGCATCCTCTACTTGCAGCAAAACTATCAACCAATTATCAGAATAAATTCAGGCATTTCACTAAACCCAAAAGTAAAGCACACTTGAACCTCCCGAAAAAAGGTTTCCACAATAGCCGGCTTATGCCGAAATAAATTTGTACAAACATGTCTCTTTTCCTTAGCCACCGTCAAATCATCGATTTGAGTGCAGTTGGTTGGCTATTTCCGCATAAGCCGACTATCGTGGAGGATGCTGATGTGGAATGTGGCAATTCCGAAACGTGCGTCCATCCAACCATCTTGCAGTCTATAGGGCTTTGCCCAAATAAATTTGACAAACCTTCTTTTCCTCTGTTGGTTAAGCTACACTTGTAGTTTAGTCAATGCATGGTTTTAAACTGAAATCAAAAACAACAACAATGATTAAAGAACAAAAACCAACAATAACAAAACAAAACGAATGAAAATTTTATTTCTATAGAAAATATTGTCAAAATTTTATTTCTACATAAAATGTCGTCTAACTTTTATTTCTATACAAAATTTGTTCAAAATTTTACTTCCATAGAAAATTTGGTCAAAATTTTATTTCTATAGAAAATTTTGTCAAAATTTTATTTCTATAGGAAATTTCATCACAATTTTATTTCTGTAGAAAATTTTGTCAAAATTTTATTTTTATAGAAAATTTTGTCAACATTTTATTTCCATAGAAAATTTTGTCAAAATTTTATTTCTGTAGAAAATTTAGTCAAAATTTTATTTCTGTAGAAAATTTTGTCAAAATTTTATTTCTATAGAAAATTTTGTCAACATTTTATTCCTATAGAAAATTTTGTCAACATTTTATTTCTATAGGAAATTTTATCACAATTTTATTTCTGTAGAAAATTTTGTCAAAATTTTATTTTTATAGAAAATTTTGTCAACATTTTATTTCCATAGAAAATTTTGTCAAAATTTTATTTCTGTAGAAAATTTTGTCAAAATGTTATTTCTGTAGAAAATTTTGTCAAAATTTTATTTCTATAGAAAATTTTGTCAAAATTTTATTTCTATAGAAAATTTTGTCAAAATTTTATTTCTATAGAAAATTTTGTCAAAATTTTATTTCTATAGAAAATTTTGTCAAAAATTTATTTCTATAGAAAATTTTGTCAAAATTTTATTTCTGTAGAAAATTTTGTCAAAATTTTATTTCTATAGAAAATTTTGTCAAAATGTTATTTCTATAGAAAATTTTGTCAACATTTTATTTCCATAGAAAATTTTGTCAAAATTTTATTTCTATAGAAAATGTTGTCAAAATTTTATTTCTATAGAAATTTTTTTAAAAATTTTATTGCTATAGAAAATTTTGTCAGAATTTCATTTCTATAGAAAATTTTGTCAAAAGTTCATTTCTATAGACATAAAATTGTCAAAATTTTATTTCTATAGACAATTTTGTCAACATTTTATTTCCATAGAAAATTTTGTCAAAATTTTATTTCAAACTTGTTTTTATTGTATTCGACCTGTATTTGATTTTTCCAATTAATGAAATGTTGATTGAAACGAGCTCGAGGTCTGTATTTTTTTTTATTTATTTTTTTATTCAATATTTCGTCTTACTAGTATGATAGTATGACAACAGACGCTGTGTCGTTAGGTTCTACTCAATAGTGGGTGTAATATTTTTGTTGTTTTCAATAATTTCCCGATGAAGTCTTTCAATGAAAAGACGAAATATTGAATAAAAAAATAAATTAAAAAAAAAAATACAGACCTCGAGCTCGTTTCAATCAACAATTCGTTAATTGGAAAAATTTTATTTCTGTAGAAAATTTTGTCAAAATGTTATTTCTATAGAAAATTTTGTCAACATTTTATTTCCATAGAAAAATTTGTCAAAATTTTATTTCTATAGAAAATTTTGTCAAAATTTTTTTCCTATAGAAAATTGTTTTCCTATAGAAAATTTTGTGATAATTTTATTTCTATAGAAATAAATTTCAAAATTTTATTTCTATAGAAAATTTTGTCAACATTTTATTTCTGTAGAAAATTTTGTCAAGATTTTAGTTCTATAAAAAATTTTGTCAAAATGTCATTTCTATAGAAAATTTTGCCAATATTTTATTTTTATAGAAAATGTTGTCCAAATTTATCTCTATAGCAAATGGACTGAATTGGACTATTCATTGAGCCTGAAATATCGGAATGCCACTATACCTAACCTAACATATCCTTCGTTGTCCTTCGGCGTATGTTAAAATTTTGACTCTGCAGATACTATAGAATGCATTTTCTCAAGGACTGCAAAATATATCTCCTTGAATGTGATGGCTACTGTTTTTAGACCGAGGAGAAACTACTTGCCTTCTTGGGAGCAGTATATTGTTTGGAGTGTTTTCCCATGCCCAAAATTTCGTGCAGGATATAAAATTGCTACTATCTCTTCTTTTTCTTCAATTGCAAATTCGAATCTGAAAATGCGGTCTTCTTATACGGGGAATTTTTTCACTTTATATTCCGTTGTTTCTTATGCATTTGGGCGTGTCCCTAAATGAGTCCTGGAAATACATAAAATGTTTCCAATTTTTGGGATAGTTTTCAAAAAGATTTGTAGCATATACAAATGTTATAAACTCCTATCGAAATATCCATAAACCATTAAAATTTACATAAACACACCACATCGAAAGTAAAAGTAATACAAAAGTATATTGAAGTTATATTTCAATACTAAACATTACAAAAAATAACTTTTGTTTTCTTTTCTCTCTAGTGCAGTTGGAATATCCTTGAACATCATAGCGGTCATGGCACTGTCCTTCAAATCGACCAACATAAATAAAAATAAACATCACCATCAATATCACAAAAACAAAACGGAAATTCTTATTAATTTGCCATTATTGGCCAGACACACAGGAAGTTAACTTAATTTTGGTTAGAGCTCTAAACACAAATTAGCCCCGGAAAGGACGAGACAACCAGGAGTAATGCTAAATAAAACCAAAAAGAAAACACTAAATTCTAAAACAAAGTGTCTACTAGTTTTGCAAACAAAAAACAGAAAAAAAACAAAAATAAAATTGGTTTTAAATTTTGCAGCTTTGATGTTCATCAACATCATCATCATTTAGAGGGTACATTGTTTTATAATTGGAATAACTGCAGCAGACATTTTTAGAAGCGTTTTATTGTCATAGATCCTGGGCTAAGTTCATAACCTTATTAGTGTGTTTTTTTAAGGTTAGTAAAAAATTTGAGTTTAGATATTAACCTGTGTCCTTGATGATATACAAGGGGCATTAAAAACGTAAGGCCTTTATTCTGCATTTCGCTCTTCAAAAATGTTTTCACTAAATCTAAATCTCACTTAGAAAATTAATTGTAAACTTTCAAAAGAAATGATTCGAAATGAGTTACTTTATATATGTGTTATAAAAATTGGGTCCGCAGGCCAATCACTGGGGCTAGAGTTCAAACACTGAGTTTTCGGTTTGGAATTCCAACACTGTAGGTTTGGTCAGCAGTCAAGCACTGGGGCTTCTAATTTAAACTCTTAGACTCTGGAGTTCCGCATTCAGTTCAAAAGCCGAGGCTTGCATTCATTGATATGCGTAGTAGTTTGTAATTGTAGTAATTTCTCGATTTATACTTGAATTTGCTTATTATTGGAGAGAACCACCGAACCAAAAGCAGCTGCTAAACCCGACGTGTATCAGTTACCAGAAGATTCTACCGAATTCAAAACCAAGATATTTGATTACAATTTCGTGAAATGATGTTGACATTCGCGGCAGCTGGTATTATTTGCATACGACAATATTCATCGTCGTACTTTTAAATATTCAATTATATGCAAATCGATAAATTCAGAATTTCCATACAAGGGATTGTCTCGATTATCTACATATCGATTTTTATCCTAGACCTGTGTTGTTATATAAAAAACACAATCTAGACATGGATTGAACTGGTAGTTAATATCATTCTATCTATTCGTATCTTTATTAGTCCGTCTATCTTTCTACCTGTCTCCACTTCTCAGTCCGTCCATCTTTTAATCCAGTTACATTCAATTCATCGATTTAAAAGGCCCCCACCAAAGGCCTTTCTAACATAGCTATGGTGTTTCTCGTATGTGTATCTTCTTAAAAAAAATGGATTGTATCATCCAACCACACAACACTCAATTGTGCTTCATGTAAAGTGGTTATCTGAACTTACTAGCTCCACAGGTGATAGTTCTATCCCCATGGATAGATTTTTTTTCCTTCCTGTCCTCTTGTACTCTAATAGCATAAGCTACTATGACTTCATTAGTAATGTACTGACCTGCAAAGAGAATAAAAACAAGAAACATTTTAATTTAATTTATATTTTGCAAGCTTTAAAATGCATATGGAGAATTTGTGTTTTTTTAAGAAAGACATTTTAATTAGCAATTGAAATTATGTAAAATAACATCTTTTTTTTTTTTGCGTAAATAGATGGTTCTTATTAGGCCTATGTTCTTATGTTATATGTTGCAATTCAGTGAGAAAATATCCATGTAAATTGTTCATAGCTCCAATTGCTGATATTACCATAGCCTGTGAGTTCTCTCGCACTCTCTCTCTCTCTCTCTCTCTCTTTCCCTCTCTGTGGTAATATTAAGATAGGTCATTGATTGGTGCGTATAGACCTTTGCTAAAGGTAGACATATTTTTTTAATTCCGTTTTTTGTGCTCTCTGTAGACCATTTTCACTTTTGTTTCACCAATGTTGTTTTTTTTTTGTTTTTGTGAAGTAGATCATATAAAAATGATAAGAATGTTTTTTGTTACATTTAAATATATGTTGTTACCATAATATTTGCGGCTAACAATTAATGATGATCTAAGGCCACTTGGTGCTAAATGCCAGTGAAATAAGTAAGAATCCATACATGTCTGAAGGTGCCTTGGTATGTTTTTTATAAGGGTGTAATGAAAATAAAATTTTTTCAACATTGGAACATCCATTGATACATGAAATTTGTAAATTCTATTTGAATTTTAAATTATTCTAAGGTTTAAGGTAAAAAGTAGATAGTCTTTGGCACATTTTAAAAATTAAAATTAATGGCTTAGGAAGAACTTCCAATTTTTTTGTTTTGGTAGGATGTCAACTGATCCAACTATTGCACAGTGGGCCAAATGACAGGTTTTTGACGCATTAAATCAACGGAAACACCCAGAGCTCTGAAATTTTGTACATATATCACTGGGGATGAGAATAAAGTACGATTAAAATTTTGGACCGATCCGCCCACTTCCACGCCCACTTTAAAATGAAGGCCTATTTCAACCCAAAGGAAGCGCCTAGAGCTCTGAAATTTTGTACATGTACCACTGGGGACGAGAATAAATTATGATAAAAAATTTGGACCGATCCGCCCATTGCCACGCCCACTTTAAAATTAAGGGCGTATTTCAACCCAAAGGAAGCGCTTAGAGCTCTAAATTTTTGTACATGTACCACTGGGGATGAGAATAAAGTATAATCAACATTTCGGACCGATCCGGCCACTGCAACGCCCACTTTCTAGTGTAGGATGTATCTCAACCACATTTATCATACACCAAATCAAATATTTCAATATGTAGTAACATTGGAAACTGAAAATCTAGATTAGAACTGATGCTCACTGTTACTCCATCTTGATCACTGCCTTAAAGTGTATATGATTTCAGCAATTTTAGTTTAATTCAATCGCTCATTTTAGCTAAAAGTTTCAAATACCATCATTTGTGCAACACTATGTTGAAATGGGAACATATTCGTTAAAAAATAACATTTTGTTCTTGACACATGTTTGCAGTGATCATATTACTTCTGTACGTGTCACTACCTTGACACTCTGCTATATGTAAGTCTATATGTAAATATTAGCTTTATGATTAAGCATATTTTGTAACTGAACTTGTATCGACGAATCAGTTGCAGTAAGACACCCAGGACGACATTTTATTTTATATACCTATTATTAATGATATGGTAGATATTGCAGATTTACCTAAATTTCTCATTCGTTACCATTGTTTTGTCCAGATGTTTCTACTAAACAAAGTAACGCTACTTCATTCTATTTCCCTGCACAATTATTTTACTTTTTTCTTGATGGTAGACTTATCACTTTTTAATGTTTTTGCATTATTATTACAGCACTGGGAGTTGTTTTCTATCCAATATTTAACAATTTCTGCGTTTTGATTGTAACACCATAATTATAACAGGGTAGCTTTATTAGCACTTATAAGCAGACAAATTTATGTTTGCAAGAAAGACAACATCTCAACCTTTCTAACGCAGTATAAAACTCAACCAATACGTTCCAATATAGTAAGTTCTACTCCAGAAAACATGGGACATACATTATATTTAGCAAAGAAAAAATATGCTTTTTGTCACACATTTTTCTTAAACAACCAAACAATATTTACCATCGCTGTTAATTTTTACTAAAAGTACATACTTTGACTTAAATTTTACATTTTAAATTAAGTTTATAACTTTAAACACTTTTTTTACCAGCAAAATCTCTAAAGCACCTTGCTAAACTATGAATTCAAGAAAAAAGTCAATGGCAAAGAGTTGCCACTTCGTCGGCCTGAGACGGCCAAATGGGTTGCCATATTGTTTTACCATTTTGGATTTTTTTTTCGTAATCTGTTGTCAACTTTTTCGTACCACCAAATATTTAATTTTCACAAGTTCAAAAATTGATTTTATGCGTGAGAGTTCGGTCATTTGGCCCAATGTGTATTGGTACAAAAGTATCCAATAGAACTCACTGTAGGAAGGATGTCCTATAGGGGACATCCCTATATTAGGGTTGTGGGAGATCTGTAGAGCAGTGACTGCGGAGAGTACTTTCGAAGTAATATCTAGAGAAAGATTTTAATGGGGCTATATATAGTCATTGGTATATAAGGCCCATATTTTTTGGGATTGGTTTGCCTGGTTTCTATATATATAATAAAAACCTATTAGACATGACCCAATGTTGTGTGGTTGTCTGAAAAAAATTTAAAATATTATGATTTTGAAAACAGAAATTAATTTTCATAAGAGCCTATGGGTGAAAAGATTCAAAGACCTCCTCTAACTCAGACTGATCTCGCCCAAAATGTCGCATTGTTGTAAATTTCAGCTCGACCAGAATACATTGATTTCAAAAGTTGCGTTGGTTTGTTTTGTAAAAAAATTTACCCAGTCCAATAAAATGTTCTTTATTCCAAATACATGTCACAACAGCGTATATATAAATTTCAATGAAAAAAAAAAAAATTGGAAGAAACTGGGTTAATATGCTAATGATTTGGCACCAATGATTTTCATACCATCCACCATAGGATAGGGGATTTATTAACTTTGTCATTCCGTTTGTAACACATCGAAATATTGCTCTAAGACCCAAGAAACAAGCTATCGACTTGAAACTTTGCACAAGTAGTTGTTATTGATGTAGGTCAGATGGTATTGCAAATGGACCATATCGGTTCACTTTTACGTATAGCCCCCATATAAACGCACCCCCAGATTTGGCTTGCGGAGCCTCTAAGAGAGGCATATTTCATCCGATCTAGCTAAAATTTTGTACATGGTGTTGGTATAGGGTCTCTAACAACCATGCAAAAATTGGTCCACATCGGTCCATAATTATATATAACCCCCATATAAACCGATCCCCAGATTTGGCTTGCGGAGCCTCCAAGAGAATCAAATTTCATCCGATCCGGATGAAATTTGGTACGAAGTGTTGGTATATGGTCTCTAACAACCATTTCAGAATTAGTCGATATCGGTCCATAAATATATATAGCCCCCATATAAACCGATGCGCAGATTTGACTTAAGGAGCCTCTTGAAGGAGCAATATTCATCCGACCCGGTTGAAATTTGGTACATTTCGCTAGTGTATGGCAGATAACAACCATGCCGAAATTGGTCAGCATCGATCTACCTATATATAATAAACCGATCCCCAATAACAGAAAAATCACGATTGGCACTAGAGCCAAATATATTCTACCAAAATTTTATTGCCATAGAAAATTTTTTCAAAATATAATTTCTATACAAAATTTTGTCAAAAATTTATTTCTATAGAAAATTTTGTCAAAATTTTATTTCTATAGAAAATTTTGTCAGAATTTTATTTCTGTAGAAAATTTTGTCAAAATGTTATAATCTTCCAAAACATCAAGAATTCTACCAATCTACCAAACAGTAAAAAATCTGCCATTTTTGGTAGACTCGTATATAGCCTCCATATAAAACGACCCCCATATTTCTACGCGATCCATGGTGGAGGGTACATAAGATTCGGCCTGGCTGAACTTACGGCCGTATATACTTGTTTTCTTTCTTTTTACTTCTCGTGAGAAGAAGAAGAAGATTTTGTAAATGGTTTCCAAAAACTTAGAAAAGTCAGTAAATTGTAGTTAGCTGTTCAACGCATTATAGAAATTTCAAAACATGGAATACAATTTAGTTAAATTTGCGCATGAGATAATTCATTTTGTGCTTCAAATAGCTTATCTTTTGTTGTACATGAAATGACCCATATATAAACTTTATATAATTGAAAACAAAAATTTATTATTAAAATTTAAAAAATCAAATAAAAGAAATTGAAAATAATTGGAAATATTATAATTCCACACTCAGAGAAGAATGTGATCACCTCAAACAAGTTTCAAAGCAAAATGCTATTTTTGGACGGTGAACATGAAACATGTTTGTCGCAACCATGTTATTTTCTCGAACATTTTGTATCTGATTTGGGCAACGATGTATATGTTTCTTGAGAAAATAAAATTTTTGCCATAAAAATGTTCCATGTTCACCATCTAAAAATAACATTTTGCTCTTTAAAATGTTATCATATTCCGTCACTGCGTTCACTAATTGCACTCCACCCTATTAATCATGCCTAAATGCGTAAAGATATTGACAAAACTTTCTAAAGAAATAAAATTTTGACAAAATTTTCCATAGAGATACAATTTTGACAAAATTTTCTATAAAAATAGAATTTTGACAAAATTTTTTATAGAAATAAAATTTTAATAAAATATTCGCTATCGGTAAAAGTTTCATAACATTTTCTATAGAAAATAAAATTTTGACAATAATTTCCCTATGGGTAACATTTTGACAAAATTTTCTCTAGGAATAAAATTTTGGCATAATTTTCTCCGTGTTTCCCGAGAAAACAAACCTTTTGCCATAAAAAGGTTTCATGTTCACCATCTAAAAATAACATTTTGCTCTTGAAAATTGTGTCATATTCCGTCTCTGCTTTCACTAATTGCATTCCACCCTATTAATCATCCCTAAATGCGTAAAGATATTGGTTAGTTTTCCCCACAATTGTCGAAAGATTCAGAAGTGCTGTGCAGTACATACGTAAACCCATTTTTTGCCATTGCGACAGGAAACACTTAGCAAAAGGTTTGTATGGATCTTCTGTTGCTGTTGTCTGAAATGGATGGTTAGCTATTTACAGTATTCCCTTGAAGGCGAAATTCTTAAAAGATTATCGCAGATAGTGTCGGTAGTGTTGCGTACGAAGGAAAAAAAAAACAAACGCCAATGAACATGGTAATTTTTTGTCTCATTGTCTTGGGAGTCAAAACAGTGGAGTACCAAGGATTCAAGACAATAAAATAAGCCATACGTTAAAGGAGTTTTGAACAAAAGGAAGTAGACCATATATTTAAACACCCTCATTTCATTCATTTTTTTATTCAACAAATTTATTGTTTATCTTCTGAATATTGTATAAAAATAAAAAAAAAACAGTATTTCTTTCGATGGCCTACTTTTCGATCGATTGATGGAGAACAGTTAAAGGCTGGATCTGTAGTAATCGGCACTGCTGTTGCTTTTCTTTTTTATGTTGGGTTTTTAAACTCACGACGATCAATCGATGGCGTGTGCTTGGAATTTCCATAAAGTTTAAATTTATGGAATTTTAGTTTTATTTGTGGGGATATAAGTGAGAGTGTTTGTTTAGTTTTACTGGATGGGGCTATGATCGCTTGTTTTCTACATCAGTCATTGCTAATATTGTCCGTGATAAAAAATTTTATGTAGAATTTATTTAGGCGCCAATAGAGATTAAATGTGGCCACAAATATATTTACTCGATTTGAAATATCCCACTTCGATTATTCTTTAAGCAAATGAACTTTAGCAATATAAAGGGTGATTTGTTAAGAGCTTGATAACTTTTTTTTAAAAAAAAACGCATAAAATTTGCAAAATCTCATCGGTTCTTTATTTGAAACGTTAGATTGGTCCATGACATTTACTTTTTGAAGATAATTTCATTTAAATGTTGACCGCGGCTGCGTCTTAGGTGGTCCATTCGGAAAGTCCAATTTTGGGCAACTTTTTCGAGCATTTCGGCCGGAATAGCCCGAATTTCTTCGGAAATGTTGTCTTCCAAAGCTGGAACAGTTGCTGGCTTATTTCTGTAGACTTTAGACTTGACGTAGCCCCACAAAAAATAGTCTAAAGGCGTCAAATCGCATGATCTTGGTGGCCAACTTACCGGTCCATTTCTTGAGATGAATTGTTCTCCGAAGTTTTCCCTCAAAATGGCCATAGAATCGCGAGCTGTGTGGCATGTAGCGCCATCTTGTTGAAACCACATGTCAACCAAGTTCAGTTCTTCCATTTTTGGCAACAAAAAGTTTGTTAGCATCGAACGATAGCGATCGCCATTCACCGTAACGTTGCGTCCAACAGCATCTTTGAAAAAATACGGTCCAATGATTCCACCAGCGTACAAACCACACCAAACAGTGCATTTTTCGGGATGCATGGGCAGTTCTTGAACGGCTTCTGGTTGCTCTTCACTCCAAATGCGGCAATTTTGCTTATTTACGTAGCCATTCAACCAGAAATGAGCCTCATCGCTGAACAAAATTTGTCGATAAAAAAGCGGATTTTCTGCCAACTTTTCTAGGGCCCATTCACTGAAAATTCGACGTTGTGGCTCGTTAGTAAGTCTATTCATGATGAAATGTCAAAGCATACTGAGCATCTTTCTCTTTGACACCATGTCTGAAATCCCACGTGATCTGTCAAATACTAATGCATGAAAATCCTAACCTCAAAAGAATCACCCTTTATATAAATGAAGACTAAAAATGCATTAACGGCAACAGTAGTGTCTTGCCATTACCTTCACTATAGAATCAAGGGTATTATTTCCCCATGCTTGCCGAAATTCCCTCATGCTTCTTTAAGACACAGTCAATGATTGCTCTGAAATGATCTCATTCTTCAGATTAATGTTAGGTTAGGTTAGGTTATTTGGCAGCCCGATGTATCAGGCTCACTTAGACTATTCAGTCCATTGTGATATCACATGTTAAGCTCAATGACAAGGGACCGCCTTTTTATAGCCGAGTCCGAACGGCGTTTCACATTGCAGTGAAACCACTTAGAGAAGTTTTGAAACCCTCAGAAATGTCACCAGCATTACTGAGGTGGGATAATCCGCCTCTGAAAAACTTTTTGGTGTTCGGTCGAAGCAGGAATCGAACCCACGACCTTGTGTATACAAGGCGGGGATGCTAACCATTGCACCACGGTGGCTCCCTTGAGATTAATTTTAGGAACGAGTAACCACGGCAATAGTTTTCATTTGCACAGAATTTGGGGCAGAATGCAAGGGCCATGGGCTCAACACGAGTTTCGACCGAACATCAAAAAGTTTTCAGCAGTTGTTTGTCCCTTCTCATTAACGCTGGTAATGTTATATTCCGTTCGGATTCAGCTGTAAGAAGAAACTCCCTTGTCATTGAGCTAAATGTGCTATCGGACAGCTTTCAGTGATGAGAGTGGGTATCACAGTAATTCAGTCTACTGTCCCCGTGAGCCTGAAATAACGTCCTGCTACAATACCTATCCTAATCTAACTGATCTACTATTGAAATACTGTATCAGCCAACTTTTAATCGTACTGAGCCAAGGCAGCAGAATTTTTGAATTGTGAGCCAGTCCGTTATTGTTTTACTTCAATTCAGCGTGGAATCGGCCCTATATTTCTGATAAATACAGCCCTGTGATCGGTTTACCCCTCCCCAGAGGGTCGTTGGGAATCACACCTTGTGAATTCCAAAAAAACGACAGTCTTCCCCTTCTTCGCAGTTCGTTCGCTGGTCGCAGTTCACACTTTCGAATTGTTCTGGGGGTCTCTGATATTACTTCCATTGTCAGAAACAAAACTGAAATCCTCTCCTCACCATCTGTAGTACCCCAAAGGACTGAACAGTTAAAGTGGGCCTAAAATAACGGGCTACCACTATATCGAACCTAACCAAACCAAATTTTGGCAAATTTTTCTATATATTTTTGACGAAATTTTCTATTGCCACAACAAAAAGTTGACAAAATTTTCTATAGAAATAAAATTTTGACAAAATTTTTTTTAGAAATAAAATGTTGACAAAATTTTCTATAGAAATAGAATTTTGACAAAATTTTTTATAGAACAAAAACATTGACAACATTTGCTATGGAAACAGAATTTTGACAAAATTTTCTATAGAAATAGAATTTTGACAAAATTTTCTATAGAAATAAAATGTTGACAAAATTTTCTATAGAAATAAACTTTTCACACAACTTTCTATAGAAATAAAATTTTGACAAAATTTTCTATAGAAATAAAATTTTAACAAAATTTTATATAAAAATAAAATATTGACAAAATTTGCTATAGAAAAAAATTTTTGACAAAATTTTCTATAAAACTAAAATATTGACAAAAATTTCTGTAGAAAAAAAAAACTTGACAAAATTTTCTATAAAATTAAAATTTTGACAAAACATTCCTTATGGGTAACATTTTGACCAAATTTTCTCTAGGAATAAAATTTTGGCATAATTTTCTCCAGCTATAAAATGTTGACAAAATTTTCTCTAGCAATAAAATGTTGACCAAATTTTCTCTGGGAATAAAATGTTGACAAAATTTTCTCTAGGAATAAATTTTTAACAAAATTTTCTTTTGAAAAATTTTCTATAGTAATAAAATTTTGACAAAATTTTCTATAGAACAAAAACATTGACAACATTTTCTATGGAAACAGAATTTTGACAAATTTTTCTATAGAAATAGAATTTTGACAAAATTTTCTATAGAAATAACATTTTGACAAAATTTTCTATAGAAATAACATTTTGACAAAATTTTCTATAGAAATAAAATTATGACA
Source organism: Haematobia irritans (assembly GCF_050003625.1). Classification (NCBI taxonomy): domain Eukaryota; kingdom Metazoa; phylum Arthropoda; class Insecta; order Diptera; family Muscidae; genus Haematobia; species Haematobia irritans. Next base: position 128,885,216 of record NC_134401.1, on the reverse strand, counting down.
AAATTTTCTATCGAAATAAAAATTTGCCAAATTTTCTATTAAAATAAAATATTGACAAAATTTTCTATAGAAAAAAATTTTGACAAAATTTTCTATAGAAATAAAATTTGGACAAAATCTTCTATAGAAATACAATTTTGACCAAACATTCCCTATGGGTAACATTTTGACAAAATTTTTTCTAGAAATAAATTTTGAAAATTTTTTTTTAAATAAAATGTTGACAAAATTTTCTAAAGAAATAAAATTTTTACAAAATTTTCTATAGAACAAAAACATTGACAACATTTTCCATGGAAACAGAATTTTGACAAAATTTTCTATAGAAATAAAGTTTTGACAAAATTTTCTATAGAAATAAAATGTTGACACAATTTTCAATAGAAATAAAATTATGAAAAAATGTTCTATAGTAATAAAATTTTGACAAAATTTTCTATAAAAAAAATTTTGACAAAATTTTCTATAAAACTAAAATATTGACAAAATTTTCTATAGAAAAAAAATTTTTGACAAAATTTTCTATAAAAATAAAATTTTGACAAAACATTCCCTATGGGTAACATTTTGACAAAATTTTCTCTAGGACTAAAATTTTGCCATAATTTTCTCTAGCTATAAAATGTTGACAACATTTTCTCTGGAAATTAAATTTTTACAAAATTTTCTCTAACAATAAAATTTTGACCAAATTTTCTCTGGATTAAATGATGACAAAATTTTCTCTAGGAATAAATTTTTGACAAAATTTTCTATAGAAATATAATAAAAACTTTCTATAGAAATATAATCTTCATAAAATTTTCTATAGAAATAAAATTTTGACAAATTTTTATACAGAAATAAAATTTTTTCAAAATTTTCTATTTCTATAAAAATAAAATATTGACAAAATTTTCTATTGAAAAAAATTTTGACAAAATTTTCAATAAAAATAAAATATTGACAACATTTTCTATAGCAAAAAATGTTGACAGAATTTTCTATAAAAATAATATTTTGACAAAACATTCCCTATGGGTAACATTTTGACAAAATTTTCTCTAGGAATAAAATTTTGGCATAATTTTCTCCAGCTATAAAATGTTGACAAAATTTTCTCTGGGAATAAAATTTTGACCAAATTTTCTCTAACAATAAAATTTTGACCAAATTTTCTCTGGAATAAAATGTTGACAAAATTTTCTCTAAGAATATAGAAATATAATCTTCATAAAACTTTCTATAGAAATATAATATTCATAAAATTAACTATATAAATAAAATTTTGAATAATTTTTATACACAAATAAAATTTTGTCAAAATTTTCTATTTCTATAGAAATAAAATTTTGACAAAATTTTCTATAGAAATAAAATTCAGACAAAATTTTCTATACAAATAAAATTTTAACAAAATTTTCTATACAAATAAAATTTTCTATAGGTATAGAATTTTTACAAAATTTTCCATATAAATAAACTTTGGACATAATTATCTCTAGGAATAAAATTTTGACAAAATTTTCTATAGAAAAACAATTTTGATGAAATTTCCTATGAAAAAGAAAACTTTCTATAAAAACGAAATTTTGAAAATTTTTTCTATAGGGATAAAATTTTGACAATATCTTTAAAATTTAGAATTCTCATTTAATGTCATACAAATCAGAGTCCATTGGGGGTAAGTTGTCCCTTTTTGTAGAAGTAGACATTTTCCCATGTTAGTGCAAGCTAAAAATATTTAAAACGTATACACCCAAATAGATGTTCGCTATTAGGAGTGACCTAAAATAATAATTACATTTGTAAAATAATAAATCATTTCTAATGTCGAAACATTTTTTCATAATTACCACAAGTATTTGATTTGAAACTGCAACTTTTTTTGTTTAGTGTTTTTTTTTAATTTTGTACAAAATTTGGGTATAATTTTTTGGCTTGAATGGCAACCGTTCTACTAACACGAGATAGGGGATTTTTGTCATTTTATAATCGGGCCATAATCGCCACGGATACGGCTCATCAAAAATCGACATGAGACCCTATTGTTCGTATGTAAACGCGTTTAATAACAGCTTTCTGAAAAAACTTGATCCACGATTGAGTTTCGAAAACCAAGAATTGAATCTCTGACCGGTATTTCTCTTTTTAAAATTTTCTAAAATACCCGGACACAAACACAAAAAAAGATACCAACCTTGCTAAAGTGTGGACAGTTGCTGTTTAAGGATATGTACTGTACGATAGTTATGTACTTAGTACTTATCAGACCACCATCGTGTTGATGAAATAGTTTAGCACATTTTTAACTATATTTTTTTTTGTTTATTTTTATTTTTTTTTTGTTGTTGTTTGTATTTTTGTTTTTTGAGTATAAATGAAATTAACAATCGTTTCATATAAATCCAAAATTTATAAAATTCTTTATGTTACGTAGAAGAGTTTTGTGCCAGAAGAAATATTTTTTGTTCTGGATCTCATGCCCGAGAGCCATCATAAAAAGTTATTTAACTATTTCGATATTCTTTCAATGGTCATTGTTAATTACCAATGATGATTGGCTTTAATCAAATTTAAGCTCGCCACCACCTTACCATTTAAAATGCTAAGAACAGTGTCCACTGTAAGCTACCTCAGATGAACATTTAGACCATAAACTTACAATGAATGATCGACGTGTTTCTGCCACCAGCATCACCATCACCACTACCATTATCACTCAACACCAAAATAGTCAATCAACATCCATCTCAGCCATCCTCAGATGAGATGTGGAATGCCCAATGACAACGATGGTGATGGAAAAATCCCCGTCCAATGTTTAATACGGAGGAGTGAAAAACACTTAATTGAAAATCTAAATATAAAATCTAATAAATGTCACATTAAAACAAATCATTTACACAAAACTTTAGCAAAACCACCCATATTAAGGATAATTTATGAAAGCCCTGCATAGCCATAAATGGGGCAATTAAATCCATTTTGATATCCATTAACCAAAAACAAAAAATAATGTAAGTACCTATTAGTCAAGAAATGCAGTAAATGTAAGAGTTTTTTTCTCCTTTTTTTCATTATGGCCAGGCTCCCTTTTCCCCCAACTCATATCTTCCACCATTCTCTGGGCAAAACGAATGTCTGATCCATGATTGGCAAAACGGGCTGCCAAGACCAAGTAATAAAATGGAAAACAGTAGCAATAACCAGGAGCAGCAGCAGTAGCAATAGCATAGTGATTATGATGATCGTGTACCTGTTGCCAATTGGATGAATGTACATCATCATCGTCATCGTCGTCATGAGTTACTCTAAACTGGGAGCTGATCTTTGGGTGCTGTTATATGCAGCACAAAGTTGTTGATTGGTATGTACTCCTACTAAGATCTAATTGATGGAGAGCGAAATATTTTCTACACTTTGAAAAATTATGAAAAAAAATTTCAAAAAATATTGATTGCAATTTTCAAAGGAAGTAAAGTGAGTGCTTAGGAGTCACCGTGATGCAATGGTTAGCATGCCCGCCTCGCATACACAAGGTCGTGGGTTCGATTCCTGCTTCGACCGAACACCAAAAAGTTTTTCAACGGTGGATTATCCCACCTCAGTAATGCTGGTGACATTTCTAAGGGTTTCAAAGCTTCTCTAAGTGGTTTCAGTGCAATTTGGAACGCCGTTCGGACTCGGCTATAAAAAGGAGGTCCCTTGTCATTGAGCCTAACATGGAATTGGGCAGCACTCAGTGATAAGAGAGAAGTTCACCAATGTGGTATTACAATGGACTGAATAGTCCAAGTGAGTGATACATAGAGCTGCCACCTAATCTAACCCAACCTAGGCAGCATATTAAGGACTAATGCCTAAAATTCCTGGGAATTTTAAAAAATGACCCTGACAATCGATTGTTATAAAACCAAAACCAACATCAGATATGAGTTCGAGTTAAATTTATATCTTCTAACTTTTTGACCTATTTCGGTGATTCTAGTGCATATAATTGTTAGAAAGGATTCGGGGTTCGAACTCTAGCTTGAAGCACGGTTTGTTGGTTCATCATGGGCGATTCCGAAAAAACAGGGGATCATTTGCTTAGAAGTGATTCGTGCGCGAACAACTTCTGTTAGATTTTTCTCATCTTGAAATACCCATACCTCCTCGACCTCTACCTGACACCTGTCACGAGGTTATAGACGTGTTTCGAAGCACCGCGAACTTATTTTTCGGGAATTTCTTTCGATCAATAGACACAAGCCTTTTTATACCCACCGACCGCCATAGAATGGTGATGGGGGTATAATAAGTTTGTCATTCCGTTTGTAACACATCGAAATATCGATTTCCGACTATATAAAGTATATATATTCTGGATCAGGGAGAAATTCTAAGACGATATAACCATGTCCGTCTGTCTGGATGTCTGTTGTAATCACGCTACAGCCTTCAATAATAAAGCTATCTTGCTTAATTTTTGCACAAACTCGTTTTTTGTCTCCAAGCAGGTCAAGTTCGAAGATGGGCTATATCGGTCTATGTTTTGGTATAGCCCCCATATAAACCGACCCCCCGATTTGGGGTCTTGGGCTTCTAGAAACCGTATTTTCTATCCAATTTGCCTGAAATTGGAAACCTAGAGGTACTTTAGAACCATAAATAAGTGTGCCGAAAATGGTGCTTATCGGTCCATGTTTATTTTTTTTTTGATATAGCCCCTATATTGACCGATCTCCCGATTTTACTTCTTGGACTTCTAGAATCCGTAGATATTACCCAATGAGCCTGAAATTGGAAATTTAGAAGTATTTTAGCACAATAAAGATGTGTGCCGAAAATGCTTATTATCGGACCGTGCTTTGATATAGCCCCCATATAGACCGATCTCCCGATTTTTATACCCTCCACCATAGGATGTGGGGTATATTAACTTTGTCATTCCGTTTGTAACACATCGAAATATTGATCTAAGACCCCATTAAAGTATATATATTCTGGGTCGTGGTGAAATTCTGAGTCGATCTGAGCATGTCTGTCCGTCCGTCTGTTGAAATCACGCTAACTTCCGAACGAAACAAGCTATCGACTTGAAACTTGGCACAAGTAGTTGTTATTGATGTAGGTCGGATGGTATTGCAAATGGGCCATATCGGTCCACTTTTACGTATAACCCCCATATAAACGGACCCCTAAATTTGGCTTCCGAGGCCCCTAAGAGAAGCAAATTTCATCCGATCCGGCACCAAACCCCCCTGAAATTTTCAAACAAAATTATTATATTTGATTCATTGTTGTGGGTATTTAAGATTCGGCCCAGCCGAACTTACTGCTGTATATACTTGTTTTTATCTAATAAATTTTCTCACTGTAGACTATGTTCCTATTATCTTGAGATTCTTCAGTTTTTTTGTTACTTCTGGTAACTTCTGGCAATCTGATGCTGATATGCGCATGAGTGGCAGTAATCAGTAATGCTGCTAGCTACTAGCATCAGTCGACATTTATGATTATGATGACGCTGATGGCACGCGTACAATTGTCAGTGCAAATTGTTAGCAGCTAGCCAACTTAAACAACATCCTCACCATTTCCCAGACAACCAAGAAGAATTTTGCTCTACTAGACCCCCACCACTCATACGATGATTGAATTGGTTGAATTGTTGTATCTTTGGGCCTAGAATACTGCGTGCTATTCCACAACTTATACTTACAAGGGGATCTGTGTATGTTGGATAAAAGAGCAGAGAAGACATATCAAGAATATTTCGTTTGAATGCTTCGTGCGTAATAGCAACTCAAAATTGAATAAAACAGAAATGTCACAACATAACTCGCAATGTGTTCGCCGATTTCTGATGTTTTGTCCGTCTGTCCGACCATTTATGCCATCATATTCCATAGCAGCATCACTATTCATGATCGTCATCATCTTCATCATCATGGCTGTAAAGCAAAATGATAATGCGATGAAACCCATAAAATAGGCGACGACAATCATTGTGTGATCATTTTCGCCCTGAGTTTTTTGATGTAGAGAGAGGGAGATAGGGAAATTGTCAGTACACCCAAAAAAAAGTGAACCCACCTTGATCTGAAATGTTTTTCCTAGTTTTGGTTTATGCCATAAAAGTAAGCAAAAACTTATTAAAATAAGACAAATTTTCTTATGCCATGAACTAAAATAAAGTTAAATCAGTTATAGATATTTTCGTTAACTTTATTCTGAAGTGGGTAATAATCCTTAAATTAAATTAATTCAATTTTATATTTATATTTATAGGTTATATTGAAGCTTTTGTATTTTTGTGTAAAATCCTTTCATAATTAGCAAAATGTGTTTACTGTAAAATATGTTTTATATTTAGATTTTGAAACTGACATTTGTAAATAGGATATATATCCTAATTTATATATATCCTAATATATATCCTAATTTAATTTTGTGGATACTTGATTTAAATCCATATAGCGTCCCAAGAAATGTCTTTATTTTAAAGAAGCCGCTCCTCGACTCGCAATCAATGACAAAATCCTTAATGGAATGTCCACATCATTCGATCAAAGTAAAGTTTTTCTGAGTGCTGGAAAGGTAGTTTGAGTTAGACTGACAGATACTACGTGCTTAGTTTGACAACCCCGTTTAAACCGATTTAGTTTCTCTGCATGAGAATATGATTCATTTCACTTCACTTACATTTTTCATTTTTATTAAATAAATCCAAATTTATTCCATTTTATTTTACAACGTATAAAATATTGGTTGTTTTTAATGTGGTCTCTTTCATTTTTATTGTGGTATTTTGTTCTATTAAATCGACTTTACACCTCTTTATTCCTTGTTTCTGGTTTGTACGGATATTTCATGCATAAAATATCTTTGGTTAAGTTGGTTATGTTTTTTTATTTCTCTTCGTCTGTTTGTAATATGTTAGTGAGAATTAATTTTTATTATTAAGGGCATTTAAAACATTGCAGGTATGGCCCATTTAAGGTACCAAAAATTTAGTTTTTACCAGTTTAGTTTTATCTATCACTTGAACGTCGTAAGAATCATAACTGAAGTCTAAGCGATGAGACCACATTTGTGTCGAGAATGAGTAGCGGATATAAGAAGGACATGGAGACCTTGGGGAAGTTCTATAGCAAACGAGATAGAGAACTAGAGATGTCCGTCCAGCTGTTGAAATAACGCTAACTTCCGAACGAAAACTTAGTACAAATAGCTGTAGGTCGCATGGGATATATCCGGATGGGATATATCCGGATTATGCATAAAAGTCCCTGTACTTATAATTTAGAAGACAAGGTTAGGAAAATTTACTATACCTTGTCATTGGTAACGGCTGCCTGATCCTAAGTAATTCGATTGTGGATGACAGTCACGGTTGCCACAGTTTTTTGTTTACTGTCTGTTAGGTTGGTAGATTTCTTGATGTTTTGGTACATTTTGCAAAATATTCTTCCCCAACTAGGAGGTAGTTCATAAATAGACAAAAAAAAATCTTGATAAAATTTTCTATAGAAATAACACCTTAACAAAATTGTCTATAGACATAAAATTTTAACAAAATTTCCCAATAAAAATAAAATTTTGACAAAATTTCTACAGAGATAAGATTTTGACAAAATTTTCTATAGAAATAACATTTTGACAAAATTTTCTATAGAAAAAAAATTCGGACAAAATATCTATAGAAATAAAATTTTGAAAAAATTTTATATAGAAATCAAATTCGGACAAAATTTTCTATAGAAATAAAATTTTGACACAATATTATATAGAAATAAAATTTTGTCAAAATTTTCCATAAAAATGAAACCTTGACAAAACTTTCTATAGAAATAACATTTTCAAAGAATTTTTTATAGAAATAAGATTTCGACAAAATTTTCTATAGAAATAAAATTTTGACAACATTTGCTATGGAAATAAAATTTTGACACAATTTTCTATAGAAATAAAATGTTGACAGATTTTCTATAAAAATAAAGTTTTGACAAAATTTTCTATAGAAAAAATTTTAACAAAATTTTCTATAGAATAAAATTTTGACAAAATTTTCTATAGAAAAAATAGACAGAATTGTCCTCTAAAATAAAATTTTTCAAAAATTTTCTACAGAAATAAAATTTTTCAAAAATTTTCTACAGAAATAAAATTTTTCAAAAATTTTCTATAAAAATAAAATTTTTAACAAATGTTCTATAGAAATAAAATTTTGACAAAATTTTCAATAGAAATAAAATTTTGACAAAATTTTTTATAGAAATAAAATTTTTCAAACATATTCTATAGAATCAAAATTTTGACAAAATTTTCTACAGAAATAGAATTTTGACAAAATTTTCTACTGAAATAGAATTTTGACAAAATTTTCTACAGAAAAAGAATTTTGACAACATTTTCTATAGGAATAAAATTTATCAAAATTTTCTATAGGAATAAAATCTTTCAAAAATTTTGTACAAAAATAACATTTTTCAAAAAAAAAAAAAAAAAAAAATTTTTCTAAAATTTTCTATAGAAATAAAATTTTTCTAAAATTTTCTATAGAAATAAAATTTTTCTAAAATTTTCTATAGAAATAAAATTTTGACAAAATTTTCGATAGAAATAAAATTTTTCAAAAATTTTCTATGGAAATAAAATTTTTCAAAAATTTTCTATGGAAATAAAATTTTTCAAAAATTTTCTATGGAAATAAAATTTTTCAAAAAATTTCTATAGGAATAAAACATTTCAAAAATTTTCTACAAAAATAAAATTTTTCAAAAATTTTCTATAAAAACATTTTTCTAAAATTTTTTCAAACATATTCTATAGAATTAAAATTTTGACAAAATTTTCTATAGGAATAAAATTTTGACAAAATTTTCCATACAAATAAAATTTTGAAAAAAAATTTCTATAGAAATGAAATTTTGACAGAATGTCCATTAAAATAAAATTTTTCAAAAATTTTCTGTCGATATAAAATTTTTCAAAATTTTCTATAGAAATAAAATTTGTCAAAAATTTTCTATAGAAATAAAATTTTTCAAAAATTTTCTATGGAAATAAAATTTTTCTAAAATTTTCTATAAAAATAAAATTTTTAAAAAATTTTCTTTAGTAATAACATTGTGACAAAATTTTCTATAAAAAAAAAATTTTGACAAAATTTTCGATAGGAATAAAATTTTGACAAAATTTTCTATAGAAATAAAATTTTGACAAAACTTTCTACATAAATAAAATTTTGACAAAATTTTCTATAGAAATAAAATTTTGACACACTTTTCTATAGAAATAAAATTTTGCCAAATTTTCTATAGAAATACAATTTTGACAAAATTTTCTATAGAAATAAAATTTTGACAACATTTGTACAGAAATAAGATTTTGACAAAATTTCCCATACAAATGAAATTTTGACAATATTTTCTATAGAAATAAAATTTTGACAAAATTTTCTATAGAAATAAGATTTTGACAAAACTTTCTATAGAAATAAAATTTTGACAACATTTTCTATAGAAATAAAATGTTGACAAATTTTCTATAAAAATAAAATTTTGACAAAATTTTCTATAGAAATAATTGACAGAATTTTCCTCTAATATAAAATTTTTCAAAAATTTTCTATCGATATAAAATTTTTTAAACATATTCTATAGAAATAAAATTTTTCAAAATTTTTCTATAAAAATAAAATTTTTCAAAAATTTTCTATAGGAATAAAATTTTTCAAAAATTTTCTACAAAAATAAAATTTTTCAAAAATTTTCTATAAAAATAAAATTTTTCTAAAATTTTCTATAGAAATAAAATTTTTCAAACATATCCTATAGAATTAAAATTTTGACCAAATTTTCTATAGAAATAAAATGTTGACAAAATTTTCTATACAAATAAAATTTTGAAAAAATTTTCTATGGAAATGAAATTTTGACAGAACTGTCCATTAAAATAAAATTTTTCAAAAATTTTCTATAGAAATAAAATTTTTCAAAAATTTTCTATAGAAATAAAATTTTTCAAAAATTTTCTATAGAACTAAAATTTTTCAAAAATTTTCTATTGAAATAAAATTTTGACAAAATTTTTTATAGAAATAAAATTTTTCAAAAATTTTCTATAGAGATAAAATTTTTCAAAAATTTTCAATAGAAATAAAATTTTTCAAAAATTTTCTATAGGAATAAAATTTTGACAAAATTTTCTATAGGAATAAAATTTTTAAAAAATTTTCTATAGAAATGAAATTTAGACAAAATTTTCTATAGAAAGTAAATTTTGAAAATATTTTCTATAGAAATAAAGTTTTGACAAAATTTTCTGTAGAGCTATAACTTTGGCAGAATTGTCCATTAAAATAAAATTTTTCAAAAATTTTCTGTCGATATAAAATTTTTCAAAATTTTCTATAGAAATAATATTTTTCAAAAATTTTCTATACAAATAAAATTTTTCAAAAATTTTCTATAGAAATAAAAATTTTCAAAAATTTTCTTTAGAAATAAAATTTTTCAAAAATTTTCTATAGAAATACAATTTTTCAAAAATTTTCTATAGAAATAAAATTTTTCAAAAATTAGAAACAATTATTTCTAGAAATAAAATTTTTCAAAGATTTTCTACAGAAATAAAATTTTTCTACAATTTTCTATAAAAATAATTTTTTTCTACAATTTATAATAAAAATAACGTTTTGACAAAATTTTCAAACGAAATAAAATTTTAACAAAATTTTCTATAGAAATAAAATGTTGACAAAATTTTCTATAGAAAGGAAAATTTGAAAAAATTTTCTATGTTTGAAAAAATTGTCTAAAGAAACCAATTATTTTATAGAAATATAATTTTGACGACATTTTCTATAGAAATAAATTTTGACAAAATTTTATATAGAAATCAAATTTCGACAAAATAAAATTTTTTTGTTTGGTAGTTTGTTTTCGACTCGAGTAACAATGTATTTGCGTGATTTATTTGTTTTTAATTAAATTCCGACCCAAATACCTGGGGTGGTTTGGTATATTGACAGCCAGTCAATATAAAAAATATCATGTACCAATAATTTCTAGTTTTACAGACATAGCACTGTGGACTAGGTAAAACGTATCTATCCTTTAAATTTTATTTGTAAACTTAAAACAAATCCAAAATTTATAATATGTTGGTCTTCTCTGGTTCTTCACAACAACAACAAAAAACAGCAACAGCGCATAAAACCGCAAGCACTTATATTTTCCGCCTAGATTTTTATGACTTGTCGTCATTCCCAAATAAATGTTTTTTTTATTATGTTTTGCGTTCCTTTAAGGCTTTTGTTGCCATAGATTTTGTGTTTGACATATTGAAACTATTAAACGTTTTTTAACCTGTCCTCTCTCCTGTATATCTTTCACAGAGATGCGTTGACAATCGCACTTAACACACTCGAAATAAATGCAGCTCATCACAATCTTTTAACTAAATGCCCAACAGATTGTCATTGGAATAGGAAGCTTGTGGTATTTTGACTGAAAGATATTTCGATTTTATGAGTTTTGTTCTTTCCGTGTTGGGGGGATGTACTTAAAGTGGAAACTATGTTGCTTTTATATGCAAAACGAGATATTGAGTTCTATAAGGAATAGTGTTTTGCAATAATGTAGTAAACTGGAAAAAAATAAATAAATTTTTCTATTTTTGAATACATTTATTTCATGGCTTTTTAATCTTTTTCTTTTCGAAATTACAAAATAATTTTTGTGTAAACTTTGAAATAGCCACTTAAAATGTAACAAAAAAGTCACAAATGTCTCTATTTAAGAAATTTTTATGCTATTTCCAATGAATATTATTGACTTGGAAGAGAGTTTTTTTTTTTTGAGAATAGAAGAAATACCCGAGTCCAATAGATAGATGAACCACTTGGAAAGTACCATCATTGTATCCATAAAGCTGGTGTCAGAATTTCTTGTGGCTTCTTGAATATGGTTTCGTTGTAAGCATGGATTTTAGAAAATCAATTCAGAATTTCCCTCTTTTCGAACTTCAGTAATTCGTATTTAATTTACTGTTTTATGTTTATGCATCACTTCTATATGCAGACAACTATTTTATAATTTTAATATTTTATTTTTTATATCATTTTTCATTTGTATATTAACCCGTTGTGGAGAAATTCTACAAATATATGTAATTTGTATACACTACACTACATGTGCTTGGTATCAAATTGCGGTTTCGACTACAAAGAAAAAAATTTGGTTTTTAAACTTATGCTAAAATGAACTAATGTTCATTGAAAATAAATTATTATGTTTTTTTTTTTTTTTTTTTAATTTTTACAGAAATTTTCCCAGCCTATTGAAATGTTATATATTTCAAATAGGTCTCAAAAAATTTATGAACTAAACCTGGATATAAACTAAAATAAATTAAAAATAAGTTCAGTGCTAACTAAAGCAGAAGACAATTTTCATACACTTCTCAACAATAGGAAAATGAACTAAGCCGTAGTGAAAAAGGTAATGATTGGGAGCCAATTATGGAAATCTTCAAAAATAGATCAAAATTTTGTTAAATTTTCGCACGAGGTTGTTCAATTTTCACTATAAAACAGTTGACTTTTTTCGGTTTATATAAACCTAATATTTTCTTTACCTAAGGTGCTCTGACAATGTTCTTCCGGGAAACACTTTAATGTTTTGAATTCAATTTGGTACAATTTTTTGTTTTTGTTTGGTAATAAAAATCCGTAAGTAAATGATTTCGGAGTAGCATAATAACTTATTTCTTAAAATAATTATTGTTTGCTCATTACACCTAAAGGAGAGCATGTTTCATCATATTTTCTATAGAATTCACATTAGTTCCCAAAGGGTTAACAAAAAATTCAATTATAAAAACATTGGTCTGTGCACTTTTTTTATCATGTAATCATTTGCATGTTTTGCCAACACTCTGACCGTGGCACGGCAACAATTTTTATTATTGCATTTTTTTATTATTATTATTTTGTGTTTTTGTAACACACATTTGTCATTTATTATCGTGTATTAATCCATTGTTGTGTAGTGATAAGTCTTTAGTAACATGTTTTTTTTAGATGGGATGCAATACCATGAGGTGGAAGCATGGGTGCAAAAATTGATCGCTAATATTAGGTAGAGTAAAATAGTATTAAATTAGAGGGAGGGATATGTATTAAATTAGCAATATAGCTGTGTCACTATGTTAGAGAGTATTTGAAGTTTAGAAAATATTTTAAGTTAATGCCTATGTTTGCAAGACACAAAATGAAATTAGATTGTTTTTAAAACATCTACTCAGGATCAATAAGGTATCAATTTGACAATATTGCCAAATCTTATGCTACCATATGAAGATTAGAAAATTAGTTGAACTTGAGATTTGTAGCATATTTGTATATTGTGTAACAGCAATCTTTACTAAGTCGAACGAACTCATTTTTTTGATGGTGTTCTCAATTCCGTCGACAAAATGAGCACGTCGACAGCTGAATTTATAATGAAAAATTTACAGATTTCGCATTGGCATTAAAGGGTTTCGTTTAGTCATACAGAAACCGGGTGTAGATGATGGTTAATTCATCTTCTAAACTGGTGAAAGTTTACAGTCACTCTGTAACACATTGAAATATTGGACTTGCAATTGTAGCGAAAGTAAGAAGTTTTGTCAAAACTTCATTTCAATAAGAAATTTTGTCAAAACTTCATTTCTATAAGCAATTTTGTCAAAATTTCCTTTTTATGACAAATTTCGTAAAAAAATTATTTCTATAGAAAATATTGTAAAAATTTTATTTCCGTAAACAATTTTGTCAAAATTTTATTTCTATAGAAAATTTTGCCAAATTTAATTTCTATAGAAATTTTTGTCAAAATTTTATTTCTATAGAAAATTTTGTCAAAATTTTATTTCTATAGAAAATTTTGTCAAAATTTTATTTCCAAAGAAAATTTTGTCCACATTTTATTTCTGTAGAAAATTTTGTAAAAATTTTATTTCTATAGATAATTTTGTTAAAATTTTATTTCTATAAAAATTTTTGTTAAAATTTTATTTCTATAGAAAATTTTGCCAAAATTTTATTTCTATTGAAAACTTTTATTTCTACAGAAAATTTAGTCAAAATTTTAGTTCTATAGAAAATTTTGTCAAAAATTTATTTCTATAAAATTTTATTTCTATAAAAATTTTTGTCGAAATTTTATTTTTATAGAAAATTTTGCCAAAATGTTATTTCTATGAACAAATTTGTCATAATTTAATTTCTATAGAAAATTTTGTCAAAATTTTATTTCTATAGAAAATTTTGTCAACATTTTATTTCTATAGAACATTTTGTCCAAATTTTATTTCTACAGAAAATTTTGTCAACATTTTATTTCTATAGAAAATTTTATCCAAATTTTATTTCTACAGAAAATTTTGTCAAAATTTTATTTCTATACAAAATTTAGTGAAAAATTTAGTTCTATAGAAAATTTTGTCAAAAATTTATTTCTATAGAAAATTTGGTCAAAGTTTTATTTCTGTAGACAATATTGTCAAAATTTTATTTCTTTAGAAAATTTTGACAAAAATGTATTTCTATAGAAAATTTTGTCAAAATGTTATTACGATAGAAAATTTGGCAAAATTTTACTTCTATAGAAAATTTTGTCATAATTTTATTTCTATAGAAAAAATTTTTAAAATTTTATTTCTGTTGAAAATTTTGTCAAAATTTTATTTCTTTAAAATTGTATACAAATTTAATCTCTATAGAAAATTTTGTCAAAATTTTATTTCTATAGAAAATTTTGTCAAAATTTTATATCTATAGAAAATTTTGTCAAAATTTTAATTCTATAGATAATTTTCTCAAAATTTTATTTCTATAGGAAATTTTATTAAAATTTTATTTCTATAGGAAATTTTATCAAAATTATTATTATTTCTATAAAATTTATTTTATTTCTATAAAAATTTTTGTTAAAATTTTATTTCTATAAAAATTTTTGTCAAAATTTTATTTCTATAGATAATTTTCTCAAAATTTTATTTCTATAGAAAATTTTGTCAAAATTTTATTGCTATAAAAAAATTTGTCAAAATTTAATTTCTATAGAAATTTTTGTCAAAATTTTATTTCTATAGGAAATTTTGTCCAAATTTTATTTCTACAGAAAATTTTGTCAAAATTTTAGTTCAATAGAAAATTTTGTCAAAAATTTATTTCTATAAAATTTTATTTCTATAAAAATTTTTGTCGAAATTTTATTTTTATAGAAAATTTTGCCAAAATGTTATTTCTATAAACAAATTTGTCATAATTTAATTTCTATAGAAATTTTTGTCAAAATTTTATTTCTATAGAAAATTTTGTCAACATTTTATTTCTATAGAAAATTTTGTCCAAATTTTATTTCTACAGAAAATTTTGTCAAAATTTTATTTCTATACAAAATTTAGTGAAAATTTTAGTTCTATAGAAAATTTTGTCAAAAATTTTTTTTCTATAGAAAATTTGGTCAAAATTTTATTTCTGTAGACAATATTGTCAAAATTTTATTTCTTTAGAAAATTTGGCAAAATTTTACTTCTATAGAAAATTTTGTCATAATTTTATTTCTATAGAATATTTTTTTAAATTTTATTTTTGTTGAAAATTTTGTCAAAATTTTATTTCTGTTGAAAATTTTGTCAAAATTTTATTTCTATAGAAAATTTGTCAAAATTTTATTTCTATAGAAAATTTTGTCAAAATTTTATATATATAGAAAATTTTGTTAAAATTTGAATTCTATAGATAATTTTCTCAAAATTTTATTTCTATAGGAAATTTTATTAAAATTTTATTTCTATAGGAAATTTTATCAAAATTATCATTATTTCTATAAAAATTTATTTTATTTCTATAAAAATTTTTGTTAAAATTTAATTTCTATAAAAATTTTTGTCAAAATTTTATTTCTATAGAAAATTTTGCCAAAATTTTATTTCTATAGAAAATTTTGCCAACATTTTATTTCTATAGAAAAGTTTGTCAACATATTATTTCTACAGAAAATTTATTTCTATAGAAAAATTTGTCAAATTTTATTGCTATAAAAAAATTTGTCAAAATTTAATTTCTATAGAAATTTTTGTCAAAATTTTATTTCTATAGAAAATTTTGTCAAAAATTTATTTCTATAGAAAATTTGGTCTAAATTTTATTTCTGTAGAAAATATGGTCAAAATTTTATTTCTATAGAAAATTTTGTCAAAATTTTATTTCTATAGAAAATTTTGTCAAAATTTTATTTCTATAGAAAATTTTATCAAAATTTTATTTCTATAGGAAATTTTATCAAAATTATTATTATTTCTATAAAAATTGAGGTAACTCTTTGTTAAATAAATTCTCTCGTTGGAAAAATCGACTGATGCGATTGCCGTACTTCAAGCACATACTGAAATTTAAAATGTAGGCTTTTGACAATAACCACAACAACTGCGGGAATTTTTCTTTCACATTTTCCAATGCAAATAACCTTTCAATATATCGACGAAAGATTAAAACCTGACCGCACCCAATACAGAATGTACTAACGAGATTCCTACTGTACCTATCTACTATCTAGGGAAGTCTCAGCCTAGAGAAAGGACTACGAAAAACTCTTTCCCGAAGCTCTTTCGTACTTGTTTAGATACTCAATTTTCTTGAATGACTTAGTTCGTCTCAATATTCCAATTTTTTTCCTAAAATTTCTCTTTATATTTAGCTTCACAATCACCATAATAACTAAAAACCAGAGATTAAGTAAGCAACTTTTAATACTAACATCGTGTCACCCACACGTTCCTGATTCCAATATTTCTATAAAAATTTACAATGCCATAAAAAATGCGATTAAATTAATTACGGGTTAGCAATGACTTTTTTTTAATACAGTTTGAATTTATATGGGGCGTTTAAAATTCTTCACATGCAAATGCATCACAATGCTGTAAACGAAGCACACAAACAAATTGATTTAGTATTTGAGATTTTGTTTTATAGATTGAAAAAATCAAAACATTCATTTTAACACGTAAACGTTATTAGAGTTAATCGCATCATACAATTATCATAACAACCAGCAATTGTGGTTGCGGTGGTGAAACAGATTTTTTTTTTGTTTTTTGCACAATCGTGTTTATGTTAAAGTATAGGTTTAGGGTGATAGAATAATTTAATATAAATAATAAAGTTAGATAGTTTTGCTTGTATAGAACAGCCACAATTGGTTGAAGCATATAGCCCTAGATTATATGAACAAAATTACAATAATTTCATAACTTTATGAATTAAACGAAATATATTCAAAGAAAAAATTCTTTGGGAACGAAAATTTAGACAATGAATAGTCGAATTGAGACTTAAGTAAACCTTTTAACTGTAAATAGACTAAGTGAGCCTAGAAGCCTGAATATGTTACCATTCCTCAGTACAACTAACCTACAAGGACTGTACAACCTTGTCGTATATTCCAGGAGGTAAAAGTTGATTTCATTCCTACAAGGGGATGAGAGGATTTATTCGGGTACAAAGGATTGCCGAATCCTCATTCTAAAGACTCTGAAGAGGCTGACATATATCTCAAAACGACAATATGCCATCTTCAAAGGGAGTTTTATAGGGTGGCTGGTGTTAATGCAACAACCCAGCAAAAAAGCGTTGCAAAAATAGTAGTGAAAATGTTCTCTTTGCATCTGGAAGTGGTGCAAAATTGGCGGAAAAGCGATGATTTTAACATGGGCTTGTCATAGGCCGGATGTCCACCATTTCAACAACCGTTGCACTGAATTTGCATCACTTCCTAAGGTGTGATCCGAATCCAGTGATTTGGATGTGAATAAAGAAATTTTGTGATATTTTGATGAATAAATAATTTTTAATTTTTTTATGAATTTTAATGCATTATAAAGCTTGTCTGAAACTTTTGAGATCCAAAAATTCGCAATTTTTCAAGAAAGAATTTAGCATTTTTTTCGCCAAAATTTAAATAATTTGCACTATTTTATTAATTTTTAATCTGTTTTTAACCCATTTGAAACAATAAAATTTTAAATTTCCCATTAAAAATATGAAAAAAAAGAGAGTTGTAAAAAATTGACTCAAATGAACTTCCTCTGCAGTTCAAATAAAGAACATCTTTTGGAGGACATTTTTGGAAGTGCTTTTAAAGTTGTGCTTTAAGAAGAACTTCCAAAATTGTTTGCTGGAAAAGTAAGAGCTAAACACATTGTATATACGAATGTGGTTTTTTGGTATTTTTGCCCATTCCCGTCGAAGCGGCGTTTTGATACGATCGTCACTTTGTTATTTTCTAGTGCCAGAATTATTCTCCAAAATGTCGCAAACTTAAAAGTCAAGTTGAAATCCGGAGATTTTGGAAGCCATTGTGTGGTAGAAATGAAGCGAGGAGCCTCCTTTTTAAGGCAGTTACGGACGACACTAGCTGAGTGCACTTGAATTCTGCGCTCATTGAAGGAATCGTTGTTTTTCTCTGCGTGTAGTGGACCAGCTTAGGAGTAAATTTTCCTCTGACCACTTTGGCGAGAAACTCTGATAATTTTTTTTGTTTACAAACTGTTCAATTTGGACACTTTTGACTTCTCATTGGAGAAACAAAATTCGGTAAATGGCCACTTTTGTGCTAGAGAAACAACTTCTAATTTTTGTGCATTGAGCTTTTACACTTTTTGGAACATCAATGGCTTTAATTATTTTTTAATATGTATTGTATCCGTTATATCGATCACTTCGCCATGGACTTCGATAGCCTTCACTTTTCGGATAATTTCTGATGTTGTTACCGTTTGTTTTTCGTCCCTTTTTGGACGCTAGAGGGGTCCAACGATGACTACCTGGAGTTTTGCAGCCAAATACACGCTCACAAAAAATCGCTTCTGTAACATATACTCCCAAACATATTTTGCTTCAAGCATATACATTTTTGGGTATTGCCCAAACATTTATATGTTTGATCTCTTCCAATATATAATATGTTTGAAAGCATATTGATCTAAACAATATATGTTTGGGTAGTCTAAGTTCCAAACATTTTGTATTTTTGCATCCAAATTCAATAATGTTGTCTTCCAAAAAACAACATGTTATTATATGAACATATAATATGTTTGGAAGCATTTTGCACCCAAAATTATTATATGCTTAAAAAAATTCTCAAAATTTTATTTATTTATTTATATATTTACAATCATAATGAATTATGAAAATAAACAGGTAATATAGGTGCTAACAACATAGGTTTTCGACCTGAATGCTCAAAATTTTGTTTCTGCCCAATTGTATATTCCCCCACATCTTTCTCACTTCCACGAGATTTTTTAGTTCTTAGCACCTTTTTCTGTAATACAAACATTGTAGAAGAAATTATTCAATTGTATGATTTTTTTATTTTAATTTTACCTTTTGCGGGACGGGGATTCGAACAGCGGACCACACAGTTTGTAAGGATCAAAGAAGTAGCTGATCAATTGCCCAAGGAAAAATAAAATGTTAATTTTGTAATAACAAGCAACAACCACCAACTTAATTCAATATCGCTCCCTGTTAAATAGCGCTCCAAGCTACTAAACACATATTTGCTTATAGGCTATTTCTAAATTAATATATGTTTGCATCCAAGCATATTATATTTACAAACATTTTATGTCCCAAACATAATATGTTCTAACATATTAACATATATGTCCCAAACATGTTATGCTAGTTTATGAACATTATATGCTTGCACTCAAAAATATTGTGTTTAAAAATTTGTGTTCCAAACATATAATGTTTATAGCCAAACATATGAGAAACAGTCTTTTTCATCCGTGTATAGACCTATAACTGTATCATGCTTGAATTCCATCACGAATAACTTTATTCCGGAATACAACACATCACAATGCTTTTGTAAACAATAAAATGAATTGCCACTGGAATAAATCAGTCAGATGTCAGCGATGTAGAAATGATAGCAACCAAAATTTGTTTGAAGTGCATATCAACCACAATGTAAAGCAGTAGTTTCGTGCTTTTATATTAAATTGCTCATCAAAAAAAATTTGAAGTTGTTCCACAAAAATTTCTGTTTAAGAGCACCCCGAGATCCTTCATCCACTTTCCCCCCATTTTCCATGACGTTCTTTTGGACCAAACTTCTGAAAAAATTGTTGAATGTTGAGATTTGAACCTATGTTCTTTATTTTTTCATTCATATTAATAAAGAATATCTCGAGAGGTAGTTAGAACGTTATGCCTTGGTGTCATATTACGAGCATGTCACAAACATTTGTTTCGACACTTCGTGTTCAATGTCTTTTGTGGCTGAGTGCTGAGGTTCAACCAACCCACGGTCGGATCAAAACAGTTTTTCAAATTGTAAATATTAGATTTTTGGAATATGAAAGTGTAATAAAAAATATTGTTAAAAATAAAAAGTGAATTTGGTGAAAAAAATATAATTTCTGCATTCAAATGAACTTCGAAGTGACAACGTCTAAAACAATGTAAAGGATCCAGAAACGAAGTAAATTCATAGGAGATGATCAAAAATTGCACTATTTCCAGGGACCCAATCTACTTTGTTGGAGGCTTTTTTTGATGGGTGGTTAACTTCTTTCGACTATGTGGAATCTCTGAATATGACGGATTAGCTAACACAGCAGAGCTAAACTATACAAAGATTAGCAATTAGCTGTGGGTTGTTAATTTAATTTAAAAAAAAAATCATTTAATTTTTTTAGGTATTATTCTACTGCACTCAAATTGTAAATATGAGGTCATAGTATTCACCATCTAAGCCCATATCCCCATATGATATTGTAAAGAAATTACAATTTAAGTGTTGTCATCGATGACATTAAACATTGCTTTAGCAATTGCAGTTCACTAACAAAAATAAGTGTATCTTGCTGCCATTTGCAATGGTTGCGGCTTTGCAACAATTTGTTGCAAACATTATTTTTTTTTTTTAGTTTGCACGACAGACTAAAATAGGGAGTCAATATAGCAATGCCTCCTCTTATCGTATAACTTTTGCTTGAGTATTGTTGTTGGTGAATCCATTTATTGCATTTCCTCAGCTGTGACAAACCGTTAACGACAAAGGGAAGTTGGACGACGCCTTCTGGCGATAATAAACGGTGAAGTCAACAAAACAACAAGACTCCACAAAACAACATTTGGCTGACACAAAAAGGACAACCTGCCTGACTACAATCCAGCGGAAAAAATACAGTCAAAGATATAGAAAAACAAAAAAAAAAAAAATACGGAGTAATGTTCTATCCATCAAATGAAAACGAAAGTCCACAAAAGGTGGTGTTTTTTTGCAGTCTATAAATGTTGACAATGCTACGCATGGTGAGATGTTTGTTTATTTGGAGTTTTAGTATAAAAATAAACATTTTAATCTTGGTGGTGAATACTTAACATTATTTCACACATTTGCTCTTTTATATTGATAGACAGACAGACTTGTTTTCGAGATTTCGGAATTTTATAGAGTAGATCGTTTTGGTGGCAATTATTTTCATTTTCATTTTATTGTTTATGGTAGGGAACACAGAATGAGAAAACCGCGGTCACAATGAAATATTTATTAATATTCCTCTGATACAATTGAATGCAATGGCCAAAATTATATCAATATACCCTTCAACACAAACATCGTAGATATTTGTTCATTTATAAATCGATAAAACGGAATACTACTCAACAATTATACTGTAATACATTTGCCAGTTCGATATCGATAAAAAAATCCACAATTTGATTTAAAAAAAGTAAGAAAATTGTTAAGTCAGGTGGAGCAGAGTATAGTATACAATTCAATAGTTTTTGATACAATCTCAAATCCATCAAATTTGTTGGTATCAATTTCAAGGTTTATATTCCCATAGAAATATATTTAAATCTGTAGTAACTTGGGCATAACTAAAAACCATTAATTATAAAAACAACAGACTTAGCAGTGGCGATTTTAGAAGGCAATCGGCTAGATCTAGCCCATTAAAGTGAGTAGGATACGATTTCAATATTGGGAAAAACATCGTTTAAAATGTGTGCAAAATGAGGGTATTTTGGCCATATTTGCCTAAATCTAAAGAACATATATATGGGCCTTTATAAAAAAAAAAAAAAAAACAAAAAACAAGTATATACAGCAGTAAGTTCGGCCGGGCCGAATCTTAAATACCCACCAGCATTAACCAAAAATTAGGGTTTCCTTTGAAATTTCAGGAGGGCCTGAGGACTTGAGGACACCTCTTTATGACCCGAAAATACCTCTAGATTTCCAATTTCAGGCAAATAGGATAAAAACTTCGGATTCTAGAAGGCCAAGACCTCAAATCGGGAGGTCGTTTTATATGGGGACAATACCAAAACATGGACCGATACCCACAATTTTTGGCACACGTATTTGTGGTCCTACAATACCTCTAGATTTCCAATTTTAGGTAAATTGAATAAAAACTGCGGTTTCTATAAGCGCAAAAAGTAAAATCGGGAGATCGGTTTATATGGGGTCTATACCAAAATATGGACCTATACTCACCATTTTTGGCACACGTACTTGTGGTCCTACAATACCTCTAGATTTCCAATTTCCGGCAAATTGGATAAAAACTACGATTTCTATAAGCCCAAGACCCCAAATCGGGAGGCTGGTTTATATGGGGACTATATCAAAACCTGGACCAATATAGCCCATCTTCGAACATGACCTGCCTCTGCACACAAAAGATGAGCTTGTGCAAAATTTCTGCACGATTGCTTCATTATTGAAGACTGTAGCGTGATTACAACAGACAGCCAGACACACAGACAGGCGGACAGACGGACATCGTTATATCGTCTTAGAATTTCTCCCTGATCAAGAATATATATACTTTTTATAGTCGGAAATCGATATTTCGATGTGTTACAAACGGAATGACAAACTTATTATACCCACGTCACTATTCTATGGTGGTGGGTATAAAAAGACCGATTAAATACGTTTATAATTCACTTTGACAAAATTTTCTATAGAAATAAAATTTTGACAAAATTTTCTATAGAAATAAAATTTTAACAAAATTTTTTTATAGAAAGAAAATGTTGACAAAAATTTCTATAGAAATAAAATTTCGACAAAATTTTCTATAGAATTAAAGTTTTGACAAAATTTTCTATAGAAATAAAATTTTGGTAGATTATTTTTGGCTCGAGTGGCAACCATGATTATGAACCGATATGGACCAATTTTTGTGTGATTGGGGATCGGCTATATAACTATAGACCGATATGGACCAATTTTGGTATGGTTGTTAACGCCCATATACTAACACAACGTTCAAATTTTGAACCGGATCGGATGAATTTTGCTCCTCAAAGAGGCTCCGGAGGTCAAATCTGGCGAACGGTTTATATGAGGGCTTTATATAATTATGGATCGATATGAACCAATTCTGGCACGGTTGTTAGGAACCATATACCAACACCATGTTCCAAATTTCAACCGGGTCGGAGGAAATTTGCTTCTCTTAGAGGCTCCGCAAGCCAAATCTTGTGAACCGATGTGGACTAATTTTTGCATGGATGTTAGAGACCATAGACCAACACCATATACCAAATTTCAGCATGATCGGATGAAATTTGCTTCTCTTTGAGGTTCCGTAATCCAAATATGGGGATCGGTTTATATGGGGGCTATATATAATTATGGATCGATGTGGACCAATTTTTGCATGGTTATTACAGACCATATACCAACACAATGTTCCAAATTTCAACCGGATCGGATGAACTTTGCTCCTGCAAGAGGCTCCGCAAGCCAAATCGGGGGATCGGTTTATATGGGGGCTATACGTAAAAGTGGTCCGATATGGCCCATTTGCAATACTGTCCGACCTACATCAATAACAACTACTGTTGCCAAGTTTCAAGTCGATAGCTTGTTTCGTTCAGAAGTTAGCGTGATTTCAACAGACAAACGGACGGACATGCTTAGCTCGACTCAGAAATTCTCCACGATATATACTTTATGGGGTCTTAGAGCAATATTTCTATGTGTTACAAACGGAATGACAAAGTTAATTGAGAAAAAATCGTTTGTATAAAATTCTGGCAACTTTGTATACATAATAGGATCTTATTTTATAATATGATGTCTATATTTGACATTTTACATGCATTCATCTTTAACTTCTTTAATACAATATTTCCTTCTTCAATTTGCATTTAATCTCATAATCATTAAATAGACTTTACAAATCAAAGAGAATAGCCTTCTTCGATATTTAAAACGAAAAAACAAATGAGTTTCCGGTCTTATGTAAAATTGCATTAAAAGGTCAGTGGCCATAATGCTGATGATAAAAAAACAATGAGATTTATATGAACGAATAAGGCAAATGGTTGTTATACACCAAATTATTACATCACCTTTGTGATTTCAATGAATATATTACTATCAGATATATCTCTCACGTCTCTACTAATGATTGCCAACATCGTTATGACATACTCACAGTTCCTTCCGATTGACTGTATTCACAGTACGACAACAAAGAAAAAAACAAAACTGAAAAAAAAGGAAATGAAGTTCGTGACATTATGATGAACATCAGGAAATAAGCTTAAATAGGGATTATCCCATAATTTATGATCACCCCTCAGAGCAACCAACAACAAATGAATGCCGCAAGGATAACCCAAACATACACACACTCACACACATTGCAAAGGCATATGACACTTTCACAAACCTTTAACGACCGATCAAATTCCAAATACCCTAATGCCAGTACTGTCGTTATACTACAATCATACCGTCTGGCTAGATCGCACACAATTACGATCATCTAAATAAGCAGCTAAACAAAAACGAATACTGCCATACAATAACGAACCACCATAATATCCATACAACAAATGGGTCAAATGACATATGACAAAAGGTAATTGTGTCACATAAGACATTAAAGACATATTAAAGGTGTTACGAGAGAGCCAGAGGGATTATGAGGAACGATGCGAGAGTGAGGAGAGGTAAGAGGATATCCATACACACAAAAACAAATAATACTTGTCGAGGGACACAGTGGCATGAAATAAGAAAATAAAGGGATGGTTATGAAATTTTGGAAAATATTCAAAAATAAGAGATCGGAGGCTATACCGAAACATGGAGCGATACACACTATATTCAGCGCACTTATTTATGAACCCGAAGTACCCCTAGATTTTGAATTTCAGGCAAATTGGATGAATATCGGGATGCCTAGATGCATAAAAAGTCAAATCGGGAGATCGGTCTATATAGGGTCTATACTACCCAGCAAAAAAAAGCGTCGCCAAAAAAGTAATGAAAATGTTCTTTTTGGATCCGGAAGTGGTGCAAAATTGACGCAGAAGCGATGAAATTAACATGGGCTTGTCATAGGACGGAAGCCCATTTTAACAGCCGTTGCACTGAATCTGCATCACTTCTTTAGGTGTGATCCGAATTCAATATTTTGGATGTAAATTAAAAAATTCTGTGATATTTTATCAAATAAATAATTTTTAATATTTTTCTATACTTTTTAATGGATTCTAACGCTTGTCGGAAACGTTTGACCTCAAATATTTTAAAAAATTCACAATTTTTTCAGATTGGATTTAGCATTTTTTTCGACAAAATTTAAATGATTTGTACCATTTTATGAATTCTTATTCTGTTTTTAAACTATTTGAAACAAAAAATGATAAATTACTCATTAAAAGTATGAAAAACACAAATTATAAAAAATTGAATTAAAAGAACTTCCTGGGTAGCTAAAATAAAGAACATCATTGGGAGTGCATCTTCTACAAGTGTTTTTAAAGTTGTGCCTTTCGAAGAACTTCCAAATTTTTTGCTGGGTAACTCATAAACCCGTTCACATCATCCCAGCAAACAAAACATCGACAAAAAGTCGTGAAAATGTGCTTTTTGGATTTATGTTAGAAATGGTGCAAAATTGGCGCAGAAGCGATGTATTTAACATGGTCTTGTCATTGGACGGATGTCCACCATTTCAACAGCCGTTGCACTGAATATGTATCACTTCTTTAGATGTGATCCGAATTCAGTGTTTTGGATGTGATTTAAAAAAATTTTGTGGTATTTTGACAAATAATAAATTTTTATAATTTTTTATGATTTTAAATGCAATCTAAATGCTTGTCTAAAAACCTTGACCTCAAATTTTTTCAAAATTTCGCAATTTTTTTAGAATGAATTTAGAAATTGTTTCGACAAAATTTAAATAATTTATACCATTTTATAAATCCTTACCCTGTTTTTAACATATTTAAAACCAAAAATGTTAAAACTGCCTTTTTAAAAGTATGAAAAAAGCAAGTTATAAAAAATTGAATTAAAAGAACTTCCTGAGTAGATAAAATAAAGAACACCTTTGGAAGAACATTTTTGGAAGTGCTTTTAAAGTTTTGCCTTTAGAAGTACATCCATTTTTTGTTTGTTTCGATATTTTACCAAATAAGTAATTTGTAAAATTTTTTATGATTTTTAATGCATTCCAACGAGTACATGAAACCTCAAATATTTTCCAAAATTCGAAATTTTTCTAGAATGGCTTTAACATTTTTGTCGACAAAATTTAAATAATTTGTACCATTTTATTAATTTTTACTCTGTTTTTAGCCTATTTGAAGAAAAAAAGTAAAAATTACCCATTAATAGTATGAAAAAGGGTATATAAGATATTGGGTTATAAAATATTGAATTAAAAGAACTTTGTGTGTAGTTAAAATAAAGAACATCTTCAGGAGGACATTTTTGGAAGTGCTTTTAAAGTTGTGTCTTTAAAACAAATTCCAATTATTTTGCAGGGTATTTAAAATCTTAAATACTTTTAAATCTTAAATACTTTAGATTGCGGTTTCGGGAGTCAGTTTGTACCACGCGAACCACTGTGGTGCAATGGTTAGCATGCCCGCCTTGCATACACAAGGTTGTGGATCCGATTCCTGCTTCGACCGAATACCAAACAGTTTTTCAGCGGTGGATTATCCCACCTGCTCAGGACCTCACATCGGGAGCCACTGTGGTGCAATGGTTAGCATGCCCGCCTTGCATACACAAAGATATGTGTTCGATTCCTGCTTCGACTGAATACCAAAAAGTTTTTCAGCAGTGAATTATCCCACCTCAGTAATGCTGGGGACATTTCTGAGTATTTCAAAGCTTCTCTAAGTGGTTTAACTGCAATGTGGAACGTCGTTCGGACTCGGCTATAAAAAGGAGGTCCCTTGTCATTGAGCTTAACATGGAATCGGGCAGTGCTCTGTGATACGAGAGAAGAGAGAAGTTCACCACTGTGGTATCACAATGGACTGAATAGTTTAAGTGAGCCTGATACATCGGGCTGCCACCTAACCTAACCATGGGGGCTATATCCAAATCTGGACCGATATAACCCATTTCGAAAATCGATATTTCGATGTGTTACAAATAGAATGACAAACTTATTATACCCCCATCATGATTCTACACAGCAAAAATGTCACCAAAATATTTCCAATTAAACAGTTAATTGAAGTTGAAAATATTTTCAATTAATAAATTAATTGATACAATTACCTTTCTAAACAAGATAGAAACATTAAGTTAATTAAGTAAGTGATTGAAAATTGTAAAATTTTTTATTAGAAAATCAATTGATGTAATTAACTTTTTAATCAAATTCGGAAGACTAAGTCAGTTAAAAGAAGTATATACGGCCGTAAGTTCGGCCAGGCCGAAGCTTATGTACCCTCCACCATGGATTGCGTAGAAACTTCTACTGAAGACTGTCATCCACAATCGAATTACTTGGGTTGCGGTAACACTTGCCGATGGCAAGGTATCTTAAAACTACCACATAGTCCATATTTACGTGGTTTATATTAAACTAAAAAAGGCCGATTAAATACGTATATAATTAAGTTTATAGTTTCTATAGAAATAAAATTTTGACAACATTTTCTATAGAAGTAAAGTTTGGAAAAAATTTTCTATAGAAATAAAATTTGGAAAAAATGTTCTATAGAAATTTTGACAAAATTTTCTATAGAAATAAAATTTTGACAAAATTTTCTATAGAAATAAAATTTTGGTAGATTATTTTTGGCTCGAGTGGCAACCATGATGATGAACCGATATGGACCAATTGTTGTGTGATTGGGGATCGGCTATATATAACTATAGACCGATACGGACCAATTTTGGCATGGTTATTAGCGGCCTTATACTTACACCACGTTGCAAATTTTAACCGGATCGGATGAATTTTGCTCCTCCAAGAGGCTCCTGAGATCAAATCTGGGGAACGGTTTATATGGGGACTATATATAATTATGGACCGATATGGACCAATTCTTGCATGGTTGTTAGAGACCATATACTAACACCACGTACCAAATTTCAACCGGATCGGTTTGCTCCTCTAAGAGGCTCCGACCGATATGGACCAATTTTGCCATGGTTGTTAGAGACAATATACTAACACCACGTACCAAATTTCAATCGGATCGGAACTGTCAAATCTGGGGATCGGTTTATATGGGGGCTATATATAATTATGGGCCGATGTGGACCAATTTTTGCATGGTCGTTAGAAAACATATATTTACCAACACCATGTACCAAATTTCAGCCGGATCGGATGAAATTTGCTTCTCTTAGAGGCTCCGCAAGCCAAATCGGGGGATCGGTTTATATGGGGGCAATATATAATTTTTTGCATGGTTATTAGAGACCATATACTAACGCCATGTACCAAATTTCAGCCGGATCGGATTAAATTTGCTTCTCTTAGAGCAATCGCAAGCCAAATTTGGGGGTCCGTTTATATGGGGGCTATACGTTAAAGTGGACCGATATGGCCCATTTGCAATACCATCCGACCTACATCAATAACAACTACTTGTGCCAAGTCGATAGCTTGTTTCGTTCGGAAGTTAGCGTCATTTCAACAGACGGACGGACGGACGGACATGCTCAGATCGACTCAGAATTTCACCACGACCCAGAATATATATACTTTATGGGGTCTTAGAGCAATATTTCGATGTGTTACAATTTGCTAATGAAATCAATTAATTTTTTAATCAAGGTTTTTTTCGATGCCCAATTAAAACTGTGATTGATACTATGATTTTCGTGATTGAAAACATTTCAATGAAAAAGTTAATTGGATCAATTAATTTTATATTAAAAATTAGAATGGACAACTTTTTCTTTACGAAATCTTCATACTTTCTTTATTAAAAAAATATATTTTTTGTACAATACAGTTTTGTAATTATTTATAATTTTTTCCAAACTAAAGTTTCAAATAAAATCTTAAATTTTAATATTTTAAAACTTAAAAATTCTTTGGAATATATTTTCTAAGGCAAATCATTTCTTAGAACAGCGCATTTGTTTGAACCACTGTGCCTCTACGCCACTACTCCGAAATAGAGAGTACGCTCATGATGCAAAGCGGCATATGAAATTTAATGACAAACCGGAAATAGGGTCATACATACAATAGGCCTATAACATTTGCTAGTTGCCTTAAAGGCCAACAATAACAACAACCACAGACACAAAACAGAACCAGACAAAAAACTACCAGCTCAAGGAAAAAGTAAAAAAAAAACACACACTGTAAAAGGAAGTAAATAGACAAATAGCTGAGAAATATTCGTAGGGAAGATTAACTTATCTTCATTCTTATGTCAGCTACAATTCAACCAACGGAGAGAGCCTTAAAATAGTCAGCCATAAATAGGTATAGTCAAAGCCATAGTTACCGTGCTGACGTAGTCATCGTCACATTGTTTGCAACTGCTGCTGGAGGGTAATAATGCAATTGCAATTAATAACAGCATGAGAAGTTTTTGAAACTCACCTGTTTTTGAAAAATCGAAAAAAAAACACACACACAAATACAGGCACATATTCACAATGGTAATTTGCTGTTTTGCTATTGCTAGTATATTTGCCTTTAAGGTGAAATAATCCCCCTGTTTTAGAGAAATTGTGGTTTTACTATCCGTTTAAGGAGGAATTTTTTTTTAACTAATGATGTAAATGCGTATTCCTTCTTGGCGAATTTAGTTTACGTGAGGCTCTGGCGAATGACATCTGTGTACTTAATAAATACGATGGGATCTTTATTTTGCCTATGTTTAACATGTCTAAATTCGTAGGAGATGAAATAATATCTATACAAATATTTCTCAATTTTATACTTGAAAAAGTGTAGAGTTCAAGAAAAGTTCCCAGGAGAAAAGGACCTCCAAATTTTTCAAGATTCCAGAATTACTTCATTGGATTACCTCCAATAAGTGTTAAGTAGGATTTTGTTGGGAAACCACAAAAAAAAACTGAAATTGAAATTTATCGAGTTTTCCATTAATTTTGTAGAACCCTATAACCCTATTGTTCAATAAATAGATGAGCGTTATAAAATCCAAATTAGACCAAAAATTATAAAGTAAAGAATATTTTCTTTGTTTGAACAAACAAATCAATGATGCAAAACTTCAAAATAAATTGTAGCCTTTATTTAAAGCTATTTTTTCTCTAATCCATTTATTTATTTTAAACATTTTATAATGAAAAATATTATTTATTTTTGTTTATACCCTCCACCATAGGACGGAGGTATGTTAACTTTATCATTCAGTTTGTAACACATCGTAATAATGCTCTAAGACCCCATAAAATATATATTCTGATCGTGGTGAAATTCTGACTCGATCTAAGCATGTCCGTCCGTCTTTTGAAATCACGCTAACTTCCGAACGAAACAAGCTATCAGCTTCAAACTTGGCATAAGTAATTGCTATTGATATAGGTCGGATGGTATTGCAAATGGGCCACCTTTACGCATAGCCCCCATATAAAACGACCCCAGGATTTGGCTTGCGGAGCCTCTTGGAAGAGCAAAATTCATTCGATCCGGTTGAAATTTGGTACGTGGTTTTAGTATATTGTCTCTAAAAACCATGCAAAAATTGGCCCATATCGGTCTATAATTATATAGCTCCCATATAAACCGATCCCCAGATTTGACCTCCGGAGCCTCTTGGAGGAGCAAAATTCATCCGATCCGGTTGAAATTTGGTACGTGGTGTAAGTATATGGTGTCTAACAACCATGTCGGTCCATAATTATATAAACCGTATAAACCGATCCCCAAATTTGACTTCCGGAGCCTCTTGGAGGAGCAAAATTCATCCGATCTGGTTGAAATTTTGTACGTGGTGTTAGTATATGGTGTCTAATAACCGTGCAAAAATTGGTTCATATCGGTCCATAATTATATATATAGCCCCCATATAAACCGATCCCCAGATTAGACCTCCGGAAACTCTTGGAGGAGCAAAATTCATCCCATTCGCATTCTTACTGCGTGAGAAGGCTGTTATGATGGCCAATATTCGATGGGAAAATTGCAAGGGTTGTAACGACACCAAGCAAATATGGCCACATTTAAACTTAAACCGCACACTAGATATGCTAGTGTTCTCAAGGCGTCAGATAGCACTCCTAATATCTGCTATAACGGGTCGCTGCCTGATAGGCGAATTTGCAAAAACTATAGGTGCGAAGTATAATGACTATTGTATAAGCTGTCATGACGTGGAGGAAAAGGAATCAATTAAACACCTCTTGTGTGAGTGTCCTGCTTTTTGTCTAAGGCGTAAGCGAATTTTAGGAGCATATAGCTTTAGATTACTGGCTGACCTGGAAAACGTTAACTTAAGCAGTTTGTTAATGTTTTTGGAGCAATCTGGTTGGTTCCACAAAAGTAAATAATAGAGAAGGTTCAGTGGTTAAGACTAGAAGTGCCCATATGTAATAGGTACTTTTAGTTAAATGTGGTATCACAATGGACTGAATAGTCTAAGTGAGCCTGAAATTTAATCGGGCTGCCACTTTAACCTAACCCTAACCTATCCCATTCGGTTGAAATTTGGTACATTGCGCTAGTATATGGACGCTAAGAGCCATGCAAAAAATTGGTCCACATCGGTCTATAGTTATATATAGCCGATCGCCAATCACACAAAAATTGGTCCATATTGCCAAAAACAATCTACCAAAATTTTATTTCTATAGAAAATTTTGTCAAAATTTTATTTCTATAGAAAATTTTGTCAAAATTTTATTTCTATAGAAAATTTTGTCAAAATTTTATTTCTATAGAAAATTTTGTCAAAATTTTATCTCTATGGAAAATTTTGTCAAAATTGTATCTATATAGAAAATTTTGTCAAAATTTTATCTATATACAAAATATTGTTAAAATTTTATCCATATAAAAATTTTTGTCAATTTTTTTTTTCTATAGAACATTTTGTCAAAATTTTATTTTTAGAGGAAATTTATGAAGTACCTCTTGTTGGAGAAGAATATTTTGCCAAGTCTACCAAAAAATCAAAATTCTACCAATCTACGAAAAAAATCTACGAGATCTTTTAAAACATGGCCCATATCGGTCCATAATTATATATCCCCCATCTCTAACAACCATGCAAAAATTGGTTCATATCGGTCCATAATTATATATAGCCCCCATATAAACCCATCCCGAGATTTGACCTCCCCTAAGAGCCATGCAAAAATTGGTTCACATCGGTCCATAATTATATATAGCCCCCATATAAACCGATCCCAAGGTTTGACCTCCGGAACCTCTTGGAGGAGCAAAATTCATCCCATTCGGTTGAAATTTGGTACATTGCGCTAGTATATGGACGCTAAGAGCCATGCAAAAATTGATTGGCGATCACACAAAAATTGGTCCATATCGCCAAAAACAATCTATCAAAATTTTATTTCTATAGAAAATTTTGTCAAAATGTTATCTATATAGAAAAGTTTTGTCAAAATTTTATCTTTATAGAAAACTTTGTCAAAATTTTATCTCTATAGAAAATTTTGTCAAAATTTTATCTCTATAGATAATTTTGTCAAAATTTTATCTCTATAGAAAATTTTGTCAAAATTTTATCTCTATAGAAAATTTTGTAAAAATTTTATCTCTATAGAAAATTTTGTCAAAATTGTTTCTCTATATAGAAAATTTTGTCACAATTTTATCTCTATAGAAAATTTTGTCAAAATTGTATCTCTATACAAAATTTTGTCAAAATTTTATCCCCATAGAAAATTTTGTCAAAATTATATCTATATAGAAAATTTTGTCAAAATTGTATCTATATAGAAAATTTTGTCAACATTTTATCCCTATATATCTCTATAGCAAATTTTGTCAAAATTTTATAT
Organism: Haematobia irritans; assembly: GCF_050003625.1. Taxonomy (NCBI): domain Eukaryota; kingdom Metazoa; phylum Arthropoda; class Insecta; order Diptera; family Muscidae; genus Haematobia; species Haematobia irritans. The sequence goes on along the minus strand of NC_134401.1, from coordinate 128,851,923 downwards.
CTATAGCAAATTTTGTCAAAATTTTATCTCTATAAAAAATTTTGTCGAAATTGTATCTATATAGAAAATTTTGTCAACATTTTGTCTCTATAGAAAGTTTTGTCAAAATTTTATTTCTATAGAAAATTTTGTCAAAATTTTATCTCTATAGAAAATTTTGTCAAAATTTTATCTCTATAGAAAATCTTGTCAAAATTTTATATCTATAGCAAATTTTGTCAAATTTTATCTCTATAGAAAATTTTGTCAAAATTTTATCTCTATAGAAAATTTTGTCGAAATTGTATCTATATAGAAAATTTTGTCAACATTTTGTCTCTATAGAAAGTTTTGTCAAAATTTTATTTCTATAGAAAATTTTGTCAAAATTTTATCTCTATAGAAAATTTTGTCAAAATTTTATCTCTATAGAAAGTTTTGTCAAAATTTTATCTCTATAGAAAATTTTGTCAAAATTTTATCTCTATAGAAAATTTTGTCAAAATTTTATCTCTATAGAAAATTTTGTCAAAATTTTATCTCTATAGAAAATTTTGTCAAAATTTTATCTCTATAGAAAATTTTGTCAAAATTTTATCTATATAGAAAATTTTGTCAAAATTTTATCTCTATAGAAAATTTTGTCAAAATTTCACCTCTATAGAAAATTTTGTCAAAATTTTATCTCTATAGAAAATTTTGTCAAAATTTTATCTCTATAGAAAATTTATGAAGTACTTCTTGTTGGAGAAGAATATTTCGCCAAGTCTACCCAAAAATCAAAATTCTACCAATCTACGTAACAGTAAAAAGTCTACCATTTCTGGTAGAATTATTGTCAAGCCACTGGTGAAAAATATCGGCCTTGCATCATACGGTGATATTAGATCTTAATATAATTTTTTTCTTCAATTAGCGTTACAAATGACAATTAACTTTAAATTAAGATTCTGATGTACTTGTAAGTATATACCAGAAATAACTATACCAAATTACATGACACGAAATTTTACAATAGTTCCAATAAGCTCTCCCAATTCCCCCGCATTCCAACTACAGCATCATCTTTTACGACTTATCTCTAACTGATTGATATCGTGAGAAAATTTACAGATCAAAGATTTTTATCATCCCTTTTAACACCTTTGTGTATTCTGCACACACACACCCATATACATATAGACAAGCTTTCCATTACAACTCATTACATCTCGTTTAACCTCAATCGATGGTTAGAAGTTAGTGTCTCTGTGTGTGTATGTGGCACCAATGAATTTTCTCACTTTTTGTTAACACGTTGAGAAATAATTCGACTTTTGGGCTCAATGGTGATTGATCCCTAACACCTTTTTCTTCGATTTCTTACACACACACATACATTTACAAATTCATTAACCCCATATATCGTTAATTCTCTTAATTACATTTTATGATTATTTTTTTCATTGTGCCTCTTCCGCAGTTGTGGTATATGTACGTACAGTATGTCGCCTTGGTATGAGTGATTTTGTTCTTTTTTACAAGTCATGTTCAAAATCCGATTTTTTCATAATATGGCTTAAAGAAATAACCGCCTGTATGAATGTGTATTTACGGATGGTAGACAACAACACCAATATCAAAATACCTTTAGACCTTTTGGACAAGTACAACAGCCCCATGCCGTATAGTGTGCCAGTCATATTTAAGCCTCCTTCAATAAGAAGCGCATATAGAAATGAATAACATCCATTCGATGGGAGGTGAAAAAATAAAATCGTTAACCTCGATTTATTTCATGTATTAACTACCAGAACTAATACGTCCCATTTGACTGGCTGGGAAATACTGCTTAGACCAAGTCTATGTTGGTTGGCAAAATATGGCAAATAGAAATAAACATTATTATCTTTTGTGTAATATAAGACTGAATGTAGCCGCTTAAGTGAGAGCGGGAATTAGACTTAAATGTGGCAAGAGGAAATTGTGGTCTTAAGAAGCTATACGAATTTATCTATGTTCATATGATCGGTTGGTTTTTAACGAGATCATAGAAAAAAATGAAGGTGTAAAACTTTCTAACATCTTATGAATGGGTAGTATTGTAAAGGGAAGTATAGATTTATTAATCAATTACCAGCGAAATAGATTTTTTTTGATAAACAAAAAAAAACAAGTAAGAAAAGTCTAAAGTCAGGCGGAGCCGACTATATTACACCCTTCACCACAATGTAGACAACCATTTGTGTTACCATCTCAACTACTTCAAATTTGCTGGGAGCCATATAAAGGTTTGCATTTCCAGATACAAATACTTTTAATGGAGACAATTTTTTGTACTTTTACAAAAACTTTGGAATTAAAATTGAAATCGTCTAACGCCTTGGGATGAAACACAATGTTAGTAAAAACAAGTATATACGGCCGTAAGTTTGGCCAGGCCGAAGCTTATGTACCCTCCATCATGGATTGCGTAGAAACTTCTTCTAAACACTGCCATCCACAATCGAATTACTTAAGTTGTTGTAACGCTTGCCGATGGAAAGGTATCTTAAAACCTCCTAACACCATCTTCTAAATTGTATGTAAGTCCATACGTGGTATATATTAAATCAAAAAAGATCGATCCAATACGTATATAATTCAGTTTGACAAAGTAGACATAAAATTTTGACAAAATTTTCTACAGAAATAAAATTTTAACAAAATTTTCTATAGAAATAAAATTTTCACAAAATTTTTTAGAAATAAAAATTTTGACAAAATTTTCTATAGAAAGAAAATTTTGACAAAAAATCCTACAGAAATAAAATTTTAACAAAATTTTCTATAGAAATAAACTTTTGACAAAATTTTCTATAGAAATAAAATCTTGGTAGATTATTTTTGGCTCGAGTGGCAACTATGATTATGAACCGAATAAAATTTGAACAAAATTTTCTATAGAAATAAAATTTAGACACAATTTTCTATAGAAATAAAATTTTGACAATAATGAAAATTTTATTATGAACGGAATAAAATTTTAACAAAATTTTCTCTAGAAATAAAATTTTGACAAAATTTTCTATAGAAATAAAATTTTGGTAGATTATTTTTGGCTCTAGTGGCAACCATGATTATGAACTGATATGGACCAATTTTTGTGTGATTGGACCAATTTTGGTATGGTCCTTAGCGAACATATACTAACACCACGTTCCTAATTTAAACCGGATCGGATGAATTTTGCTCCTCCAAGAGGCTCCGGAGGTCAAATATTGAGAACGTTTTGGATATGGACCAATTCTGGCACGGTTGTTAAAGATCATATACTAACACCATGTTCCAAATTACAACCGGATTGGATGAAATTTGCTTCTCTTGGAGACTTCGCAAGCCAAATCTGGAGATCGGTTTATATGGGGTCTATATATAATTATGGACCGATGTGGACCAATTTTTGCATGGTTGTTAGAGACCATATACCAACATCATGTACCAAATTTCAGCCGGATCGGATGAAATTTGCTTCTCTTTGAGGCTCCGCAAGCCAAATCTGGGGATCGGTTTATATGGGGGCTATATATAATTAAGGACCGATATGGACCAATTTTTGCATGGTTGTTAAAGACCATATACCAACATCATGTACCAAATTTCAGCCGGATCGGATGAAATTTGCTTCTCTTTTAGGCTCCGCAAGCCAAATCTGGGGATCGGTTTATATGGGGGCTATATATAATTATGGACCGATGTGGACCAATTTTTGCATGGTTGTTAGAGACCATGTACCAAATTTCAGCCGGATCGGATGAAATTTGCTTCTCTTTTAGGCTCCGCAAGCCAAATATGGGGATCGGTTTATATGGGGGCTATATATAATTATGGACCGATGTAGACCAATTTTTGCATGGTTGTTAGAGACCATATACCAACACCACGTACCAAATTTCAGCCGGATCGGATGAAATATGCTTCTGTTAGGGGCTCCACAAGCCAAATCTAAGGGTCCCTTTATATGAGGGCTATACGTAAAAGTGGACCGATATGGCCCATTTTCAATACCATCTGACCTACATCGATAACAACTACTTGTGCCAAGTTTCAAGTCGATAGCTTGTTTCATTCGGAAGTTAGCGTGATTTCAGCAGACGGACGGACGGACGGACATGTTTAGATCGACTCAGAATTTCACCACGACCCAGAATATATATACTTTATGGGGTCTTAGAGCAATATTTCGATGTGTTGAAAACGGAATGACAAAGTTAATATACCCCCATCCTATGATGGAGGGTATAAAAATATGGGAAATATGAAGCGAGAAAAATGTTAATGCAATTGTACAAAAGAGCATTTGTGATTTATCAGGCGATACATGTATTCGATATATAGGATAATTTTAGTAATATTTACAATTTTTGTTACTCATCAGTGGCGATTTTACAAGGATATGGGTTAGATCTCGCAAAGATATGTGTGGGTTGTGATATATTATTTGGTCAAGTCGGACGACTTGGAGCCTTTTTTAAAACTCAACCGTTCTGTGGAAATTCTGGCATTACAATGTGTATGATATGACTATGATATGGGAAATAATCACAGAATTTGTGGGAATTTTGGAAATATTTTTATAAACCGGAAAAACGAATATATGAAGGATTTATCTAAATCTGAACCAAATTAGATCAAACTTGACACACGTAATTATCATATTAAATATATTCTCTATGGAAACTATTCAATCGATTGGAGGAAAATCCCATTGAAAATGTGTCTCAAATATGAAACAGTCTACCATATTTCCCCAACTCTGGTGTACGTATATATGGGAGCTATATATATATATAATCTGAACCGATTTTGACCAAAATTTGACATGAATAGGTAGAATTTAATTCTGCTATCTCTGCAAAATTTAACATAAACTTTGGCCCTCGTGGTTATATGAGTGTAAATCGGACGAAATATATATATGGGAGCTATATCTAAAACTGAACCTATTTCAACCAAATTTGGCACACTTACCGACACTGTTAAATGTACTCCTTGTGCAAAATTTGAAGCAAGTTATGGCTTTTGAGGCCATATAAGTTCGAATCGGACGAAAGATATGTATGGGAGCTATATCTAAATCTCAACCGATTTAACCAAATTTGGCACATATAACTATACCATTAAACGTAAGCAAATTTCGGCAAAACTCTGGCACTTGAGGCCATATAAGTGCAAATCGGGCGAAAGATATATATGGGAGCTATATCTAAATTTGAACCGATTTTAACCAAATTTGGCACAAATAACGATACCAATAAACGTGCCTCTTGTGCAAAATTTGAAGACAATCGCGGAAAAACTCTGGCTTTTGAGGCCATATAAGTCCAAATCGGACGAAAGATATATATGGGATCTACATCTAAATCTGAACTGATTTCAATCAAATTTACCAAGCATTGGTAGAATGTCAATTCTTGCTAAATTTGACCTCTGTGGTCATATGAGTCTAAATCGGACGAAAGATATATAAGGGAGCTATATCTAAATTTGAACCGATTTGGCTGATATTTTGCAAGCTTATCGAGGCTCATAAAATATTCGGATGTACGGAATTTGAAGAACATCGGTTGATAAGCACGCCAATTATGACCAGATCGGGGATAAATATATATGGCAGCTATATCTAAATCTGAACCGGTCTTTTACAAAATCAATAGCGATTGTCTCTGTCCCACAAAATGATCCTATGCCAAATTTGAGAACGATCGGACTTAATCTGCGATCTGTACTTTGCACACAAAAATACATGAACAGAAGGACGGACGAACAGACAGACAGACGGACATCGCTAAATCGATTCAGAATTCAATTCTAAGACGATCGGTATACTAAACGATGGGTCTTAGACCTTTCCTTCTTGGCGTTACATACAAATGCACAAACTTATTATACCCTGTACCACAGTAGTGGTGAAGGGTATAAAAACATTGAAAAATTTAAAAATCCCTTTTTGGACCATACAAATTTACTACCAGTCACTTATAATGTATGATTGTTTTAGGCTTAACTTCAGTGCGATCTAATATAGGTATCCCACAAACCAGTGGCATGAGGCAAAAACTAAAAACAAATCGGAATACCTCACGTATCAGCCAAATAGGTTCAAAAAGCAGACAAAATCGCAATATCAGTATATAAGAGGTATATGTTATCTTGATTCAGTTCCATCAGCACATTTATTTCCGAGCCAAAAATTACACTAAATGTGAAAATTCAGAAGATACCTTTTACCTACTATGGGAAGATCAGCCTTGGCCCGCTTTAGAAAAAATCCGTTTTTCGCCGATAACCTCCTTATTGAACCAAAATTTATGCTCAACAATTAACTTATGCAAAGTAGGACAGAAATATGTTGCACTGGGATCAGGTTATCCAAATTGACCGTGACGCTGAAATTCAAGAAACGCATTCACGTGGGACATTTTCTTATAAAATCATCATTGAATTCCTCGCGTAGGTAAGCGCTGATTAGCTTGGACTTCCCTTACAAACCTGTTGAAAATTCAGCAGGTTTTTCGCTGGAAGAGTAACATACATAACCCAGCTTTGCAGTTCCCATCTCAAAATATTTGAAGAGTTATTGCAAAGAAATTTTTATATAATATTAAAATGCCCTTCTTTGTCTTCTGAGTAATATTGACCGAATGCGTGTAATTCTAATTTTGATATCTTCACTATAACTGACTCCGTTTTATGAGCGGTACAATTGGCATGATGCTCTTTCGTAAGCACCAGGATTTTTTAAAATTTTATTTTATTAAAAATATTTCTCCCTGTATAATAATTCACATGCATACTAATTTTATTTGTTTTTTTCTCGGGAAATTTGAAAATAATGCCTTGAAGGGAATGGAAAAAGTCCGAGAAAAACCCTAATGAGGTGTGAAGATAGTTAAAATGCTCTCTGATTCCATCTTTTGAATTCCATATGTTAAAACCTCGGCTAACACCATTTTTGTCGGCAGCAGATTCATTCGAATAACATGAAACGTGTTTCAATCCAATAATGCAATTAATTTAATTCTACAATTTTGTCACAATTATTATTTATATTAGCTTCGTAAATACTGGCATCGTCTAGAGACCTTTGGTCGGCGTACACTCATAAAAGATTTTACTTGGATCCAAAGATTTTGGCCTTCCCTTAAGGTTTTGGTATTGATTCCGAGTGAAAGATGTGGGACGAATTAAGCCAGTCGCATTTTTTGACTACAGATCAATAGAGTTTTATATACCGCCTAGATATTAGGGGGTTAATTTTGGGAAGCAGGTTTTTTTTTAGAGATAGTCCGGTGAGACCACGAGCGCATGCATCCCCCAAACCCCGATTCAATGCATATGTATTTAACAGAGTATTGGAGAATACCAACCAGATTTTCCTACTGGCACGTGGAAGTAAGGCCAGTTAAAAGATTATGAAATTAACAATTCTTAATTCTGACTCCATAGAAGGGTAGCGAGGGAATTACGAAAGCTTATAAAATATGGTTTAAAACAGTGTGACATAGAGTAAAACTAAGCAGAAAAACTTGAAATTCCCAGTGGTCTGAAAAGTGGGGTAGAACGAAGAAGTCCTACAAGAAACTCATTAGCAAAGCAAATTTCATTAGAGCTCTGGAGAATCTGGAGATACATGTTCATTTAAAATTTCTATCCCAATTTTATAAAATGCCGTGCAACTAACACGGTTCCAAGAGGAAAATTGGTTAACTTATAAACCAAAAACATGAACTGTCACACTATCAAACTTTTCTACTTACTATTTCAACGAACTATATTAAAAAGACACAGTTATTTCCTAACTAAACAATTAAAGAAACAACTGTCCAGTACATAATGACTTACATAAACGACCAATTATCCATCTGCTAAGGCGGTAAGTTATTGTCCCACTTTCCCATTTAAAGAAAAACACCCTCGTTGACTACAGCACAGAGCCTTATTGAACCACTCACACATCCCTACTCGGGAATAAACCGATATAGTGATGATGTATGAGGTGTACTCTACATACATAGCACATAGGCGTAATCTTATTGAAAGTGGAACAATATATCCATCTACCCATCTATCTAGCTATCCATCCATCCATTGGATAACAATGATGGTAGTCGCTGTTTGTATATTTGCCAATGTGTGAAGCTTCAGCTTCATCACCATTGTTGGTATGGAGCCTACAGGTTTGAAGGTGGACAGTTTGTCATTGGATCAGATCAGACTGCCAAGCACCGCACTCACACAAACACATGCACTCACTCAGCCAACGGAGGCATAGGTACTCTACGAGCCCAATATCATGAATATGAAGAAAAACAAAAGCCTTCTCTTCGATGAGGAGGCATGACAACAAAATAAAGATCAGCTTATAAATGTAAAAGCAACAACAATAAAAACGACTACGAGATGATGACTACGAACAAAAAACGTGTGTCTTTGTTTACACTGTTTTGCTGATTTTTAGTAGATCACTGGCGAAAAGAGCTACACGAGGAACCAACCAACAATGGACCATAACCTCTGAGGCCAAAACAAATAAGAAGCTCTGTTGGAAAAGGTTGGGCTTAAGAAGCAAAACAAAATCAGCTAATGAAGAGTGAGATAAATGTATGGAAAAGCTTAATAAGCCAAAGTAAGACAACGGCCCAAAAATAGCATTAAGGCGAAGACTACGATGACGGTGACGACGACGACGATGATAATGCAGCAGCATAAGCCGAGGAGGCCTCTCCATTGTTTGGTAACTTTATGCTACAGGTGAACATATGAGACATCCGGCAAAATATCCAAGCCTAGCAGTGGGTTAAGTAAATGCCTTGGAGATTATATGGACAATAGTATAAAGTTACCGCGCCCAGGGGTGATTATGCAAAAATAGAAGGCCTTTTGCAAAATATTCAGAGACTTCTTAACGAAATGTACATTTTTATTAAAATGAAATCAACAAAAAACATTTTCATTAATAGTACTAAAATTTTCGTATTTATAAATAAAGTTTTGATAACAACATAGTACGAAGAGAATTTGGAAAAGTGATCCCTCTTAACATCAGCAGATTAGAAAAATCTTTCCATCACGACGGCATCTTACTCCACGGAAGCGAGTAAGATGCCAGAAGGGTGAGGGCACTAAATTTTAAAAATAAATACTAGAAACTTCTCTCAGCACAAATTATTTCCGCATTACACGTAAATTCGGCATATCGCATATTACCCATCAATAAACAAGCTGAGGAAAGAAATAAAATGTCCATCCTAAATTTTTGCTACCGAAAATTTCGCAAGAGGTGTATACTGGCCTTAAAACTGGAAAACAGACTCAATACGATGACAATAGAGGTGACAAGACAAGTGTCTATCTAAAAACGCATAGCGTAAAATACGGAAGACGTAAGGATATGGGAAAATAGCCGGCATGGGGACTACTATATGACTCAGATGTTCTACGGCCACAGTTACTACAAGAAGTATCTGTACAACATGGGCAAGTGCGATACCCTTATTGCTCCTACGAACCAGCTGAAAGGAAACAGAATTAGATCGAAAAGTCGGCATACTGGACGCAAGCAATTTGGTACAGAAATTTGCAACTAATATATAAATTTAGACTGCTATACTGCGAACTCATCCTGCGTATGAAAATACTTGATCTGTATATAGTGGAAGCAGCTACATAAAAGAAAGAGAATGCGGGAAATTGGACGCAGACTATCAGGACATGGACCCTTGTCCTGATAGTCTTCGAAAATACGAAAGAGCATTACTTGGGCCTTGCTAGTGGTTCTGGAGAGGATTATAGATACCTATTGATTTTGAGTCTAAAGGGTGATACGGTCAAAATTTGGTCAATATAAACTTGCCGTATTTCTTTTTATTTTACATTTAAAAAACCTGAACACCCCTCATTTTGAAGGTGTGTGTGTGTGTGTAGAATGTTGCTCCTATTTTGATTTTGGAATTCACTCTTCAGTTGTCAAAATACCGTCCAAGCAAGAAGAGCAGCGTATCAAAATTTTGCTCGCGCATCGCGAAAATCCGAGCTACTCGCACGCAAAGCTGGCAAAATCGCGAAAAGTTGCCAAATCAACCGTTACAAATGTTATTAAAGTGTTTGGGAAACGTTTGTCGACAGCCAGGTAGTCTGGATCGGGGGAAAATCGAAAACCGGAAGCCGCTGAGACGACAAAGAGAGTTGCCGGTAGTTTCAAGCATCTCTCCGAGATGTCGCAAATAAGCTGGGTGTATCGTCTACAACCGTGCATCGAGCCAAAAAACGAGCCGGACTATCGACTTACAAGAAGGTAGTGACTCCAAATCGCGATGATAAACAAAATACGACGGCCAAAGCGCGATCCCGGAGGCTGTACACGACGATGCTGACGAAGTTTGACTGCGTGGTAATGGACGACGAAACCTACGTCAAAGCCGACTACAAGCAGCTTCCGGGACAGGAGTTTTATACGGCAAAAGGAAGGGGAAAGGTAGCAGATATTTTCAAGCACATAAAACTGTCAAAGTTCGCAAAGAAATATCTGGTTTGGCAAGCCATCTGTACCTGTGGCTTGAAAAGCAGCATTTTCATAGCTTCCGGGACTGTCAACCAAGAAATTTACGTGAAAGAGTGTTTGAATAAACGTCTGCTGCCTTTCCTGAAGAAACACGGTTATTCCGTACTGTTTTGGCCGGATTTGGCATCTTGCCATTACGGTAAAAAGGCCATGGAGTGGTACGTCTGCCGACAACGTGCAGGTGGTTCCCAAGGACAAGAACCCTCCCAACACGCCAGAGCTCCGCCCAATTGAGAAATACTGGGCTATTGTCAAGCGGAACCTAAAGAAGACCAAAAAACTGCTAAGGACGAGCAGCAGTTCAAGGCAAACTGGCTTTCTGCGGCGAAGAAGGTGGACAAGGTGGCTGTACAAAATCTGATGGCAGGTGTCAAGCGTGAGGCCCGGCAATTCGGATTTGGAAAAGCGAAAGCCTAACTGAATATTTTTCCTGAATTTTATACTAATTGATTTTGAAAAAGAAATTTAATTTGATTTTTTAAATAAACGATTTCACCGATTTACACGCGTTTTCCCTTGACCAAATTTTGACCGTAGCACCCTTTATATCGTATCGTTTCATGGGTGATTTTAAAATGACAAACTACTTACATGAGCACTAATCGGCGTTGTTGAAAGCTCTTATATCCGAAAAAGAACCCATAATTCTGTGTTCTCTGGATATTGAATAAACATTCAATAACGTCAATCAGCTTTAGATTACGATCATACGATAGAGTGGATAATCCATGATCGAATACCTGAGTTGTCCAGAGCTGTTGGCTCTGACTTTCTGACGACAGTAAGATGGTCCTGGGAAAATGGGACACCATAATAGATACCAGAAGTAAATAACTGGTGCACCGATAGATCGATATTGGTTGAGAAAAAGAGACAAAGCGACACCGAGATCCTATTCCGTTTACTGGATCACATTTCACAGATTAGCGGAGGGTAATGAAGGCAATAGCATCCCAGCAAAAATATTTGGAAGTTCTTCGAAAGGCATAACTTTAAAAGCACTTCCAGAAGATGCACTCCCAATGATGATCAGGCTCACTTAGACTATTCAGTCCATTGTGATACCACATTGGTGAACTTCTCTCTTATCACTGAGTGCTGCCCGATTCCATGTTAAGCTCAATGACAAGGGACCTCCTTTTTATAGCCGAGTCCGAACGGCGTTTCACATTATAGTGAAACCACTTAGAGAAGCTTTGAAACCCTCAGAAATGTCACCAGCATTACTGAGGTGGGATAATCCACCGCTGAAAAACTTTTTGGTGTTCGGTCGAAGCAGGAATCGAACCCACGACATTGTGTATGCAAGGCGGGCATGCTAACCATTGCACCACGGTGGCTCCCTACTCCCAATGATGTTCTTTATTTTAGCTACCCAGGAAGTTCTTTTAATTCAATTTTTTATAACTTGGGGTTTTCATACTTTTAATGGGTAATTTTAACATTTTTTGTTTTCAAAATTAAAAACAGAATAAGAATTCATAAAATGGTACAAGTCATTTAAATTTTGTCAAAAAAATGCTAAATCCAATCTGAAAAAATTGTGAATTTTTGAAAATATTTCAGGTCAAACGTTTCCGACAAGCGTTAGAATCCATTAAAAATTATAAAAAAATTATTTTTTTGACAAAATATCATAAATATTTTTAATTTACATCCAAAATATTGAATTCGGATAACAACTAAAGACGTGATGCAGATTCAGTGCAACGGCTGTTAAAATGGAGGACTTCCGTTCTATGACAAGCCCATGTTAATTTCATCGCTTCTGCTTCAATTTTGCACCACTTCCGGATCCAAAAAGAACATTTTCATTGCTTTTTGTCGACGCTTTTTTTGCTGGGATATAGTAGGGTTCGTACCGCATTAAAAGAATCATCAATCAATACTGAGAATATGGCAACATCCACATTATATGGGCGCGCGGACAAGCCGATATAAGAGGAAACTTAAGGGCTAATGAACTGGCGATAAGAGCTGGCATACATAGGGAAGTGAACTTAGAGAACGCAAACCCATAGAGACAGCACGGACCGAGTTGGATGAAAGGCTACGCGAGACACATAAAGCGATGTCGATCAATACAATGGTAGAAAGAACGACTCAATTACAATGGGGTGACCCAGGCAAGCACATGTCTGGAGAAGTATTCAACGAGAGTAGGAAAACAGACAGGAGGATCATGGGAATAATGAACGGTCGCCTAGTATTGTCTGTGCCGAAAATGAATAGAAGAGGATGGTGCATGAAGGATATATATTGAGGATGCTGGGAACTTGGAGCACTACCATTGTCACTGCCCCGCATTTACTAGGCCAAACTTTAACAATATCGGTGAAAAGGTGATTTACGACCAGGCCTAAAGGGTGATACGATCAAAATTTGGTCAAGGGAAAACGAGTGTAAATCGGTGAAATCGTTTATTTAAAAAATCAAATTAAATTTCTTTTTCAAGTTCAATTAGTATAAAATTCAGGAAAAATATTCAGTTAGGCTTTCGCTTTTCCAAATCCGAATTGCCGGGCCTCACGCTTGACACCTGCCATCAGATTTTGTACAGCCACCTTGTCCACCTTCTTCGCCGCAGAAAGCCAGTTTGCCTTGAACTGCTGCTCGTCCTTAGCAGTTTTTTTGGTCTTCTTTAGGTTCCGCTTGACAATAGCCCAGCATTTCTTAATTGGGCGGAGCTCTGGCGTTTTGGGAGGGTTCTTGACCTTGGGAACCACCTGCACGTTGTTGGCGGCGTACCACTCCATGGCCTTTTTACCGTAATGGCAAGATGCCAAATCCGGCCAAAACAGTGCGGAACAACCGTGTTTCTTCAGGAAAGGCAGCAGACGTTTATTCAAACACTCTTTCACGTAAATTTCTTGGTTGACAGTCCCGGAAGCTATGAAAATGCTGCTTTTCAAGCCACAGGTACAGATGGCTTGCCAAACCAGATATTTCTTTGCGAACTTTGACAGTTTTATGTGCTTGAAAGTATCTGTTCCCTTTCCCCTTCTTTTTGCCGTATAAAACTCCTGTCCCGGAAGCTGCTTGTAGTCGGCTTTGACGTAGGTTTCGTCGTCCATTACCACGCAGTCAAACTTCGTCAGCATCGTCGTGTACAGCCTCCGGGATCGCGCTTTGGCCGTCGTATTTTGTTTATCATCGCGATTTGGAGTCACTACCTTCTTGTAAGTCGATAGTCCGGCTCGTTTTTTGGCTCGATGCACGGTTGTAGACGATACACCCAGCTTATTTGCGGCATCTCGGAGAGAGAGGTTAGGGTTTCGCTTGAAACTACCGGCAACTCTCTTTGTCGTCTCAGCGGTTTCCGGTTTTCGATTTCCCCCCGATCCAGACTTCCTGGCTGTCGACAAATGTCCCCCAAACACTTTAATTACATTTGTAACGGTTGATTTGGCAACTTTTAGCGATTTTGCCAGCTTTGCGTGCAAGTAGCTCGGATTTTCGCGATGCGCGAGCAAAATTTTGATACGCTGCTCTTCTTGCTTGGACGGCATTTTGACAACTGAAGAGTGAATTCCAAAATCAAAATAGGAGCAACATTCTACACACACACACCTTCAAAATGAGGGGTGTTCAGGTTTTTTAAATGCAAAATTGAAAGAAATACGTCAAGTTTATATTGACCAAATTTTGACCGTATCACCCTTTAGGTTGAAACCAGGGACTGAAAACAAATTAGGGAAGTCGTTAAGGACTCAGAGCTCCCGGAGTATAATAAGAGCACGATGGAAAATAGAAGTTATTGCGCACAACATACCGAATACTGTCTTATGTATCTGTCGGCCAATATGGGACAGGGAAAAGCAACTCTAGGTCAAGCAAACAATCAAAGGTTACTAAACATAGACACTCATCAAAGGGGAGTTCGAGCATCTTTACTATATGGCTATAAAACATCTCTTGCTCTATATTGAAAGATAAGGAAGGATGAGGAGAGTCATGGTAACCTTGTTCTCCTGAAAAAAAAGATTGATCGTTGGTTGGACTCTGAAAAGCCTTGTAGAATGCTGGATGTCAGCACTTCAGCAATCGACACCTAGAGTGATTTTTGAAAAAGTTTAGCGAATTTTTTTTTTTATGACATAAGGCCCTTTACGATATACACTCTCACATAACGCAGATAACATTGATAGTGACTATACGAAAGGGAATATTCTTCCTTCGCCTTCTTACTATGACAAGCCAAAGATGATAATTTCTGCTCGAGTATCAACAAAAGAGATTAAGGAATACAAACAACCATTTGTAAACGAACGAAAAAATCAAATGACAGCTCTCTACAAAACAGAAAATTAATAATTTTCCTTGAAGAGAGTGACTACGAAGAGAACAACCAACTGAACTGAGCTCACTCATGGACCTGGGTTTAAGATTGAAGTTTACCATAGCCATAGCATCTTGGATTGTGATATTTTCTTGAGGAAATGCTTAAGAAGTCCATAAAGAAATCGCTTTTGCTTGTTGATGATATTGGGTGTTTGATTCCGCTGTTTCTTTTGCTTTTGATATAAGTATGTGCTGTTGTTTTTGTTGTTGGTATTGTTAAAACGAAGCTGCTGAGCTGCTTAACTAAATCCGGCTTAAAAACTGACAGAAAATTAATGTTGACGCATAGTCATAGTCTCTTAACATATGCACAGTCAGACCAGCAGACAGAAACGGACAGACTGAAATAGTGCCACACAAAAGTCGCTTTGGTAAATATGATCCATTTCCATGTGTATATGTAGGCAGTCTTAAGAGATAAACATTAATAATTTCATTTTTTTATCATACCTCGACTCTTTAGACTTCCTTTATTTGGCTTTACAAAAGACATTTAGCAAAATACGAAAAGTATCGAAGAATCACCGGCTAGTCACTCAAAACACCAAGCAAACAAAAAACAAACAAATGTGCCATGCACAAAAAAAGTCACACATTAACATTGGTATTAAGGCACGGAAAACAACAACAGGCGGAAAAACTAAGAGACAATCGGTAACGGCTATTATACCATCACTACCATTCATGCCATTGCATAGGAAAAATGGAAAACCCTATTTGGAATGATCTAAACAAATACCGCCACGATCATTGCTAGGGATGACATTGATGATTGGTTTTGGAGAAAAAAAAAGAGTATTCTCATTGGTATTTCAATCAGAAGGTTCTGAAGAATCTTCAATGATAAGGATTGCAATCAGAATTTAAAAGGTGAACATCCATGATATAGGAGAGGAAAAGTGGAAAGGCCTATTTGATGACATCGACGATTAAGTTTGGCAAAGGAGCATTCCTCGTTGGTATTTCAATCAGAATCTTCAATGATAGGGATTGTAATCAGAATCGGAGAGGTGGTCATCAACGATATTGGGTAGGAAAATGGAAACCGCTATTTTTCGATGACATTGAGGATTGGGTTTGGAAAATATCATTTCTTGCTATTTCAATCACTAGGTTCTAAAGACTCTTCAATGAGAAGGTTTATAATCACAATTAGAAAGGTGAGCACCCAGTATAATGGAAAGGAAATCTGGAAATCCCTATTTGGAATGGTCATAATGACCATTCCTCGTTGGTATTTCAATCAGAATCTTCAATGATATGGATTGTAATCAGAATCGGAGATGTGGTCATCAACGATATTGGGTAGGAAAAGGGAAACCCCTATTTTTCGATGACATCGAGGATTGGGTTTGGAAAATATCATTTCTTGCTATTTCAATCACTAGGTTCTAAAGACTCTTCAATGAGAAGGTTTGTAATCACAATTAGAAAGGTGAGCACCCAGGATAATGGAAAGGAGATCCGGAAATTACTATTTGGAACGGTCATAATGACTGGGAGCCACCGTGTTGCAATGGTTAACATGCGTGGGAGCCACAGTGGTGCAATGGTTAGCATGCCCGCCTTGCATACACAAGGACGTGGGTTCGATTCCTGCTTCGACCGAACACCAAAAAAAAAAGTTTTTCAGCGGTGGATTATCCCACCTCAGTAATGTTTGTGACATTTCTGAGGAGAAGGAGACGAGATAGACACATGGTGTCTTTGGCAATAATGCTCAGGATGGGTCCCTGAGTCGATATAACCATGTCCGTCTGTCCGTCCGTCTGTCTCTGAACACATTTTTGTGATCAAAGTTTAGGTCGCAATTTAAGTCCAATCGCCTTCAAATTTGGCACATGTTCCTAATTTGGGACAGAATAGAACCCTATTGATTTTGGAAGAAATCGGTTCAGATTTAGATATAGCTCCCATATATATCTTTCGCCCGATATGCACTAATAT
This sequence comes from Haematobia irritans, assembly GCF_050003625.1. Classification (NCBI taxonomy): domain Eukaryota; kingdom Metazoa; phylum Arthropoda; class Insecta; order Diptera; family Muscidae; genus Haematobia; species Haematobia irritans. Next base: position 128,835,074 of record NC_134401.1, on the reverse strand, counting down.
GGACCCAGCAGCCCGAGTTTTACACCGATTTGCTTGAAATTTTGTACAAGCATAACACTTAGTCGTATAGTCAAGTGTGCAAAATTTGATTGAAATCGGTTCAGATTTAGATATAGCTCCCATATATATCTTTCGCCCGATATGGATTTATATGGCCCCAGAAGCCAGATTTGTGGCCGAATTTAGTTGAAATTTTGCACTAGAAGTACAGTTAGTAGTATAGTCAAGTGTGCAAAATTTGATTGAAATCGGTTCAGATTTAAATATAGCTCCCATATATATCTTTCGCTCGATATGGACTAATATGGTCCTACAAGCCAGAGTTTTGGCCAAATTTGGTTGAAATTTTGCACAGGGAGTAGATTCAGCATTATGACTATTCGTGCCAAATTTGGTTGAAATCGATTGAGATTTAGATATAGCTCCCATATATATCTTTCGCCTATTTTTTGCATATTTATATGGACCCAGAAGCCAGAGTTTTATCCTGATTAGCTTGAAATTTTGCACAAGGAGTACAATTGGTAGTATAGTCATGTCTGCCAAATTTGATTGAAATCGGTTCAGATTTAGATATAGCTTCCATATATATTTTTCGCTCGATATGGACTTATATGGCCCCAGAAGCCAGAGTTTTGGCCCAATTTGGTTGAGTTTGCTCCAGGAGTACAATTAGTAATATAGTCATGTGTGCCAAATTTGATTGAAATCGGTTCAGATTTAGATATAGCTCCCATATATATGTTTTTCTGATTTCGACAAAAATGGTCAAAATACCAACATTTTCCTTATTAAATCGCCACTGCTTAGTCGAAAAGTTGTAAAAATGACTCTAATTTTCCTAAACTTCTAATACATATATATCGAACGATAAATCATAAATAAACTTTTGCGAAGTTTCCTTAAAATTGCTTCAGATTTAAATGTTTCCCATATTTTGTTACTAAAATTGTGGAACACCCTAGTGCATTAGCCAACTTAAATTTTCAGTCTATAGATTTTGTAAAAGCCTATCAAATTCTGTCCAAATCGAGTGATATTTAAATGTATGTATTTGGGATAAACCTTTATATACATCACCCAACACATTTGACGTATGTGATATGGTATCGAATATTTAGATCTACAAAGTGGTACAGGGTATAATATAGTCGGCCCCGGTCGACTTTAAACTTTCCTTACTGTTTTTTTACGTTTTGTTTGTACTGGGTGTTTTTGACTGAGACAAATTCAACACTTGGACAAATCAAAATCAAATAAATTATTCAAAAAGCTTCGGCTTCGGTTAATCAGCCTCTTGACGCCGAAGGCCGATTCGTGTCCGATTATCGATTTTTGGCCGAAATCGAGCTCTAATTATTACACATACGACTGGGGTATCTAAATTTAGAACAAGACCCGACGTTTTTCAACCTTGTACTTTTGTATGTGATATCCTTACTAATGCTATGACACCGTATCGATGGCCTTCAAAAAAGGCTAGAATGTGCATTGTTACTCAGTTTAATTGCTGATTATGGGGCAACATAGCAACAGCTTTTTATACCCTCCACCATAGGATGGGGGGTATATTAACTTTGTCATTCCGTTTGTAACAGATCGAAATATTGCTCTAAGACCCCATAAAGTATATATATATATTCTGGGTCGTGGTGAAATTCTGAGTCGATCTAAGCATGTCCGTCCGTCTGTTGAAATCACGCTAACTTCCGAACGAAACAAGCTATCGACTTGAAACTTGGCATAGGTAGTTGTTATTGATGTAGGTCGGATGTTATTGCAACTGGGCCATATCGGACGACTTTTACCTATAGCCCCCATATAACCCAGCGCAGATTTGGCTTGCGGAGCCTCTGGCCTCTTCCATTTATTATAACATATATAACCGATATTCCATATTTGTACAAGAATGTTCTCTGCGAGATGATGGACAGTGTATGTTGTGTGGGAGAAGTCGCATAGTTTATCGAACCGCTGCTGTTTGCATCGATTTTGTACTTAGCCAAGTAATCAGTGTCATTTCTAGTACATTCCCGCAGCGACGTCAAAGCAGAACTGTTCTGTAGGCCTTACGCATGACAAAAACTGAATGATGGTGAAGATCCAACTCCACAATGTCCAGAAAGTTTACTCTGTACCCACGAGGACTTGCAGAAAATGGAAAAGGTTTGCGAGAAGTACTACATCCATAAAAAAAATACCTGTTTTTCATACTATTTCGACATCCCTATTCCATAATTTGACATCTCTAATCAAAGCACATCCGATATGGAAAGGTGCTGACTACATTGATCAGGTACATGCCAATGTCTTTGCCTATTCCAATACCCCTGATGTATGCATAGATATTTCAACAGATGACACTTTGTTATGTTGTCTTTTGCTAATCATCGCTGGTAAACATGAGCGCATGATCACACGATCACATTACACACTCGCTCACACACTCCCAAGGCATTTTGAAAATCAGAAACAGAAAATTGTGATGTGTCATACTCCAGGTAATTAAGTATTTTCTTTATGGGCTGCTGCATCATTTAAATTCATTCATAAATCTCGTTCATTTGCTTGATATTCCAAACAAAACAAAAATGAATGAAATATCTCTGATTACAGAGGATCATTTCGAATGGATCAAAATAATCACATGTCATTCGATTCGCATTTAAAAGTGGCTGGGATTCGTTTTCTCAACTCTTCAAATTTCTAAGCGTGGGATTAAATTCAAAAATGGTTTCTTGATGATTTGCGAAAACCCATGAAGCATAGACGAAGGGTTGATTTAGGAATTTGTACGCACACAATAGGTGATGAGATTAGTTGGATATTTTCTTTGGTGATTGTAGGATAATTAGTTTTTGTTGGTTTTGGGTAATCGAACTATGGTCAAATTACGAAATTAAAGGATTTACGATAGTAGAATAAGACAAAGAGGTATCGGTTGCACAAGGGACAGTTGGACATTCCTATAAGATACGTTTAAGGGTTGTATTCTTTTATACGTTATGGTACCTTATGCGATAATCGTTGGTCTTATAGAATACATATCTACACTGAAAAACAGCTAACCTTGATTCAAATAAATTTGTCTTTACATAATTTGAATTTAATAATAAACAAGTATATACGGCCGCAAGTTCGGCCAGGCCGAATCTTATGTACCCACCACCATGGATTGCGTAGAAACTTCTACGAAAGACTGTCATCCACAATCGAATTACTTGGGTTGTGGTATCTTAAAACTTCTTATTCCTGCATGGTTGTTGTATACCATATACTAACATCACGTACCAAATTTCAACCGAATGGGAAGAATTTTGCTCTTCCAAGGGGCTCTGGAGGTCAAATCTGGGGATCGGTTTATATGGGGCCTATATATAATTATGGACCGATATCGACCAATTTTTGCATGGGAGTTTGAGGCCATATATTAACACCACGTACCAAATTTCAACTGAATCAGATGAATTTTGGTCTTCCAAGAGGTTCCGGAGGTCAAATCTGGTGATCGGTTTATATGGGGGCTATATATAATTATGAACCGATGTGGACCAATTTTTGCATGGTTGTTCTAGACCATATACTAGCACCATGTACCAAATTTCAGCCGGATCGGATGAAATTTGCTTCTCTTAGAGGCCTCGCAAGCCAAATCGGGGGATATGTTTATATGGGGGCTATATATATAATTATGGACCGATGTGGACCAATTTTTGCATGGTTGTTAGAGACCATATACTGACACCATGTACCAAATTTCAGCCGGATCGGATGAAATTTGCTTCTCTTAGGGGCCTCGCAAGCCAAATCGGGGGATCGGTTTATATGGGGGCTATATATAATTATGGACCGATGTGGACCAATTTTTGCATGGCTGTTAGTGACCATATACTAACACCATATACCAAATTTCAGCCGGATCGGATGAAATTTGCTTCTCTTAGAGGCCCCGCAAGCCAAATTTTGGGGTCCGTTTATATGGGGGCTATACGTAAAAGTGGACCGATATGGCCCATTTGCAATACCATCCGACCTACATCAATAACAACTACTTGTGCCAAGTTTCAAGTCGATAGCTTGTTTCGTTCGACGGACGGACGGACGGACATGCTCAGATCGACTCAGAATTTCACCACGACCCAGAATATATATACTTTATGGGGTCTTAGAGCAATATTTCGATGTGTTACAAACGGAATGACAAAGTTAATATACCCCCCATCCTATGGTGGTGGGTATAAAAATCTAGTTAATATTTTGAGAAATTACACCACACTTTAATGGACATTGGAATAATGGGAAAAAATTAACACCAAAATAGATTTACCATGACATTTTATCTAAATTGGTATTATTGGGGGTATTTTTAATTGCATGCCTCATTGTATGCCCGTTTGAAAATGACCAAGTTAAACAGAAACATTTTTGTTTTATTAAACCCACTACCGCGCCAACAACCGAAAGGCGTAAATGAGACGACAGCTATAGCTGAGGCAAATGACGATAAAATATCTATAATGTTTGTCATAAATACCGTAATAACACCAGTTTCTCATGTGCATTTGAACACTAATATTCATATTAGGGTGGGTCAGAATAATGGATTTTTTAATAGAGTTGGGAAGAAACGATCCATAAAAATGTCATAAACATTTGTATAAATTTACAATGTAAAGGAGGAAACAATAATTGGTGAAAATTTTATGTAAAATTTTTGCAAATTGTTAGCAAAATGTCATATTGCCATATTGTTGGGTCTAGAAGAAATATTTTTGGAAAATTAATTTCTGTTTATAATTTGTTTTTATATCCTCCACCATAGGATGGGGGTATAAATTGTGATACGGTCAAAATTTGGTCAATATAAACTTGACGTATTTCTTTCAATTTTGCATTTAAAAAACCTGAACACCCCTCATTTTGAAGGTGTGTGTGTGTAGAATGTTGCTCCTATTTTGATTTTGGAATTCACTCTTCAGTTGTCAAAATGCCGTCCAAGCAAGAAGAGCAGCGTATCAAAATTATGCTCGCGCATCGCGAAAATCCGAGCTACTCGCACACAAAGCTGGCAAAATCGCTAAAAGTTGCCAAATCAACCGTTACAAATGTAATTAAAGTGTTTGGGGAACGTTTGTCGACAACCAGGAAGTCTGGATCGGGGGGAAATCGAAAACCGGAAGCCGCTGAGACGACAAAGAGAGTTGCCGGTAGTTTCAAGCGAAACCATAACCTCTCTCTCCGAGCTGCCGCAAATAAGCTGGGTGTATCGTCTACAACCGTGCATCGAGCCAAAAAACGAGCCGGACTATCGACTTACAAGAAGGTAGTGACTCCAAATCGCGATGATAAACAAAATACGACGGCCAAAGCGCGATCCCGGAGGCTGTACACGACGATGCTGACGAAGTTTGACTGCGTGGTAATGGACGACGAAACCTACGTCAAAGCCGACTACAAGCAGCTTCCGTGACAGGAGTTTTATACGGCAACAGGAAGGGGAAAGGTAGCAGATATTTTCAAGCACATAAAACTGTCAAAGTTCGCAAAGAAATATCTGGTTTGGCAAGTCATCTGTACCTGTGGCTTGAAAATCATCATTTTCATAGCTTCCGGGACTGTCAACCAAGAAATGTACGTGAAAGAGTGTTTGAATAAACGTCTGCTGCCTTTCCTGAAGAAACCCGGTTGTTCCGTACTGTTTTGGCCGGATTTGGCATCTTGCCATTACGGTAAAATGGCCATGAAGTGGTACGCCGCCAACAACGTGCAGGTGGTTCCCAAGGACAAGAACCCTCCCAACACGCCAGAGCTCCGCCCAATTGAGAAATACTGGGCTATTGTCAAGCGGAACCTAAAGAAGACCAAAAAAACTGCTAAGGACGAGCAGCAGTTCAAGGCAAACTGGCTTTCTGCGGCGAAGAAGGTGGACAAGGTGGCTGTTCAAAATCTGATGGCAGGTGTCAAGCGTGAGGCCCGGCAATTCGGATTTGGAAAAGCGAAAGCCTAACTGAATATTTTTTCTGAATTTTATACTAATTGAACTTGAAAAAGAAATTTAATTTGATTTTTTAAATAAACGATTTCATCGATTTACACGCGTTTTCCCTTGACCAAATTTTGACCGATTCACCCTTTATTAACTTTGTCATTCCGTTTGTAATACATCGAAATATTGCTCTAAGACCCCATATATTGTATATATTATGGGCAGTGGTGAAATTCTGAGTCGATCTAAGCATGTCCATCCGTCCGTCTGTTGAAATCACGCTAACTTCCGAACTAAACCAGCTATCGACTTGAATCCTGACATAAGTAGTTGTTATTGATGTAGGTCGGACGGTACTGCAACTGGGCCATATTGGACCACGTTTACGTATAGCCCCCATGTAAACCGAACCCCAGATTTGGCTAGCGGAGCCTCTTAGAGAGCAAATTTCATCCGATCCGGTTGAAATTTGGCACGTGGTGTAAGTATATGGTCTCTAACAACCATGAAAAAATTTATCTATATCGGTCCATAATTATATACAGCCCCCCATATAAACCGATCCACAGATTTGAACTCCGGGGACCCTTGGAGGAGCAAAATTCCTCCGATCTGGTTAAAATTTGGTACGTGGTGTTAGTATATGGTCTACAACAATCACACAAAAATTGCTCCATATCGGTCCATAATTATATATAGCCCCATATAAACCGATCCGCAGATTTGAACTCCGGGGACTTTTGGAGGAGCAAAATTCCTGCGATCTGGTTAAAATTTGGTACGTGGTGTTAGTATATGGTCTGCAACAATCACGCAAAACTTGCTCCATATCGGTCCATAACTATAAAGGGTGATTCTTTTGAGGTTAGGATTTTCATGCATTAGTATTTGACAGATCACGTGGGATTTCAGACATGGTGTCAAAGAGAAAGATGCTCAGTATGCTTTGACATTTCATCATGAATAGACTTACTAACGAGCAACGCTTGCAAATCATTGAATTTTATTACCAAAATCAGTGGCAGAAAATCCGCTTTTTTATCGACAAATTTTGTTCAGCGATGAGGCTCATTTCTGATTGAATGGCTACGTAAATAAGCAAAATTGCCGCATTTGGAGTGAAGAGCAACCAGAAGCCGTTCAAGAACTGCCCATGCATCCCGAAAAATGCACTGTTTGGTGTGGTTTGTACGCTGGTGGAATCATTGGACCGTATTTTTTCAAAGATGCTGTTGGACGCAACGTTACGGTGAATGGCGATCGCTATCGTTCGATGCTAACAAACTTTTTGTTGCCAAAAATGGAAGAACTGAACTTGGTTGACATGTGGTTTCAACAAGATGGCGCTACATGCCACACAGCTCGCGATTCTATGGTCATTTTGAGGGAAAACTTCGGAGAACAATTCATCTCAAGAAATGGACCGGTAAGTTGGCCACCAAGATCATGCGATTTGACGCCTTTAGACTATTTTTTGTGGGGCTACGTCAAGTCTAAAGTCTACAGAAATAAGCCAGCAACTATTCCAGCTTTGGAAGACAACATTTCCGAAGAAATTCGGGCTATTCCGGCCGAAATGCTCGAAAAAGTTGCCCAAAATTGGACTTTCCGAATGGACCACCTAAGACGCAGCCGCGGTCAACATTTAAATGAAATTATCTTCAAAAAGTAAATGTCATGGACCAATCTAACGTTTCAAATAAAGAACCGATGAGATTTTGCAAATTTTATGCGTTTTTTTTTAAAAAAAAGTTATCAAGCTCTTAACAAATCACCCTTTACTTATTTTATATCATTCAATTTTGTTATACCAAGAGCTATTTATTATTTACCTTCTATTTATTTAAGAAAATATCTTTCACTATCGACTTTTTATAATAATTATGCTAAAGAGGATTTTGGGTCAATTTAGATCCAAAAAAAAAAAAAACAAAAACGAATCGAAGGGACAAAGTCGACTTTTTGTAATGTTCAAATTTGACTAATCGAATCGAACTTTTTCTAAACCGAGTTATCGACCCTGATACTACGTGCCTTAATTTTAATTTTATTATATTACGAGTATATTTGTGATAATTTTAAACCACTCCACCCCCACCTTAATGCATATTTACGTAAATCATACAAACAACGATAAAAACTACTTTTGCTAATCTATCCAAAGTTTAAGTGCAATTCGTTTAATAAAGATAAACGAATATCTGAATGCCGCAAGTGTATTTATCGAAATTTTATCTCAGCCACCACCGACAGCAGTTCAACTAGTTACGGTGATGGTCATTGCGGGTTTGTTTTATTTTTTAAACTCAAATCATTTATGAGGAGTATTATGATGGTCATGTGTAGTGGTAGCTTGTTCTTTTGGGGGATATTATATCGTTAAACAGCAATTGCGATTAGATTAACATTGAAGAAAATAGGTGGTATGATTATGGATTTTGATAAATTAAATTCTGTTGTCGAACACAATAAAACCTTTTGGATAAATTATCAACACACATTAAGACTTTGACCAAAAGTCCAAATATGAAACTAGATTTGTGGTAGTAGATATACACGGGGAAAAAAACTAATAAATCGTGGCGGGCAAGTTAGAGGTGAATCTACTATTTTTCCTAAATTTACTTTAAAACAAGTATATACGGCCGTAAGTTCGGCCAGGCCGAAGCTTATGTACCCTCCATCATGGATTGCGTAGAAACTTCTTCTCAACACTGCCATCCAGAATCGAATTACTTAAGTTGCGGTAACGCTTGCCGATGGCAAGGTATCTTAAAACCTCCTAACACCATCTTCTAAATTGTATGTAAGTCCATACGTGGTATATATTAAATCAAAAAAGATCGATCCAATACGTTATAATTCAGTTTGACAAAGTAGACATAAAATTTTGACAAAATTTTCTACAGAAATAAAATTTTAACAAAATTTTCTATAGAAATAACATTTTCACAAAATTTTCTATAGAAATAAAAATTTTGACAAAATTTGCTATAGAAAGAAAATTTTGACAAAAATTTCTACGGAAATAAAATTTTAACAAAATTTTCTATAGAAATAAACTTTTGACAAAATTTTCTATAGAAATAAAATCTTGGTAGATTATGTTTGGCTCGAGTGGCAACCATGATTATGAACCGAATAAAATTTGAACAAAATTTTCTATAGAAATAAAATTTTGACAAAATTTTCTATAGAAATAAAATTTTGACAGTGATGAAAATTTTAATAAAAATTTAACAAAATTTTATCTAGAAATAAAATTTTGACAAAATTTTCTATAGAAATAAAATTTTGGTAGATTATTTTTGGCTCTAGTGGCAACCATGATTATGAACCGATATGGACCAATTTTTGTGTGATTGGACCAATCTTGGTATGGTTGTTAGAGACCATATATTAACACCACGTTCCTAATTTGAACCGGATCGGATGAATTTTGCTCCTCCAAGAGGCTCCGGAGGTCAAATCTGGAGAACGTTTTATATGGGGGCTATATATAATTATGGACCGATATGGACCAATTCTGGCACGGTTGTTAAAGATCATATACCAACATCATGTACCAAATTTCAGCCGGATCGGATGAAATTTGCTTCTCTTTGAGGCTCCGCAAGCCAAATCGGGGGATCGGTTTATATGGGGGCTATATATAATTATGGACCGATATGGACCAATTTTTGCATGGTTGTTAGAGACCATATACCAACATCATGTACCAAATTTCAGCCAGATCGGATGAAATTTTCTTCTCTTTGAGGTTCCGCAAGCCAAATCTGGGGATCGGTTTATATGGGGGCTATATATAATTATGGATCAATGTGAACCAATTTTTGCACGGTCGTTAGAGGCCATATACCAACACCATGTACCAAATTTCAGCCGGATCGGATGAAATTTGCTTCTCTTTTAGGCTCCGCAAGCCAAATCTGGGGATAGGTTTATATGGGGGCTATATATAATTATGGACCGATGTGGACCAATTTTTGCATGGTTGTTAGAGACCATATACCAACACCATATACCAAATTTCAGCCGGATCGGATGAAATATGCTTCTGTTAGAAGCTCCACAAGCCAAATCTGAGGGTCCCTTTATATGGGGGCTATACGTAAAAGTGGACCGATATGGCCCATTTTCAATACCATCCGACCTACATCGATAACAACTACTTGTGCCAAGTTTCAAGTCGATAGCTTGTTTCGTTCGGAAGTTAGCGTGATTTCAACAGACGGACGGACGGACGGACGGACGGACGGACGGACGGACGGACGGACGGACATGCTCAGATCGACTCAGAATTTCACCACGACCCAGAATATATATACTTTATGGGGTCTTAGAGCAATATTTCGATGTGTTTCAAACGGAATGACAAAGTTAATATACCCCCATCCTATGATGGAGGGTATTATATATTATATATCCAATTAATTTTTTAATTGAAGCAATCATTTATTTATAATTATTTTTCCCTTATTTATAAGCGTTTACACTTTCCTACAATTTTCTGATTATGGTTATACTTAGATTAGATGTTAGATTAGGTGGCAGCCCGATGTATCAGGCTCACTTAGACTATTCAGTCCATTGTTATACCACATTGGTGAACTTCTCTCTTATCACTGAGTGCTGCCCGCTTCCATGTTAAGCTCAATGACCAGGGACCACCTTTTTATAGCCGAGTCCGAACGGCGTTCCACATTGCAGTGAAACCACTTAGAGAAGCTTTGAAACCCTCCGAAATATCACCAACATTACTGAGGTGGGATAATCCACGGCTGAAAACTGTTTGGTGTTCGGTCGAAGTAGGAATCAAACTCACAACCTTGTGTATGCAAGGCGGGCATACTAACCATTGCACCACGGTGGCCTCCATGGTGGTTATGCTTGGGTGTTTCTTTATATTTGAGTCAAAATGCAATGAGCCATTAATAGTAAGAAACTAATTATTTTCACAATATTTTAAATTATATATTTAATTAGAAATATTTTTTTCTAATTTAATTAAAATGTTGTGTAAGATAATTAATATCTTATATATAATAATTAACGATGCAAACATTTTCAATCATTTTCTTAAATTACCTAATTGTTTAATTTGATTAAAAAATTTAATTTTATCAGTTTTTATACCCTCCACCATAGGATGGGGGGTATATTAACTTTGTCATTCCGTTTGTAACTCATCGAAATATTGCTCTAAGACCCCATAAAGTATATATATTCTGGGTCGTGGTGAAATTCTGAGTCGATCTAAGCATGTCCATCCGTCCGTCTGTTGAAATCACGCTCACATCCGAACGAAACGAGCTATCGCCTTTAAACTTGGCACAAGTAGTTGTTATTAATGTAGGTCGGATGGTATTGCAAGTGGGCCATTTCGACCACTTTTACGTATAGCCCCCACATAAACCGACGCTCAGGTTTGGCTTGCGGAGCCTCTTGGAGGAGCAAACTTCATCAGATCCGGTTGAAATTTGATATATGGTGTTAGTATATGGTCTCTAACAACCATGCAAAAATTTGTCCATATCGGTCCATAATTATATATAGCCCCCATATAAATCGATCCCCAGATTTTAGCTGCGGAGCATGTTGGAGGAGCAAAATTCTTCCGAACCGGCTGAAATTTGGTATATAGTGTAAGTATATGGTCTGTAACAACCATATAGAAATTGGTATACATTGGTCTATAATTATATATAGCCCCCATATAAACCGATCCCCAGATTTGGCTTGCGAGACTCAAAGAGAAGCAAATTTCATCCGATTCGGCTGAAATTTGGTACATAATGTTTGCATATGATCTCTAATAACCATGCAAAAATTTGTCCACATCGGTCCATAATTATATATAGCCCCCATATAAACCGATCCCCAGATTTGGGTTGCGGAGCCGCAAATTTCATCCGATTCGGTTGAAATTTGGTACATGATGTTAGTATATGGTCTCTAACAACTATGCAAAAATTGGTCCTCATCGTTCCATAATTATATATAGCCCCCATATAAACCGATGCCCTGATTTTAGCTCCGGAGCCTCTTGGAGGAGAAAACTTCATCCGATCCGGCTGAAATTTGGTATATAGTGTATGTATATGGTCTGTAACAACTGCACAAAAATTAGTCCATATCGGTCCATAATTATATATAGCCCCCATATAAACCGATCCCCAGATTTTAGCTCCAGAGCCTCTTGGAGGAGCAAATTTTGTCTGAATCGGCTGAAATTTGGTATATAGTGTAAGTATATGGTCTGTAACAACCATGCAAAAATTGGTCCACATCGGTCCATAATTATATATAGCCCCCATATAAACCGGTCCCCCGATTTGGCTTATGGAGCCTCTAAGAAACATAAATTGTACCCGATCGGGTTGAAATTTGGTACATGTTGTTAGTATATAGTCTCCAACAATCATGCAAAAATTGGTCCACATCGATCTATAATTATATATAGCCCCCATATAAACCGATTCCCAGATTTGACCTCCGGAGCCTTATGTATGAGCAAAGTTCACCCGATCCAGTTGAAATTTGGTATGTGGTGTTAGTATATGGTCTCTAAAAACCATGAAAATATTGGTCCACACCGGTCTTAATTATATATAACCCCCATTTAAATCGATCCCCAGATTTGACCTCCGGAGCTCTTGGAGGAGCAAAATTCATCCGATCCGGTTGAAATTTGGTACGTGGTGAAATTTGGTACATAGCGCTAGTATATGGCCGCTAACAACCATGCCAAAATGTGTCCATATCGGTCTATAGTTATATATAGCCGATCCCCACAAATATTCTACCAAAATTTTATTTCTATAGAAAATTTTGACGAAATTTTATTACTATAGAAAATTTTGTCAAAATTTGATTGCTATAGAAAATTTTGTCAAACTGAATTATATACGTATTTAGTCGGCTTTTTTTTGTTTAATATATACCCCGTATGGCTATCTTACAATTTGAAGATGATGTTAAGAAGTTTTAAGATTCCTTGCCATCGGCAAGTGTTACCGCAACCCAAGTAATTCGATTGTGGATGACAGTCTTTAGTACAAATTCTATGCAATCTATGGTGGAGGGTACATAAGATTCGGCCTGGCCGAACTTACGGCCGAATATACTTGGTTTTAATTGTAAACGTTTTCAACTTCAATTAACTTTTTGTTTGGAAATATTTGGTAAAATTTTTTGTTTTGTTTTATATAAATAATAATATTTTTTGCCTTCGATAACGAAATTACCTGATGCAATTAAAAAATATTTAATTTAAATTGCTTCAATCATGCAAATGATAATATCAATCGCCTACACCAAGTTTTCAAATTTTAATTTGATCTAATTATTACATTTTTATTAAATCAGTTAAAATTTAAGTTGCCAAAAATTTTTTTCCGTCTATGTTACGATCCAAAGCATATATTTATGAATAATTTTGAAATGCTTGTTTTCATCATTTATTTTTACTAGTGTATTTATTTTGGTTTTTAATTTTTTGGATAAAATTTTTTGTTTTAATTGTCCCAAAATTTTATCGCAAATCACCATTATCGAACTATTTGGACCTTTGGTTTCGATTCGGTTATTTTATGTGTAGTACATGTTTCTATTTTCCCTTGTGGGGTTGATATGAAATCGATTTACGTCCATGTATTAATGACACATTATTATCTAATGTCAGTGTTTTTCTGAAAAAAAAAAAAACAGAAATACACTCAAAGTGCACGAAACATGTTTTTTCTCTTCAATACCATTGCATGTTTCCAATGGGATTTGGATAGTAGTTACCTATTGCCAAGCTAGAATTAAGAAAATCTGTGGTATGTGGATTAACAGTCACGAATATGATTTAATGCTAAACAGAAAATGAAACTTTTATTGATTTGTTTTGGTGCGATTTTAAATTGACCTTTAAATAGTTGGTATATGCTGTGGTAATTTAATTAATAATATGGCTGTTTTTTTGTCATGATTTTTGTGCAAAGGTTAACTATATAGGTGGATAAATTCGGAGATTACCTGTCGAATCGCGAAATTGGGGAACAACATTTTGGGTGCTTTCGAAATAAATAAATAGAAGTTCACATTCCTAAACTTCGAATTTTCTATTTTCAAAAAACTTTAAAAGGTATACTGCAAACACTGAAAAAAAGCATACGCCGTTCCAAAGATTTTGTCTTTACTCTGATGATTTTTTTGTTCTTCATATGCTATCAAAGTCCTTTACAAACGTGTTAACGAAAAAATAAAATTTCAAATTAAAACTCGATTTCCAGAAGAAATTATACTATGATTCATGTAAAAAAAACGTCTATCAAATAAAGTGTTGAAAAACATGTCCTATTTATGAACAATTTTTTGCTTTGTAGTCAAGACAAGAAGTTTAAAGACAATTTCATTAATTTAAAAAAAAATCAAAATTATTTAAGTCAAGTTGACCGTAGTGCAAACATTTTTTCTTTCATGTTACGACAATTCATGTTTTTAATTCGAATCAGATGACAACAAAAAGGGCGTTCCTCAGGGTCCATACTTGGACCCTTGCTATATACGATGTACTCGAATGACTTACCGAACAAGCTAGAACATACGAACATAAGAATGTATGCTGATGATGTCCAGTTATATACATCTACCACTACTGATGCAATCGATAGGTGCGTAATGAATGATAACAATGATCTCAACAAGATCCTGGATTGGGCGAATGGAAATGGCCTAGCTCTGAACCCCAATAAATCGAAGGCAATTTTGATTCATAAGAAATCCACAAGTCTGGGCAATGTTAACATATTTCTGGGTAACTGCCAAATAGAACTTGTGAAGAAAGTGAAGAATCTTGGAGTAACTTTTAATGAGAATTTGACTTGGTCTGATCATATTAATGCTAACTGTGGTAAAATATACGGTATGTTGCGTAATCTTTGGTACACTCAAGCGTTTACACATTTTCGTATAAGACTGCTGTTGGCCAAATCCTATGTCCTCCTACTTTGTTGTATTGTTGTGAAATTTTCTCTGGATGTAACACCACCGACTTAAAAAGACTAACAACCACGTTCAACAATATTGCCCGCTATGTCTTCGGATTGAAACGTTATGATAGTGTGACAATTTTTGCGAACTAAATTGTTGGTATCCCGTTTGTTAAATACGTTCAACTCAGAACTCTGTTATTCCTCCAAAAAATTTTACACACAAAGGAACCATCATACCTCTACGAACGATTAACATTCGCTAGATGCAACCGTGGTAACAATTTGATACAGACTCGACATAGAAGTCAGTTATCTGAGCGGCAGTTTTATATATATGCGACTCGTCTCTGGAATCAGTTACCCAATCAACTTCAACGTATATACAACACAGCGCAGTTCAAGACGAAACTAACAAAATATCTAATTCAGGGCGATTAAATAAAAAAAAAAAAAAAAAAACAAAAAAAAATATATTAATATCTAATTCATAACCATATTATATGTAATTCCTATTCATAATTATTATTATTATTATACTTCTTAAAATATCTTTCTATTTATTATATTTATTATAACATTATTGCTTCTAATACTCATTATAAGATATATATCTTGTGTATTAGGAACCCAAAATAAATAAATGAAAAATGAAAATGAAAATGAAATTACAAGGACAAAACGACTTCATTGAAAAGTTTATCGACTTTTGGACAAGGAACGAACTTTGTATCTGAGAAATGCGTCTTCGTGGCTAGACAAAATTTGCATTCCTATTTTAAGGACATGTTAGGTTAGGTTAGGTGGCAGCCCGATGTATCAGGCTCACTTAGACTATTCAGTCCATTGTGATACCACATTGGTGAACTTCTCTCTTATCACTGAGTGCTGCCCGATTCCATGTTAAGCTCAATGACAAGGGACCTCCTTTTTATAGCCGAGTCCGAATGGCGTTCCACATTGCAGTAAAACCACTTAGAGGAGCTTTGAAACCCTCAGAAATGTCACCAGCATTACTGAGGTGGGATAATCCACCGCTGAAAAACTTTTTGGTGTTCGGTCGAAGCAGGAATCGAACCCACGACCTTGTGTATGCAAGATGGGCATTGTAACCATTGCACCACTGTGGCATTTAGACGTGTTGATTAAGCTTTCTCTAAAAGCCAAACAAAAATAGATCTTATAAATCCAGAATTTTATGTAGTTTCCGTATGTAGTACCATCATTAGCGTAGCTAAACAATTTTCATAGGGGGGGCTATAGCCCCCCTAGCTAAAAATTTATAGACTGAACTTATAGGTTCAATTAATGTTTTATTTCATAAAATCGAATAAAAAACTAGACACAAAATTAGACACAAAAAATTTTTCTGGGGGGGTCTAAGTCCCCTCCCCAGAGGCCTTCCTACGCTTATGAGTACCACTTGAACCGACCGTTTATATTTCATCGAATCGACCTGAAAATCTGTATATTTTCAATTAACGCGCTAAGACTAGTGATTGTTTTTAAGGAACCTATCATTCTTGATCCAGAGTGATGGGGATCTAAGGTTCGGGACGGATTAATATAACATACTTATTATTATTTTTATACCCACCACCATAGAATGGTGATGGCGTCAAAGTAATCCGTTTGTAACACATTGAAATATCGATTTTCGACTACCTAAAGTATATATATTCTTGATCAGGCTGTCGCCTGTCTGTTGTAATCATGCTATAGTCTTCAATAATGAAGCTATCGTGGTGAAATCTTGCATTTATTTTTTGTCTACTGATAGGTCAAATTCGAAGATAGACTATCGATCCAGATTTTGACGTCCAGATTTGGGGTCTTGAGCGTCTAAACATCGAAATTTGTATACGATTTGCCCGAAATTCAAAATATAGATGTATTTTGGGACCATAGATAAGTGTGCCGCAGATGGTGTGTACCCGTCCATGGTTTAGTATAGCCCCCGTTTAGCCCGATCTTCTGATTTGAATTTCTGGGCTTCTAGACACCGCAATTTTTATCCGATTTACCTGAAATTCAAAATTTGGAAGTATTAAGTACGCTGAACATGGTGTGTATCTGTCCACGTATCTGCCCGGTATCCCGCTTTCACTTTTTGCCCTTTTGGAAAGCGCATTTTTATCCGATTTGCCTGAAATTGGAAATCTAGTGATATTTTAGGTCCACACATAAGTACGCCGAATAAGGAACATATCGATCCATATTTTTATATACCATCCCATATAGGCCGATCTCCTGATTTGACTTTTTGGGCTTTCATCCGATTTGCCTGAAATTCAAAATGTAGACGTATTTTAGGTCCGTAAAAAGGTATAGCGATAGCGGTGTGGATCGGTCTATGTTTTAGTATAGCCATCCATGCGTTAAGTCTCCAAATTTCCATGTGTTTGTATATATGTTTCCACCTGAAATTCGATCTATTCTATCACTATATGCGTCATCGTGATGGGTATTTAAGATTTGGATTCAGAACTTAAGTCCGTATATACCTCTGTAAAATAAATATAGTATATGCAAAAATTGTTTCATTTCTCTTTTGGACGAAAATAACGGTACTTAATTTTTTTCTTTTTAACAATTTTTATCAACATCTATGCTATGATTAGCGATTTTGTCACTGGACACCAATTCGATGTTCCGATGGCTCATTACAGTTTCGTTGTGAATAATAAATATCGATTGTGAGTGAGTTACATTTATGTTCTTTTTATGTATTCAGAAGAAATTTAGTGCAAATGTTTAATCTTTAGTGGATAATGCTTCGAAGAAGTGAACTTTCAGATGAAGAACGCGGAAAAATTATCGGAATGGACCAGCTTGCAAAAAATTGTAGAATTTGCATTGGCGACAAATCGACACCGCAATACGATTAGCAATTTTTTAAAAAAATCTCAAAAACTATGGTTGTGCTAAACGCAGTGGACGCATTCCAACCGTTGACCAAAGGACAAACCGACATATTCGCCAACTTGCTGCCAATGAAAATATGAGCTTCAGAGAAATAAAAGTAGAATTGGGTCTGAATGTGACTAGACAACGAATTCAGCAAATTATCAAACACGAAATAGGACTAAAATACGAAAATAAGATTCCTAAACCGCGGTTAACACAACGCCATAAAAATGCTCTTATTTTTATTGCTGAAAAATATAAGTTTTGGGACGAAGATTTCGAAACGGTTATATTTAGCGACGAAAAGAAATTCAATTTGGATGGTCCTGATAGCCATCACAAATATTGGCGAGATTCTCGGTACCCTCGTCAAACTTGCCATAAACGCATCCACGGGCGTGGATTTCTTATGGTATGAGCAGCTTTTGAAGCACCAGGAAAATCTCAAATATGTTTTGTCCCCACTAAAATGAACGCAGAGATATATGTCGATTTATTGGAGAACAATTTAATAGATTTTGCAGATGAGTTATATGGTGAAGTTTGGACTTTCCATCAAGATAATGCTCCCATCCATGTTGCACGCCTCGCAAAAAAAGTTTTTTAAGTCTCGTGATATACCTTTACTGGACTGGCCAGCGCTAAGTCCCGATCTAAATCCTATAGAAGATCTCTGGGGCATATTGTCCGCTAAGGTATTTGTGAAGTTCAAGCAATATACAACATCCAAAAAAACTGAAATCTGCAATTACGGCAGAATGGGAAAAAATCGATATGGCAACTCTGAAAAACTTGGTATGTTCTATGACTCACCGATTACACCAAGTTCTAATAAACATGGGCAATACTATATCGTATTAGTTAATCAAACTATCTTAATTTTATTTTGACATATAGCTAAAATATAATTTTGCACATATACATAAATATTTTCTATGACTAAAAATTTAAGTATGTATTTTCTTTCAAAGCAAACGTTAAGTAAAGATTTAGTTTATGTATTTTAGTAACGTACAAAAGTGTAAATAAAATAAGAAAAAAATGTTTCAATAAAAGTTCTTTATAAGACTAGAACATAAATTTACAAGTTGCACATATAATTTTTTTACGGGGGTACTTGTTATTCACAACTCTAATACTATGTTAAAAAAAAAATAAGGAAATTTATATGCCTTTCTGTTAAAAGCTTCTCATAAATTTAATGGATCACAAAATTTACTATAATGGATAAATTCTGTTTTTACAAAGTCTACTATCGGTTCATGTGTGTGGTCTTACAAAGCTTATCAATACTTTTATTTAGTCTCCAAAACTCTGGGTCATAAAAATTAGTTAATAACCGAAGGCACATAGATATGCATTATAGAAAATGAGTAGGTGTCACATTATACCAAACAAAAAATCATTGATATTTTTAAATCTCATTAATTAGAATTAACTTTGTATGAAAATGTAGATTTTTCTAGTAAAATAATGAACAAAGCCAGTGATCTAAATAAATTCGTTTTAATTGTATTGACTAATTCCTGTGGCTATTGTTTATAAATCAACTAATATATTATTGTTTTATTTTATGTTAGTATTTTTATGATCATCATTTTTAATTGTCTCCATTATTCTTTTATTTTAATCGCAAACCAATAAAGCTACTGGTCTTTTTCTCCCACCCAGGGAAGAAGGTTAGATCATAAAACTTCCTGTATCACGTACAAATTATTGATCTAATCCATCATAGAGATTTAAATCAATAATTTTGGGGTTTTTAACAAATGACCTAATGGTATTATCTAACCTCTTCCTGTGAGGGTTCCGCTCTACCCACAATAATCCAATGTAATTTTTAATTTATAACCCCTTTTCATTTTGGTCTAACCAACTAAAAGACACCAATCAGCTAATCTTTAATGTAACTCAAATATTAAAAGGTTATTCGGTATTTTACCCCCCTTGGTGTTTTCATTTTAAAATGGTCATCATTAGGTGTCACACATAATTACTATGATTTTGGTTTAGACTGGACACAGTGATATGGA
This sequence comes from Haematobia irritans, assembly GCF_050003625.1. NCBI lineage: Eukaryota > Metazoa > Arthropoda > Insecta > Diptera > Muscidae > Haematobia > Haematobia irritans. Next base: position 128,815,170 of record NC_134401.1, on the reverse strand, counting down.
TTCCAAAAAATTAGCTTCATTGGCTAGAGAAAACACCAAGAACCATGAGACAGGTTATTAGTATAACGGCGGCCATATGATGTTTTCCCTAAGACTAAGACGCTCAACGTTGAGGTCAACGTTATGGGCTTTCTTTTTTTTTTGTGTTAAGACCAGTAGTCAAATGTGCATTTAATGGCTGCCATAATGTCTTTAATATGATTGTTCTGGCCATTGTTATTGTTGCTTTTGGGTCTAAGCAAATAGCAAATCATTCTCCCCCACCCCAACGTCTTTGGGCTCATTTGGTCTACTGTCTGTCTTGTCTTCATCACCTTCTTGGGTTATTTTGATCTGTAAGCTAGTATGGAAGGTGCATTGTGTCCTAGGTTTTTGTTTTGTTTTGATTGTAGCCGCATGCATGTTAGGCTTTTTTTTTCTACTGAATCATTGCCTTCCGTCTTAGCACCTTTTGTTAAATATCATATGAGCTCTTGTCACTGTTTTTTTTCATAGTTTGTTGTTTTTCTTTTTTTTTTTCTCAGTGTGTTTTTAGCCTCATCGGCTTCTTGGCTATTTTATGGCTAAATATTCATCGTTTTCATATGTGTGATAATACATTTTTGTAGGTTTTCATATAGCTTTTCTTAAATGGCCGCCTATAGTAGTCTCTCGTCATTATCATCATAATTATCGCGTTTGTTGGAATTATTTCTTTTTCTTTTTGAATATGTAAATTTTTTGTACTTTAAGCGTCACATTTATTTGGGATTATATATCCCTTCAATTCATCCATATATTTATAATATTATCTCTCGTAGAATGGGGAGAGGGAAAGTAAAGAAATCTAAGGAGATTAACTATGCTAGTGAATGTATTTTCAATTACATAAATGAGCATTCAATTTCATCAAATACTATGGGAAAGTACGTAAAACTCAGTAAATACAATATATAAATATAAAATTTATATTTTTGCCATATACGGTGACTCAAAAATTTATCAACACCGAGACACATTAATCGAATGGTGAGAGGAGAAGGTATTCGAAAGAAATAAATTTTCCACAAATTTTCTATAGAAATAAAATTTTGACAAAATTTTCTGTAGAAATAAAATTTTGAAAAAAATGTATATAGAGATAAAATTATGAATAAATTTTACATAGATATAAAATTTTGACAAGATTTTCTATTGAAATAACATTTTGACAAAATTTTCTATAGAAATAAATTTTTTTGACAAAGTTTTCTATACAAATAAAATTTTGAAAAAAAATTTTCTATAGAAATAAAATTTTGACAAAATTTTCTATATACTGAAAAATTTTGACAAATAAAAAATTGAAATAACATTTTGACAAAATTTTCTATAGAAATAAAATGTTGACAACATTTTCTGTAGAAATAACATTTTGACCAAATTTTCTATAGAAATAAAATTTTTGACAAAATTTTCTATAGAAATGAAATTTCGACAAAATTTTCTATAGAAATAAAATTTTGACAAAATTTTCTATAGAAATAAAATTTTGACAAAATTTTCTATAGAAATAACATTTTGAAAAAATTTTCTATAGAAATAAAATTTTAACAAAATTTTCTATAGAAATAAAATTTTGAAAAAATTTTCTATAGAAATAAAATTTTGACAAAATTTTCTATAGTAATAAAATCTTGACAAAATTTTCTATAGAAATAACATTTTGACAAAATTTTCTATAGAAATAATCTTTTTGACAAAATTTTCTATAGAAATAAAATTTTAACAAAATTTTCTATAGAAATAAAATGTTGACAAAATTTTCTATAGAAATAAAATTTTGACAATATTTCCTATAGAAATAAAATTTTGACAAAATTTTCTGTAAAAATAAAATTTTGACAACATTTTCTATAGAAATACCATTTTTACAAAATTTGCTATAGAAATAAATTTTTGACAAAATTTTCTATAGAAAATAAAATTTGACAAAATTTTCTATAGAAATAACATTTTGACGAAATTTTCTATAGAGATAAAATTGTAACAACAATTTAAATAGAAATAAAACTTTGACAATATTTTCTATAGAAATAAAATGTTGACAAAATTTTCTATAGAAATACAATATTTTCTATAGAAATAAAATTTTGACAAAATTTTCTATAGAAATACCATTTTTACAAAATTTTCTATAGAAGTACCATTTTGAAAAAATTTTCTATATAAAAACAATTTTGACCAAATTTTTCTATAGAAATAAAATTTTAACAAAATTTTCTATAGAAATAAAATTTTGACAAAATTTTCTATGCAGATAAAATTTTGACAAAATTTTCTATAGAAATAATATTTTGACAAAATTTTGTATAGAAATAAATTTTCTATAGAAATAAAATTTTGACAAAATTTTCTATTGAAATAAAATTTTGACGAAATTTTCTATAGAAATAAAACAAGTAAGGGAAGTCTAAAGTCGGGCGAGACCGACTATATTATACCCTGCACCACTTTGTAGATATAAATTTTCGATACCATATCACATCCGTCAAGTGTGTTGGGGGCTATATATAAAGGTTTTTCCCAAATACATACATTTAAATATCACTCGATCTGGACAGAATTTGATAGACTTCTCCAAAATCTATAGACTCGAAATTTAAGTCGGCTAATAGACTAGGTTGGAACACAATGTTAGTAAAAAAATATGGGAAATATTTAAATCTGAAGCAATTTTAAGGAAACTTCACCAAAGTTTATTTATGATTTATCGCTCGATATATTTGTATTATAAATTTAGGAAAATTAGAGTCATTTTTACAACTTTTCGACTAAGCAGTGGCGATTTTACAAGGAAAATGTTGGTATTTTTACCATTTTTGTCGAAATCAGAAAAACATATATATGGGAGCTATATCTAAATCTGAACCGATTTCATCCAAATTTGGCACGTATTTGCACTGCCTGTGCAAAATTTCAACTAAATTGGAGTTAAAAATTGGCCTCTGTGGTCATATGAGTGTAAATCGGGCGAAAGCTACATATGGGAGCTATATCTAAATCTGAACCGATTTCAACCAAATTTGGCACGCATAGCTACAATGCTAATTCTACTCCCTGTGCAAAATTTCAATTAAATCGGAGTAAAAGATTGGCCACTGTGGTCATATGAGTGTAAATCGGGCGTACGAAATATATAGGAGCTATATCTAAATCTGACCCGATTTCAATAAAATTTGGCACACTTGACTACAAATTTTGACAAGATTTTCTAAAGAAATAAAATTGTGGCAAAATTTTATCAAGAAATAAAACTTAGATAAAATTTTCTATTGAAATAAAATTTTAACAAAATTTTCTATATACTAAAAATTGTGACAAAATAAAAATAAATTTTGACAACATTTTTATACCCTAAACCACATAGTGGTCAAGGTATAATAAGTTTGATCGGCCAAAAAATGTGCCTACCAGAAATATTGATTTTAGACCCCATAAAATATATACCGATCGACTCAGAATCACCTCCTGAGTCGATCCAGCGCTTGGTGTCCGTCCGTCCGGCCGTCCATGTATTTGTTGTTCATAGGATTCCGGCCGCAATTATTAACCGATTTTGATGAAATTTGGTACAGGGAGTTTTTTGGGCACAAGGACGAACGCTATTGAATTTGGAAGAAATCGGATCAAATTTAGATATAGCTCCCATATATATGTATCGCCCGATTTCGACAAATGAGGTCACGTTGCGCTTTTTTTTCAAACGGATCGTCACCAAATTTGGCAGAAGGTAATCTTTTTCACCGCCCTTCAAGTCTGCAAAATTTCATGCAAATCGGTTAAGATTTAGATATAGCTCCCATATATATGTATAGCCCGATTTTGCCAAATTTGGCCATAGAACCCTTATTTATTAACCGATCTTACTCAAAGTTGGCCAGATCCAATCTTCTATAGTACTAACTATATGTGCAAAAAATCATCGAAATCGGTTCAGATTTAGATGTAGGTCCCATATATATGTATAGCCCGATTTTCCCAAATTTGGCCATAGAACCCTTATTTATTAACCGATCTTACTAAAAGTTGGCTAGATCCAGTCCTCTATAGTAGTAACTATATGTGCAAAATTTCATCGAAATCGTTTCAGATGTAGATATAGCCACCATATATGTATCACCCGATTTTGAAAAATTCGCCCCTAATAACCTTATGTTTGACCATACAGGCCTCATTTCTTAACTGATCTTACTCAAATCTTGCACAAGGTAACCTTTTGTGGTATTAATCAAACCCGCAAAATATTATGCAAATTGGTTCAGATTTAGATATAGCTTCCATATATATGCATCGCTCGATTTTCCCAAATTTGGCCATAGTACTCTTATTTATTAACCAATGTTACTCAAATTTCAAATTTTGATGTACTAGCCGATCGTACTTATACGTACTTGTAGCTCTTACATAAGAATATTGCTAGATTTGTACAAATTTGTATTTATTACCCACACTAATTTAACGATTTTCTCTTTTTTAATAATGGGCTCAATATTAGTGGCATACTAACTCCGTAGGTGCAATATCAACGCAGCCAGTGTTGCTTGAAGTAGGGGAAATTCCCTATATGTAGGGGTTTCCTAATATTTAGCTTCTTGTAGGGACGTAGGGCCACAATGTAGGACATTTTTACTCAACACAATTTGTAATAATTTTTACATTTTGGTGGCTCTAGAGGAGGAAATTAGAAGCCGGCAAGGCTTGATCTTTAACAATGTGTGGTAAATTTTATTCCTGTAGACAATTTTGTCAACATTTTATTTCTATAGAACATTTTGTCAAAATTTTATTTCTATAAAATTTTTTTTCAAAATATTATTTCTATAAAAAATTTTCTCAAAATTTTATTTCTGTGGAATTTTTTTTTCAAAATTTTATTTCTATAGAGTTTATTGTCAAAATTTTATTTCTATAGAAAAATTTCTCACAAAAATTTGTTTATAGAAACTTTTTCCAAAATTTTATTTTTATAAAGATTTAACAAAAAAGATTACTAATTTGGGTAGATTTCTACCAACTGTGGCAACCGTGGTGGTAATACAAATTTATATTCTAAGTTATATACGTTGCATATTCATGTTTTTAGATAATAAAGTACGTAGAACCATTTTTGTTTTGTAAAATTTTTTAAATTCAACGAAAAATATGGTAGGGAAAATTGTTTGGGAATGTATAGGAAAGTAGGGAATTTTTTTGTCCTTGTAGGGTAAACCGAACATTTTCCCTGGCAACATTGACTATGAGCTATAGTCAGATCGACACAAAGCACCCATAGACATGTACCCCTTAATTTTCTTAAATATGCAACTGCGGCTTATCTCCCAGACCTATATGTTACGCCACAAATGCTTATGATTACTAATTCGGTAATGGTGGTTTAGGGTATGATATAGTCGGCCCCGCTCGACTTTCTACTTTACTTACTTGTTATATACTTAAAATGTTTGGTGAAATTAAGAAAATGGCATGGAGATGGGGAAAATTTCTTAAAAATTTTTAAAACAAAATATTTTGTTGTCATAGACGAAAATTATACTATACTTTGTGTAGTTCACAAAAGTTACATTTAAAATATCATGATGCCTTTCATTCACTTCCATTTACTTTGTAACTGAATCATTTTTTTTTGTCGTGTTGTTCGCTTGTAAAACTCTTGTTATTTCTGTTGCTACTGGGTTGTTGTTTTGGTTTGGTTGCTTTATTCGAAAAGTCTTAACAGTCATTATAAAAATTTATTAATTATTCAAATCCGATTGGATTATAATAATTTATAATGCTTAGTTGTCGTATTTATACATGATTTTGGTTTTTGTTGTTGTTGTCTTCTTCTGAAAAAACGCTTTACAAACAAATGAATATATCTCTGTTCAACATACACATGCAATTGATTGTCGAACACATGCTCACCTACAAAGCCCTATGTATATTCAAGATTCTATAAATGAAGATTTTTGCCCGATATCGAAAATGGAAACATGCGTTCATACATTTCTCTCTCTTAGCCTATCTGCTAAGTATATGTGTGCAATCGTACGAATGTGTGTGTGTCTGTACTTATGGATTTAAGTTAAAATATAATCAGCAGCGGCAGTGAATAAATATTAAGCTCTTTTTAACAACAAGCAGGCTGGCTGGTAAGCAGGCAACCGCTCTGAAATCGTTCATTGACGTTTACCCAGTGACTCGGCGGCGTTGGCTCTGCTGGTAGGTGGCTTAGCCTCTGGGACTTCACTTCTTTATTGAAGTTTGTGTATTGGTCTTATTGCGGCTTTTCGCAAAGTCAATGAATGAATGACGACGACGATGAACCTTGAGTTAATATTATGAAGAGAATGTGCCACCAATAACACCATCAGTAACCAACAAAAATGTGTTAATCTCTCAATAATTTTCAATGGTATTTGCGATTATGTGTGAAACTGTTTGTTTACGTATGTGTATGTGTGTCTGCGTATATGAATGAGCGTTGGTGACTCCTCGGTGTGTAATCATCATTGCGATTATCTTTTAATTTATATCATTATCATTCTGTTGACATTCTTTCTTCTTCGACTTTTGTTAATAATGCCGCCTTATTTACTGAACAACACCACCCAACAACAATCATAGTCATCAATTAACAGGGCCAGACATTTACAAATACGAAGAAGTTCAAAGGCCCTAAGTATCAGAGGCAGTTTTGCGTTAGAATGAAGATTTTTTGGCCAAATTTATGAGGACAAAGAAAAACTTTTACATACAAAATTTGACTTAGGTAACAATTACCGATTACCAAATTTCAACCGGAGTAGATGAAATTTGACCTTTTAAGAAGATCTGAATTCAAATCTGGGGATCTGTTTATATGCGTGATATATATAATTATAGACCGATATAGATAATTTTTTGTATGATTATTAATGAGTGTATACTGACATCACATACCAAATTTCAAACAGATTGGATGAAATTTTCTCCTTAGACGGTTTCGGAAGTCAAATCTGGAGATAGGCTAATATAGGGCCTATATACACTTATGGACCGATATGAACCAATTCTTGCTTGATTGTTAGAAGCCACACACTAAAACCAAATTTCGACTGGATAGGATGAAATTTAGACCTCCAGGAAGCTCAGGAGGAAATCCAATCTGGTTTATATAGAGTTATGCATAATGCTGCCGCTCGAGCAAAACTGATCTACCAAAAAATGGGAGAAAATGTTACCAAAAATTTTGTCAAAATTTTATTTCTATAGAAAATTTTGTTAAAATTTCATTTCTATAGAAAATTTTGTCAAAATTTTATTTCTATACAAAATTTTGTCAAAATTTTATTTCTATAGACAATTTTATCAAAATTTTATTCCGATAGAAATTTTTGTCAAAATTTTATTTCTAAAGAAAATTTTGTCAAAATTTCATCTCTATAGAAAATTTTGTCAACATGTTATTTGTATTGAAAAGTTTATCAAAATGTTATTTCTATTGTAAATCTTGTCAAAATTTTATTTTTATTGAAAATTTTGTTAAAATGTTATTTCTATTGAAAATTTGGCCAAAATGTTATTTTTATAGAAAATTTAGTCAAAATTTTATTTCTATAGAAAATTTTGTAAAATTTTATTTCTAGAGAAAATTTTGTCAACATTTTATTTCTATAGAAAATCTTGTCAAAAGTTTATTTCTATGGAAAATTTTGTTAAGATTTTATTTCTACAGAAAATTTTGTTAACATTTTATTTCTAAAGAAAATTTTGTCAAAATTTCATTTCTATAGAAAATTTTGTCAAAATGTTATTTCTATAGAAAAATTTGTCCAAATGTTATTTGTATTGAAAATTTTGTCAAAATTTTATTTTATACATTTTGAAAAATTTTATTTCTATAGAAAATTTAGTTTAAATGTTATTTCTATAGAAAAATTTGTCAAAATTTTATTTCCATAGAAAATTTTGTCAAAATTTTATTTCTATAGAAAATTTAGTCCAAATTTTGTTTCTATAGAAAATTTTGTCCAAATTTTATTTCAATAGAAAATATAGTCAAAATTTTATTTCTATAGAAAATTTTGTCAAAATTTTATTTTTTTAGAAAATCTTGTCAAAATGTTATTTTTATTGAAAATGTTGTCAAAATTTTATTACTATAGAAAATTTTGTTTTATTTCTAAAGAAAATTTTGTCAAAATTTTATTTCTAAAAAAAATTTTGTCAAAATTTCATTTCTATTGAAAATTTTGTCAAAATGTTATTTCTATAGAAAATTTTGTCAAAATTTTATTTCTATAGAAACTTTAGTTTTATTTCTAAAGAAAATTTTGTCAAAATTTTATTTCTAAAGAAAATTTTGTCAAAATTACATTTCTATAGAAAATTTTGTCAAAATGTTATTTCTATAGAAAAATTTGTCAAAATGTTATTTCTATAGAAAATTTTGTCAAAATTTTATTTTTATAGAATATTTTGTCAAAGTTTTACTTCTATAGAAAATTTTGTTAAAATTTTATTTCTATAGAAAATTTTGTTAAAATTTTATTTCTAAAAAAAATTAGTAAAAATTTTATTTCTATAGAAAATTTAGTCAAAATTTTATTTCTGTAGAAAATTTAGTCAAAATTTTATTTCTATAGAAAATTTTGTCAAAATTTCTATAGAAAATTTTTTCAAAATTTTATTTCTATAAAATATTTTGTCAACATTTTATTGCTATAGAAAATTTAGTCAAAATTTTATATCTATAGAAAATTTTGCCAAAGTTTTATTTCTATAGAAAATCTAGTCAAAATTTTATTTCTATAGAAAATATAGTCAAAATTTTATTTCCATAGAATTTTTTTTTAAATTTTATTTCTATAGAAAATTTTGTTAAAATTTTATTTCTAACGAAAATTTAGTAAAAATTTTATTTCTAACGAAAATTTAGTAAAAATTTTATTTCTATAGAAAATTTAGTCAAAATTTTATTTCTATAGAAAATTTTTTTCAAAATTTTATTTCTATAGAACATTTTGTCAAAATGTTATTTCTATAGAAAATTTTGTCAAAATTTTATTTCTATAGAAAATTTAGTCAAAATTTTATTTCTATAGAAAATTTTATTTCTATAGAAAATTTTGTCAAAATTTTATTTCTATAGAAAATCTTGTCAGAATGTTATATCTATTGAAAATTCGTCAAAATTTTATTTCTGTAGAAAATTTTGTTAAAATTTCATTTCTATAGAAAATTTTGTCAAAATTTTATTTCTATAGAAAAATTTGTCAAAATGTTATTTCTATTGAAATTTTTTTCAAAATGTTATTTCTATGGAAGATTTTGTTAAAATGTTATTTCTATAGAAAATTTTGTCAAAATGTATTTCTATAGAAAAATTTGTCAAAATGTTATTTCTATTGAAAATTTTGTCAAAATTTTATTTCTATAGAAAATTTAGTCAAAATTTTGTTTCTATAGAAAATATTGTCAAAATTTTATTTCTATAGAAAATTTAGTCAAAATTTTATTTCTATAGAAAATTTTGTCAAAATTTTATTTCTGTAGAAAATCTTGTCAAAATTTTTTTTCTATAGAAAAAATTTAAAAAATGTTATTTCTATAGAAAATTTTGTCAACATTTTATTTTTTTATACAATTTTGTCAAAAATTTTATTTCTATACAAAATTTTGTCAAAATTTTATTTCTAAAGAAAATTTAGTCAAAATTTTATATCTAAAGAAAATTTATTCAAAATTTTATATCTAAAGAAAATTTAGTCAAAATTTTATTACTATAGAAAATATTGCCAAATTTTTTTTTAAAGAAACTTTTGTCAAAATATTATTTCTATAGAAATTTTTGTCAAAATGTTATTTCTAAAGAAAATTATGTCAAAATTTCATTTCTATAGAAATTTTTGTCAAAATATTATTTCTATAGAAATTTTTGTCAAAATTTTATTTCTAAAGAAAATTTTGTCAAAATTTCATTTCTATAGAAAATTTTGTCAAAATTTTATTTCTATAGAAAATCTTGTCAGAATGTCATATCTATTGAAAATTTTGTCAAAATTTTATTTCTATAGAAAATTTTTTTAAAATTTCATTTCTATAGAAAATTTTGTCAAAATTTTATTTCTATAGAAAAATTTGTCAAAATGTTATTTATATTGAACATTTTTTCAAAATGTTATTTCTATGGAAAATTTTGTTAAAATTTTATTTCTGTAGAAAATTTTGTAAAAAATTATTTTATTTCTATAGAAAAAATTTACAAAATGTTATTTCTATAGAAAAATTTGTCAAAATGTTATTTCTATAGAAAAATTTGTCAAAATGTTATTTCTATTGAAATTTGAAATTTTCAACATGTTATTTCTATGGAAAATTTTGTTGAAATTTTATTTCTATAGAAAATTTAGTAAAAAATTATTTTATATCTATAGAAAAAAATTACGAAATGTTATTTCTATAGAAAATTTTGTCAACATTTTATTTCTTTATACAATTTTGTCAAAATTTTATTTCTATAGAAAATTTTGCAAAAATTTTATTTCTATACAAAAGTTTGTCATATTTTATTTCTCTACAAAATTTTCTAAAAATTTTATTTTTTTATATAAAAGTGTTATCAAAGTTTTATTCGATAGAAGATTTTATCAAATTTTATTTCTATAGAAAATCTTGTCAAAGTTTTATTTCTATAGAAACTTTTGTAAAAATTTTATTTCTATAAATTTTTTTCTGGACATCGCCAGATTAACTCTTAATTTTTGCACGAACCATAATATGGGGCCTGAGGCCAATACTTTGACGTGTTATAAACGGAATGGTAATGCTAGTGTACCCCAGTTGTATAGGGGATATATAGATTTTGCAAAATAATGTCTCCTTAAACCGCCTCTGTATAATTTCTCTTCAAATATTTGTTCAACTAGATATAAATATCACAAAGTGCAATTATCGCTTAATTTTCTCCTATATATTGAGACAGGTGTGTGTCGGTTTCAAGATCTATACTTCCCTTCAAACTCAGTTTTCAGTTATGGAGTAAATGATAGAACGTTTGATATGTCACAATAATATTGTGAGCTTTTATTTTTTCATTTTTCTGGTTAAACTTCGGTTGTATCTAAGACAAATGTTTGGTTTTTGAAATTTGCCGCTTTTGTTAGCTGGTATAGATAAGTTATTAGAAATAAGAAAAAACCGAACACAATTTTCATGTTTTTAGATAGTCTTACGTGGAAAACCTTTTAAATTAATTAATACCAGAGTTAATAAACGTTTCAATAAAAAAAGAAATATTGGAAACGATAACATTGAAAATATTGTGTTTATTAGAATTACCTTTCACACAAGTACGTACCTGAAAAAAGGAAAAATAAATTTTATTAAAACCTTGTATTATTCTTTATAAATATGTGTTATTTGAATGAATTAGTATGTATACGGATAATGTTGTTAATTAATATTAATAATATTAACTAACAATAACTTTGTTACTTTAATATTATTTATTTTAATTGGCCGGAATTGAATGGGTCTTATTTCATTTTTTCATAATTTGTTAATTAAATTTTAATTAACTTAATAGAAATTTATTATTTTAATAATATAATTGAATTAATTAAAATTCAATGAAAAATGTACTTCGATAGATATCTTATCATGCTCTTTATAACCCGCATTTTAGCACAAAAGCTAAAACAGGCATAACGATTACTCCCTTATGAGAAATTGATCAATCACAGAGCCGATACATGACTAGTCCCTGGTGTGTATGGACCAGGGAGCTACATATAGCTCCCATATATATTTTTCGCCCGATTTACTCTCATCTAACCACAGAGACCTTAGTTTTTTTTACTAACATTGTGCATCGTCCCAGGGCATTATTCGGTTTAAATTTTAGGTCTCGAGATTTTGTAGAAGTTTTAGAGAAATTTGTCAAAATCTATTCATATATAAAGATATGTATGTATGGGAACATAAACCTTTATGTATTGAACAAATTTGAGGGATTTGAGATGGTATCGAAAATATAAATCTACAAAGCGGTGCATGGTATAGTATAGTCAGCCCGCCCGAATTTAGAATTTTCTTACAAGTTTTGTCATTAAATTTTAGACGGGTATCTGAAATTTGCATTCCTCCATTAACATCGTATGATTGAGTCTTAGGTTAGTTAGGTTAGGTTATGTGGCAGCCCTATGTATCAGGCTCACTTAGACTATTCAGTCCACATACCACAGTAGTGAACTTCTCTCTTATCACTGAGTGCTACCCGATTCCATGTTAAGCTCAATGACAAGGGACCTCCTTTTTATTGCCGAGTCCGAACGGCGTTCCACATTCCAGTGAAACCACTTAGAGAAGCTTTGAAACCCTCAGAAATGTCACCAGCATTACTGAGGTGGGATAATCCACCGCTGAAAAACTTTTTGGTGTTCGGTCGTAGCAGGAATCGAACCCACGACCTTGTGCATGCAAGGCGGACATGCTAACCATTGCACCACGGTGGTCTTGGATTGATTGAGTCTTGGATTAAAACTAAAAAATACTTCAAATGTAGGCTAAGACTTTCTTAAGGTTTTTGGATCTTTGGTTTAAAACATATTTTTTTTTTCAAGTATCTGTTGTGAATATTTTTATCCAGTATTTATATGAACTTGAATTACTTTCTTAATGTATCTTTGAAAGAGAATGAAAATTCGCCAAAGAGATCTGTATACTAATATATAATATATTAATATACAAGCTACATTGTAAGCTAGATAGATCCCTGAAACAATATTTATTTTAAAGAATCTGCTTCTTTTGCTCAACACCAAATCACTTAAAGGAAGTTCAAAATCCTCGAATCTAAGTAAACTCAGGTTGAAAACTTGATCTGCTCCCTTATTATATTTGATTTTCCTCAAAACATACTTAGGAGAATTTTTGCATTACCACATCTAACATAACAATCAACTTTCCATATGATCCCTGACCTCGATATTTACTCATACGATTATTCTACAGATAATACTGCACCATATTCAAACTTGGCCGGCAACATTGTTGTAGATCTCCAAAGAATAAAAATACAAAAAGTGAACATATAATCTAATTTTACGATATGTTAGCACAGTTTAGCTTACACGAGATATTCATAATCTTTATCAACTGATAAGAGGCACGCACGCAACAAACAAAAGGCTCACCTAGCCGGCGACAAACAACGTGAATGTACGCCAAAGGTACATCCAGCTAAAGTTGTACTAAAGACAAGAAAAATAAAAGAGTTAAGTAAACAATTTGGATAAAGAAAAAAATTAAGCACATCTAGATCGGGCACATGATCGCTTTTATGGCGGATAAGATATTTGTCCGCAATTGATAATACAGAAAAGGGAAAGTAGAGAATTACTGTGGCACTAGAAAAGATATATCGCAATGGAGATCACTATACTAGAACTATGGATTGGCCTTAAATTCAGTATTCGACTCTTAAACTGGATAATTTGTTAAAAAACAGATTTTATTCGTGACTTTAACTGAATTTGGGTGTACAAAAAATTTTACAGTGTGAATGCATAGTAACAACAAATAAATAAGGCCGAATCTCCTATATATTCACCATTACGGATTGCGTAAAAAGTTCTTCTGAAAACTGTCAACCTCAATCGAATTACTCGGGCAAAGAATAGTGGTATTTCTTATCATTGTCAAAATTGTAACTTAGTTAGGCATATTAAATACCTATATAAGCATCATTAGTTCTTGATCGGTTTATACAGAGTAGTCTAAAAATAATTTTGAACCGTTATGAATCAATTTTCGCATGGTAATTAGAGAGCCAAATTTCAAGAGAGCCAAACTATATCAAATTTACTATGAGGACTATATATTATTACGATTCGAAATGCACCAATTTTTGCATGGCGATAACCAAATTCAACCCCATCGGCTGAATTTACTCCTTCAAGAGGTTCCGGAAGTCAAATTTAAGAATCGGTTTATATGGAGCCTATATATAATAAATGACCAATTTTTGCATATAGCAACATTGCATAACAAATTTTAAGCGGATCAAATGAAACTTACTCTTTCCAAAGGCTCCGAAAGCACTGTTGCCACTCGTGCCAAATGTAATCTATTAAAAATTTTACAGAATTTTATCAAAAAACTACAAAATTTAAAAAAAAAATCATTTAAAAAAATTTTTTTGTCAAAATATTATTTCTCTAGAAAATTTTTTCTATAGACACTTTTGTCAAAATTTTATCTATAGACATTTTATTTCTGTAGTAAATTTTACCAAAATTTTTATTTCTATAGTAAATTTTGACAAATTTTTACTTCTATAGAAGCTTTAGCCAAAATTTTTGTTTTTATAGAAAAGTTTGCCAAAATTTTATTTCTGTGCCAAATTTTATTTTTCTACGGAAAATTTTACCAAAAATGTATTCTATGGAAAATTTTGCCAAAATTTTATTTCTGTGGAAAATTTTGCCAAAATTTTATTTCTATAGAAAACTTTGTCAAAATTTTATTTCTATAGAAATTTTTTCCAAAATTTTAATTCTATAGAAAAATTTGCTAAAATATTATTTCTAGGGACAATTTTGTCTAAATTTTATTTCTATAGAAAATTTTGTCTAAATTTTATTTCTATAGAAAATTTTGTCAAAATTGTATTTCTATGGAAAATATAGCCAAGTGTTTTTTTTTCTATGGAAAATCTTGCCAACATTTTAGTTCTACAGAAAAATTTGCCAAAATTTTATTACTATAGAAAATAATGCCAAAATCCTATTTCTATAGAAAGTAGAGAATTACTGTGGTATAGAAATTTTTTTCCAACATTTTTTCCCACATTTTATTTTATTATTTATTGTTGTCTAACTTTTATTTCTTTAGAAAATTTTGCCAACATTTTATTTCTATCGAAAAGTTTGCCAACATTTTATTTCTATTAAATGTTTTGTCAAAATTTTATTCCTAGAGAAAATTTTGTCAAATTTTTTTTTCTATAGAAAATTTTGTCAAAATTTTATTTCTATAGAAAGTTATGTCAAAATTTTATTTCTATAGAAAATTTTGTCTAAATTTCATTTCTATAGAAATTTTTGTCAAAATTGTATTTCTATGGAAAATTTTGCCAATTTTTTTTTTATGGAAAATCTTGCCAAAATTTTAAGTCTATTGAAAATTTTGTCAAAATTTTATTTCTGTAGACAAATTTCGGATGTGCTGAGCGAGTCTTTGCAGTATTTTTCGGAGTGGACACTAGGATGCGGATTAGGGCTGAATCCTGGAAAGATGGACCTGGTACTGTTTACCAGGAGGAGAAAGGTTGTCGGTTACAAGTCGCCTGAATTCCACGAAGCTGACCCTCTCGAAATCAGCAAGACACCTGGGAGTTCTTTTGGATTCCAAACTAAACTGGATGGAGAATACTGCGGATCGCATAAAGAGGGCCTATGCGGCATTATACTCTTGCCAGAAATTGGTCAGGCAGAGATGGGGAATGAGGCCTTCTCTTTTTGGCTGGCTTTATACCTCGGTTGTAAGACCTGTGGCCACATATGGTTGTCATCGTGAGACACCAAAATCAAATGTCGAGAATAAATAGGATAAATAGGACTGCACTTATTTATATGACAGGCGCTATGAGGACCACAGCCACTGCCGCTTTGGAGGTACTGATGGAAGTTATCCCAATCGATTTACAGATAAGGAAGACGGCGGAACTGACACTTCTGAGACTTAAGAGCTTGAACACGCTGGAGAGCGGGCAGCGGAATCTATTGTAGTGAACTAGAAATAAGGGAGTCTTACACGCTGGATAGCGATTGCAGTATTTTTCAGGCTGAGATTTCTGCGATCACAAAGGCTGCTGAGTCGCTGTTGATGAGGCCTTTATTCAGAAGCGATATCAGCTTTTTCATCGACAGTCAGGCAGCTATAAAGGCATTGTGCAGGGCTGACATAAGGTGTAAGGTAGTCAGCCGCTGTCGTAGAGAACTCAAGGTTCTCACTGAATAGTATAATATAACTCTGTACTGGGTACCTGGGCACTATGGGATAATAGGAAATGAGGAAGCGGATGTGCTGGCTAAGGAGGGCTCTCGTGGAACGACTAATGTCCTAGCGGACGTTTTTCCTCCACCTTATCATTATAGGATAGAGGTCAAATATGACAAACTATGGCGAAGATGCTGGGTTTCTTCGGATGTTTGCTCGCAACCAAGTTGATATGGGACAAAAAGAAACGTAGAAACTGCGAAATTTTGATGTCGATGAACAGAGAAAAATTACGGCCACTGATTGGTATCATAACAGGACATAACACACTTGGGAAACACATGGTAAGAATAGGACTTAAAGACGATGATATCTGTAGATTGTGCCTGGACCCGGAAGTTACGGAGGACTCGTACCACTCCCTGTGCCAGTGTCCAGCTTTATGCTTTAGAAGAAACAAGATAATGGGCTCTTTATATTTCAGGCTCTCACTGATCTGAGGGAGTGCAGCTTAAGGAACATATTTGCATTCATCAGGGCCTCTGGTTGGTTCTTCCGAGATTTCTTTAAAAGAGAACAAGCAAGAGGAAGCTCTGGGACAAAGCGGACCGCATCGGAAGAAGATGGAAAGATCACATCGAGGAATCACAATGGACTGGTCTAAGTGGACATCAATTTCAACAAAAAAATTGATGTCATCCTCTAAAACCTAACCTGACATTTCTATAGAATTTTTTTCCAAGATTGTATTTCTATAGAAAAATTTGCCAAAATTGTATTTCTATGGAAAATTATGTCAAAATTTTATTCCTATACACGCAGAGAAGGCATATGATCACTTCAAATATGTTTCAAGAGCAAAATGTTATTTTTGTATGGTGACCATGTAACATGTTTGTCACTAAAATGTTATTTTCTCGTCAAATATAACCTGCTTGCCGAAATCAGATACATGATTTCCGAGAAAATAACATGGTTGCGAAAACCATGTTACATGGTCACCACCCAAAAATAACATTTTGCTCTTAAAACATGTTTGATGTGATCATATTCCTTCTCTGGGTGTAGAAAATTTTGTCTAAATTTCATTTCTATAGATATTTTTGTCAAAATTGTATTTCTATGGAAAATTTTGCCATTTTTTTTTTATGGAAAATCTTGCCAAAATTTTATGTCTATTGAAAATTTTGCCAAAATTTTATTTCAATAGAAAGTAGAGAATTGCTGTGGTATAGACATTTTTGCCAACATTTTTTTTCTATGAACAATTTTGTCTAACTTTTATTTCCTTAGAAAATTTTACCAAAATTATATTTTTATAGAAATTTTTACCATCACTTTATTTCTATGAACAATTTTGTCTAACTTTCTTTAGAAAATTTTACCAAAATTATATTTTTATAGAAAATTTTGCCAAAATTTTATTTCTATAAAAAATTTTGTCAAAATTTTATATCTATGGAAAATTTTGCCAAAATTTTACTGATTTAGAAAATTTTGCCAAAATTTTATTTCTATGGAAAATTTTGCAAAAATTTTACTGCTATAGAAAATTTTTCACAAATCTTATTTCTATAGAAAATTTTGCCAAAATTTTATTTCTATAGAAAATTTTGTCAAAATTTTATTTCTATAGAAAATGTTGCCAAAATTTTCTTTCTATGGAAAATTATGTCAAAATTTTATTTCTATAGAAAATTTTGTCTAAATTTAATTTCTAAGAAAATTTTGTCTAAATTTCATTTCTATAGAAATTTTTGTCAAAGTTGTATTTCTATGGAAAATTTTGCTAAAATTTTATGTCTATTGAAAATTTTGCCAACATTTTATTTCTATAGAAAAATTTTCCAAAATTTTATTTCAATAGAAAGTAGAGAATTACTGTGGTGTAGATATTTTTGCCAATATTTTATTTCTCTGAACAATTTTGTCTCACTTTTATTTCTTTAGAAAATTTGGACAAAATTATATTTTTATTAGAAATTTTTGGCCAAAATTATATTTTTATAGAAAATTTTGCCAAAATTTTATTTCTAAGAAAATTTTGGCAAAATGTTATTGCTATAGAAAATTTTGCCAAAATTTTATTTCTATAGAAATTTTTTCCAAAATTGTTTTCTATAGAAAAATTTGCTAAAATTTTATTTCTATGGAAAATTATCAAAATTTTATTCCTATAGCAAATTTTGTCTAAATTTCATTTCTATAGAAATTTTTGTCAAAATTGTATTTCTATGGAAAATGTTGCCAAAATTTTATTTCAATAGAAAGTAGAGAATTGCTGTGGTATAGGTCATTTTTGCAACATTTTATTACTATGAACAATTTTGTCTAACTTTTATTTCTGTAGAAAATTTTGTCAAAATTATATTTTTATAGAAATTTTTCACAAAATTTTATTTCTTTAAACAATTTTGTCTAACTTTTATGTCTTTAGAAAATTTTGCCAAAATTATATTTCTATAGAAAATTTTACCAAAATTTTATTTCTATAGAAGTTTTTGCCAAAATTTTATTGCTATAGAAAATTTTACCAAAATTTTATTGCTATAGAAAATTTTGCCAAAATTTTATTGCCATAGAAAATTCTGCCAAAATTTTATTTCTATAGAAAATTCTGCCAAAATCTTATTTCTATAGAAAAATTTGCCAAAATTTTATTTATATAGAACATTTTGTCTAACTTTTATTTCTATAGACAATTTTGTTCAAATTTTATTTCTATAGAAACTTTTATCTAAATATAATTTTTATAAAAAAAGTTAGGTACATCTCATATAGAGAGAAGAATACTTTTTCAAAATCTACCAAAACATAAAGAATTCTACCAATCTATTCTACCAATTCTACCAAATATCTACTATTTTTGGTAGAATTGTACCAACTGTGGCAACCGTGTCCGGAAGTCAAATCTGGGGATATGTTTATATAGGGGCTGTATATATGTAATTATGTACCGATATTGACCATTTTTGCCTGATTGTTAGAGGACATATACCAAAGCTGGGTACCAAGTTTGAACCTGAACGGATGAAATGTAAACGTCCAAGGGGCCAATTCTGCGTATCGGTTTATATTAGGACTGTATGTAATTATGCATAATTGTTAGAGGAAATAGACTAAGGACCCACTTTTTTCATGGGCTCATATGTATAAAGAAGTCTAACCCCACATTCGCGGTCCATTTCATTTCGATTTGGGTGCTTATTTTCCAGATACATATTTTTATACCGCCTGTATTAAGATCCTGGGTTTCCTCCTGGAATTTAAGATAACGCAATGATATACTGTTTCCTTGGTTAACATAAACTAACAAAAAATGTAACAAAATTTCATAAATTTTTCTAATTTCTTAACAGTTTCATACAAAATTTCAAAAAAAAAAAGAATAAAAGTAGGCTGTATTCCCCCCAGTACAAATCTATAAACCTTTCATTTCTCTTGCTCTCGCTCTCTCTTATTTTCTTTTTTCTTTTAGCAAAGATTACACATTTTTTAATATTTATTTAACCCGAAACACTTGAAAGTAGGTATGCGTCACTAATTACCGCACTCAATTCGCGCATTTTCATGTTATGAATTGGTTACGTTCGTAGCATTTTCTTGTCGTTCATGTGTCCGTCCGTCTGCACAATGTCTATCTGCCATTGGGTCTTCCTGCTTTGCCTATGAGCTGGCCTGATGTGCTGCTTTTGCGTTTCTGTTGTTGGATTATTTTATTTTTATGCTGTGGAACCCCTTTTTTTAAACAACAAAAATCGTTTGTTTGATGATATTTATGAAAATAAAGATAAGATAATCCCTAAGACCTACTAAATTCTTTGGGGAATTTCATTTTTATGACTTGCGGTGTACATGCAAGCATACCCTGAACGATTTATAAGCGGGCACACTAAGTCAGCGTCAATGCGTGTTTCACCTGAAAATTATGCCGTTGCGCTGAATGTGATTTAGATTTTCGTTCGTATTTTTGCACTGGCATTTTGTCTAGAGAATTAATTTTGAGTTTCATGGTATCGCAGCGTGGAGACAATTCGCATATGCTTGGGTAGTTTACGTGTATGTATAACCAAACCGATGACGTTATTTTTTAAATAAAGAAAATCCTTTGTTGATTAGCAAAATGTCAGAGATGCACAATATATGGCCCACGGAATATGGTAAGACAAATTTCAGGCATATTTAGTATAGATAATATAATAATATCGCATCACTCTGAGAAGAAATATTATCACCGCAAACCTATTTCAAGAGCATAATCTTACATTTTCGCGGGTATAGAAAACTTGCTAGTGAACTGAACATATCATGATATATCATATCATATCTTCACGCTCACAAAAAATCGCTTCTGTAACATATACTCCCAAACATACTTTGCTTCAAGCATATACATTTTTGGCTATTGCCCAAACATTTATATGTTTGATCTCTTCCAATATATAATATGTTTGAAAGCATATTGGTCTAAACAATATATGTTTGGGTAGTCAATTTCCAAACATTTTGTATTTTTGCATCCAAATTCAATAATGTTGTCTTCCAAAAAACAATATGTTATTATGTGAACATATAATATGTTTGGAAGCATTTTGCACCCAAAAATATTATATGCTTAAAAAATTCTCCCAAACAATATTGTGCTCAAAATTTTATTTATTTATTTATATATTTACAATCATAATGAATTATGAAAATAAACAGGTAATATAAGTGCTAACAACATAGGTTTTCGACCTGAATGCTCAAAATTTTTTTTCTGCCCAATTGTATATTCCCCGACATCTTTCTCACTTCCACGAGATTTTTTAGTTCTTAGCACCTTTTTCTGTAATACAAACATTGTAGAAGAAATTATTCAATTGTATGATTTTTTTATTTTAATTTTACCTTTTGCCGGACGGGGATTCGAACAGCGGACCACACAGTTTGTAAGGATCAAAGAAGTAGCTGATCAATTGCCCAAGGAAAAATAAAATGTTAATTTTGTAATAACAAGCAACAACCACCAACTTAATTCAATATCGCTCCCTGTTAAATAGCGCTCCAAGCTACCAAACACATATATGTTTATAGGCTATTTCTAAATTAATATATGTTTGCATCCAAGCATATTATATTTAAAAACATTTTATGTCCCAAACATAATATGTTCTAACATATTAACATATATGTCCCAAACATGTTATGCTAGTTTATGAACATTATATGCTTGCACTCAAAAATATTGTGTTTAAAAATTTGTGTTCCAAACATATAATGTTTATAGCCAAACATATGAAAAACACATATTATAAAATGAATTTAGACTAAAGCCATTGGAATTCCAAAAAGTGAAAAAGCTCAGTGATGCACAAAAATAGGAATGGGACAGAATACTGCAGAGCTATTTTCGTTTTGCTTTTGAAAATAAAAAATAAAAAAATAAAACAAGTAAGGAAACTCTAGACTCGGGCGGGGCCGACTATATTATACCCTGCACCACTTTGTAGATCTAAATTTTCGATACCATATCACATCCGTCAAATGTGGTGGGTGCTATACATAAAGGTTTGGCCCAAATACATAAATTACATATCACTCTATCCGGACAGAATTTGATAGACTTCTACAAAATCTATAGACTCAAGATTTATGTCGGCTAATGCACTAGGGTGGAACACAATGTTAAAAAAAATATGGGAAACATTTCAATCTGAAGCAATTTTAAGGAAACTTCGCAAAAGTTTATTTATGATTTATCGCTCGATATATATGTATTAGAAGTTTAGGAAAATTAGAGTCATTTTTACAACTTTTCGATTAGGCAGTGGCGATTTGACAAGGAAGCTGTTGGTATTTTGACTATTTTTGTCGAAATCCGAAAAACATATATATGGGAGCTATATCTAAATCTGAACCGATTTCAACGAAATTTTACACGCATAGCTACAATGCTAATTCTACTCCCTGTGCAAAATTTCATTTAAATTGGAGTAAAAGATTGGCCACTGTGGTCATATGAGTGTAAATCGGGAGAACGATATATATAGGAGCTATATCTAAATCTGAACCGATTTCAATAAAATTTGGCACACTTGATTACACTACTAATTGTACTCCTAGTGCAAAATTTCAACCAAATTGGTGTAAAACTCTGGCTTCTGGGACTGTACTAGTCCAGATCGGGCGAAAGCTATATATGGGAGTTATATCTAAATCTGAACCGATTTCAATAAAATTTGGCACATTTGACTATAGTACTAATTTTTCTTCTTGTGCAAAATTTTAAACAAATTACGGTAAAACTCTGGCTTCTGGGGCCATATAAATCCATATCGGGCGTAATATATATATGGGAGCTATATCTAAATCTGAACTGATTTCTTCCAAAATCAATAGGGATCTATTCTGAGCCAAAACATATACTTGTGCCAAATTTTAAGTCGATTGGACTAAAACTGCGACCCAAAATGTGTTCACAGACAGACGGACATGGCTATATCGACTCAGGAGCCCACCCTGAGCATTTTTGCCAAAGACACCCTGTGTCTATCTCGTCTCCTTCTGGGTGTTGCAAACATATGCACTAACTTATAATACCCTGTTCCACAGTGTGGTGCAGGGTATAAAAGATACTACCATGCATTTTTATTTCATTTGTCGTTCATGTGTCCAACCGTCCGTTGTTGTATTACATATCAGCCATCCTGTACTGCCACCATCTTTTCTCATTTGGCATTATTTTCTCTATATATTTTCGAAGATTATAATAAAACTTCGTCGAATTAATGTTTTGATCATGGCCCCCATTATCATTTTTGCCCGCCCATCTCTGAAATGTGTCAATTGCATTTTATCTAAAGCTTAACAACGAGCTACGCTAAGAACTTATAATTTTATTGTGAATTAATAAAAAAAATATATGTAGGATTGAGTGTTTGTATATCTGCGGCGGCGACATACATTTTACGGAGCTGATATCACAATTAATCCGTTAAAGGTGCGATAAAAATTGATTTCATTTAGCAAAGCTTAAATGTATAACCAAATGTACACGAATAAACAAACACACATACATACATTAATAGCAAATGTGGCCAGAAGCTAAGCGAAGGGATATACTGTAAGGCCTTTATTGAGGAATTATCAAGCTGTAGTTTTTGGGTTAGGTTAGGTTGAAAAGAGGATTCTGCATGCTTTGTCTCATGTCGGCTGAAATATTTAAACTCAAGCCTTCTTCTTTCCATCGTGATGGTAAACTACTTGGATTCAAAGGTTTGGACCTTCCCTTAAGAATTTTAATATTGATCCCGAGATGCGTCTTCACCCAGATAAAAGGCGCTCTAATGCCAACTTAACTTTATTTTAGTTCATGAAGATTGGTTGATTTTAGTTAAATTTTGCTCAATATGAGTAAATGTTCCTTATTTGAATAATTTTTTCCTAACTTTAATGGCGTGAACTAAAAATAAGAAAAAAGGTTGTATACAAATAAAGTGCACAATTTTACTAAAAAATAAAATAGTTCATATTTTCCTAAAATGGCAGAAGTTTGCTTAAATTGAGTTCATAAGTCTCTCAAATGAGTAAATTTTACTAAAATTGTACCTGTCATGAACTCTGCATAGCGCTAAAGACATTTTAACAATTTTTAAATCCAATTTTTTCTTTCAACATATGAAATTTTCTTAAACAAGAGAAAAAAATTAATTATTTTTAATAAATTTTCTTGACAAAAAGTATTAACTTATTTGTAACATGTTGCAATTAGAAAACTATTTTAGTTAAAATTTTTTAAAATAAACCTAAATTTTCTTCCACAGTGGGTTCACTTTGTTTGGGTGTTCTTTAGAATAAGTACACTGTTTAGGGATATATCTGGCTTTAAATCGATGATCAATTAAATTTAAATTAACATACAGATCTCATTTATCGACTTTTCGTTCTCGTTTTGTAACATAAATTCAAAATTCAATTTATAACATCCCAGCAAAAAAATTTGGAAGTTCTTCTAAAGGCTTAACTTTAAAAGCTCTTTCAAAAATGTCCTCCCAAAGATGTTCTTTGTTTTAACTGCACAGGAAGTTTATTTTAGCCAATTTTTTTATAACACGATTTTTTCATATTTTTAATGCGAAATAATTTTTTTTTTGTTTCAAATAGGATAAAAGCAGATTAAGAATTAATAAAATGGTACAAATTATTTAAATTTTGCCGTATACAATGCTAAATCCATTCTAGGAAAACTACGAATTTTTGAAAATATTTGATGCCAAACGTTGCAGACAGCATTAGAATGCATTAAAAATCATATAAAATTGTAAAAATTATTTATTTGCAAAATATTAAAATATCACAAAATTTCTTAATTCACAACCAAAACACGGAATTCGCATTGCACCTTAAGAAGTGATGTAAATTCAGTGCAACGGCTGTTGAAATGTTGGACATCCGTCCTATGACAAGCACATGTAAAATTCATCGCTTCTGCGCCAATTTTGCACCATTTCCGGATCCAAAAAGAACATTTTCACTACCTTTTTTGGCAATGCTTTTTTTGCTGAGATATACTTCAAAGTACAAAATATTTTTTTTAATTCCAGAAAAAGTAAAAGCAAAGATGTAAAATGCTCAAAATAAGTATTGTTAACTTAAATCTAAAGATTTAGTCAGTTAATCTAAATACGATTTCTTTAAATTAAAAATATTTTTCTTTACTTCAAGGAAATTTTGTCTTACTTCAAAGACCTACAACTTTATAGTAGGGATAAAAATGTCCAAATTTGTGTCCTGAATTTAATAAAAAATATTTTTAAAGTTAAGATTATAAATTTCCTTTTATTTTAAATTTCATTATTTTAAAGATAGTTATCCTTAATATTGTGTAAATAATCTTTCATATTAGGCCAATATTATTTTCAGTGTACGATGCATCGTATATATATTTTATTCTAGAAACTGTGTCTCTAACCAATTCCCTAATTTGTTTCCATCCCTGCTTACAAGCTGGGCCAGGTCGCAAATCACCCCCTCACCGATATGGTTAACTATTTGCCTAGTAAATGTAGGACATTGACAAAGGTAGTGTTACAAGCTCTCATCTGCCTCAAAACACCCCCCACATGCAACACCCTCTGCTACTCCTATTCGGAACAGATCTGCTCTCAATTCTACACTGAAAAAAAAGCATGGCCGGTTCCAAAGATTTTGTCTTTACTTTAACAATTTTTGTATTGATTACGAGCCAAAGAAGCGGAGAATTCAAGTAAGGATACTTTCAAAACACAATTCTCTTTTACATTTAGGTTTTGTGTACTTGGCTCTAGGAAGCAAATTTATATTTTTCGATTTTTCTGTTTTTCTTCATATGCTATCAAAGTCCTTTAAAAACAAATTAACGACAACTTTACTTTCCAAATTCAGACACGACTTCCAATAGACATTATGCTAGGTTTCAAATACAAAACGTCTTTAAAGTAAAGTGTTGAAAAACATGTCATATTTTTGAACGATTTTTTGCTTTGTAGTCATGATGTAAAAAGACAACAAACTTAAAGACAATTTCATTAATTTTAAAGAATTTTTCTGAATTATTAAAGTCAAGTTGTCCTTAGCCCAAAAAAATTTCCTTCATGTTATGATACCCATTTTAAAGTCCAATCACTTAATTATAAGGATAACACGACTTCATTGAAAAGTTTATCGACTTTTGGACAAGGAAAAAACTTTATATTAGAGAAATGCGTCTTCTACGCTAAACCAAATTTGCATTCGTATTTTAAGGACATGAAATCTTTGGCCTCACGACAATAGTTTTTTTCAGTGTAGGTGTCTCCATTCCCACTATTATACCCACGGCTCTCTTAACTGTTGTCCTACTCCCCTTGAGTAGTTCTCCAGACTTGGTCTTGTGTGGGTCACCCCATAGTATTTTTTTGCTCTTCCGACCATTGAATGCACAATCCTCTGCTGCTCCTATTCGGTGCAGATGTCCTCTCAATTCTAGGTGCCCTGACATTATTTCCTCGGTCCTCCTGACTGTCATCCTAATCTTCTTGAGTAGTTCTGCAATCTTTTTTATCTAGACCACCACATAGTATTTTCTTCGCCTTCTTTTTGGAACCGGTGCAAAATTGGCGCAGAAGCTTGTCATAGGACGGATGTCCACCATTTCAAAAGCCGTTGCACTGAATATGCATCACTTCTTTAGATGTGATCCGAATTCAATGTTTTGGATGTGAATTAAAAAGTTTTGTGGTATTTTGACAAATAATTAACTATTATAATTTTTTATGAATTTTAATGCAATCTAACGCTTGTCTGAAACCCTTGACCTCAAATATTTTCAAAATTTCGCAATTTTTCTAGAATGAATTTAAAAAAATTTTTCGCCAAAATTTAAATAATTTATCCCATTTTATTAATCCTTACTCTGTTTTTAACATATTTGAAACAAAAAATTTTAAAATTGCCCTTTATGAAAAAAAAGAGTTATAAAAAAATTTAATTAAAAGAACTTCCTTAGTAGTTCAAATAAAGAACATCTCTGGAAGGACATTTTTTTGCTGGGTAATTCAATTGCTTTTACGTTTCCTCTTATACCAGCATATCACGGAATAGAATATCGTTGTCTGGGTCCTCCACTTATACGTCCAGTCTAGTCCTTTCACCCATCTCCAATCTATCGGTCTAGCAGTTATATTCCCACTGTATCTGTTCTGGAGTCAAATTCTCTCAAGCAGCTATGACCACCTCAAGTATATCCTCCATTTCACCCACCGTTTCCTCTATTATCTTTTGATGGTTCGTCATCCATAGTGTTTCCATCCATTCCATCACAACTTTTTCAATCTCATCGCAGCCATATCGGCTATGCTTTTTATTTCAACCTCTATAGGTTTTAAGTCGTCTCCTAGACTCTAAGTGGCATGGGCTTCATTGCCCCAGTTATGCCAACACAACATGTCCGTTAGACCCGTTGTAAACTATCTATGTCGCACTTGTCTGGAATGCCCTTATTATGCTACAGTGCATCCACGTTGGATTTTGGCCCCATTTGGAACGCACCGCTTTTCAGCGCAGTGACCAACATCTGTAGGCTTTTACAGTCTCCTCTTTGATGTGGCTCTTTGAATTCAGTTTCCTGTCTAAGTTTACTCCTATGTGCTTTATTTTTAGCAGACATTGGTACCATCTTGCCCAAAAAAAACTCAATTCGATATATTGGACAATTTTAGTCCTTCTAGTGAATAAGCATAATTCTGTCTACTTCGTGTTAATATGTCATCCTAAGTATTCTTCTGGTGGTATTGGCTACAAATACTGCCAGATTCAGGCCTTCTTTCAGGCCTCTATTAAAAAGCCCTAACCAATCAATAGATATAATTAATGGCATGACGATTGACTAAATCAATGACTACTAAGGGGAGCTCTCTTTGGCATAAATGATAGTGGCGACATTGGTGTTGCTGGTGGTGGTGGCATTGTTTGGCTTGTTTATCTATGGGATACAACGGCGTATGTTGTACTCCACACATGTCTTAACGAATGTATTAAAACTTATAATTGATTATGCGGAATAATTATTTTATCTCTTCACACATTCACATATAGAGATAAACCAAAGGAAGACAGACATAAAACGGATATACACCGAAAGACAAAAAATTCTTTCATATTTTGATAAAAAAAAAACAACGCAAACATTCGAAAACATCAAAATGTACCCAAAAAAAAACTTTAACTAAAAACAATAAATTGATATTTTTAAAATTTGATTTATAATTAAACCTCAAAAAAGCGACATCAAAAAATTGTTTTTGACAAAAAAAAAGTTTACTTAATAATATAAAAGAAATGGGATCCACATTAAGCGACACCTGTGGCAACGGAAACAGTCGAAAAATATAACAAATTTTGCATTTCAATTATAACGAATTCAAGTGACAAACTAAATTAATATTATTTTAGAATTGCATAAAAATGGGAAGTATAGATACCTAAAAATTGGTTGTCTTCACTCTACACTAAGACTTTGTTGGATAGGTTAGTCCCTTTACATTTCTTCATCAAAAACTCATCCACGGAATAAATTCCCATAGATCAACGTATCTAAGAGTCATTCAAAGTCATGAAAATCATAACAAATCTCACAGTTTCTAATTTCTTTTAATATCGTTTCTTTTTTTATCCCGCATTATATTGGCATCAACACTTTTCGTTATATTCTTCCCATATTTCCAAAATATTTTGTATGCTTCTGTGGTGTGATCAAGCGGCCAGCTACAAACGGTTCTACTGAATGGTATTTAAAGAATTCGGTTGATGTTTGCCTCTTTCATTTTCATTTCTCTGTTTGGTTGATTATAAATTTATAAAAAGATATCATTAACGAAATATTTGAAATCATTAAATCATATTCTTTCTGGTTCATAGATTTGATCTGCTGCTGGTGCTGCTGTTGCTAATACCAAAAGGGAGAAGCACATTGCAATGCAGACTCCGAATGTCTTTTGGATATTTCAGTGTCCATGGCTTTGTGAGATTTTTTCTTTTTTTGTTTTTGTAAAATCTAATCTTTCACACAGTTAATAAGCTCAATGAATTCAGTCAGTGTATCACCCAATATGTTTTCTCCACCGAACTATCATTGGCATTTAATAGGTTCAGCGACGAAAATATCGTTACTGAATGTATAATACAGTGGGGCAAAATGAAACCAAATCTTAGAGTGATTTGGTTTATAAGAAAATGGGTTACACTCACGATTGCACTCGCGCCAAAAAAAAATCAAAATTTTAAGACATTTTTACCAAAAATATACCCTTATTTTCCAGAATTTGCAATATTATATACTATGACAATTTTTTGGATTTATCCCTTAAGTTATAAATAGGTCGATTTTTAGAGGTTTTAATGACTTTACCTTGCACCAACAAACGGCAGTTACTACTTCTACAATGGACTTTGATAGTAAAGGGTGATACGGTCAAAATTTGGTCAAGGGAAAACGCGTGTAAATCGGAGAAATCGTTTATTTAAAAAATCAAATTAAATTTCTTTTTCAAGTTCAATTAGTATAAAATTCAGGGAAAATATTCAGTTAGGCTTTTGCTTTTCCAAATCCGAATTGCCGGGCCTCACGCTTGACACCTGCCATCAGATTTTGTACAGCCACTTTGTCCACCTTCTTCGCCGCAGAAAGCCACTTTGCCTTGAACTGCTGCTCGTCCTTAGCAGTTTGTTTGGTCATAAGCGTAGGAAGGCCTCTGGGGAGGGGGCTTAGACCCCCCAGAAAAATTTTAGCCCCCCCCAGAATTTGAAAACCTATTTACGATTTTCCATTTTTATAAAAAAATAAACAAACCCAGCCAAAAAAGCGTCGCCAAAAAAGTAATGAAAATGATCTTTTTTGATCCGGAAGTGGCGAAGAAGCGATGAATTTAACATGGGCTTGTCATAGGACGGAAGTTCTCCATTTCAACAGCCGTTGCACTGAATTTGCATCACTTCTTTAGGTGTGATCCGAATTCAATATTTTGAATGTAAATTAAAAAATTCTGTTATATTTTGTCAAATAAATAATTTTTATAATTTTTAATGGATTCTAATGCTTGTCGGAAACGTTTGACATCAAATATTTTCAAAAATTCACAAATTTTTCAGATTGGATTTAGAATTTTTTTTCGATAAAATTTAAATTATTTGTACCATTTTATGAATTCTTACTTCGTTTTTAAGATATTTGAAACAAAAAAGTTAAAATTTCCCATTAAAAGTATGAAAAAACTAAGTTATAAAAAATTTAATTTAAAAAACTTCCTGAGTAGTTAAAATAAAGAACATCATTGGGAGTACATCTTCTGGAAGTGCTTTCAAAGTTGTGCCTTTGGAAGAACTTCCAAATTTTTTTGCTGGGAAATGTGTGGAACTACTTTTACTTTATTATAAATTAATTTTCGAGTTATTTTGATGTCTAATTTTTTTTTATTCATTTTTATGAAATAAAACATTAATTGAAATATAAATAAATGAAATATAAATTTTTAGCTAGGGGGGCTATAGCCCCCCCCCTAGGAAAATTGTCTAGCTACGCTAATGTGTTTGGTCTTCTTTAGGTTCCGCTTGACAATAGCCAAGTATTTCTCAATTGGGCGGAGCTCTGGCGTGTTGGGTTCTTGTCCTTGGGAACCACCTGCACGTTGTTGGCGGCGTACCACTCCATGGCCTTTTTACCGTAATGGCAAGATGCCAAAACAGTACGGAACAACCGTGTTTCTTCAGAAAAGGCAGCAGACGTTTATTCTTGGTTGACAGTCCCGGAAGCTATGAAAATGCTGCTTTTCAAGCCACAGATGCAGATGGCTTGCCAAACCAGATATTTCTTTGCGAACTTTGACAGTTTTATGTGCTTGAAAATATCTGCTACCTTTCCCCTTCCTTTTGCCGTATAAAACTCCTGTCCCGGAAGCTGCTTGTAGTCGGCTTTGACGTAGGTTTCGTCGTCCATTACCACGCAGTCAAACTTCGTCAGCATCGTCGTGTACAGCCTCCGGGATCGCGCTTTGGTCGTCGTATTTTGTATATCATCGCGATTTGGAATGACTACCTTCTTGTAAGTCGATAGTCCGGCTCGTTTTTTGGCTCGATGCACGGTTGTAGACAATACACCCAGCTTATTTGCGGCATCTCGGAGAGAGAGGTTAGGGTTTCGCTTGAAACTACCGGCAACTCTCTTTGTCATCTCAGCGGGTTCCGGTTTTCGATTTTCCCCCGATCCAGACTTCCTGGCTGTCGACAAACGTTCCCCAAACACTTTAATTACATTTGTAACGGTTGATTTGGCAACTTTTAGCGATTTTGCCAGCTTTGCGTGCGAGTAGCTCGGATTTTCGCGATGCGCGAGCAAAATTTTGTTACGCTGCTCTTCTTGCTTGGACGGCATTTTGACAACTGAAGAGTGAATTCCAAAATCAAAATAGCAGCAATATTCTACACACACACACCTTCAAAATGAGGGGTGTTCAGGTTTTTTGAATGCAAAATTGAAAGAAATACGTCAAGTTTATATTGACCAAATTTTGACCGTATCACCCTTTATGGCCTAACAGGAATTTTAAAATTTTTAAAAATGTTGAATTTATGGAAAATTTGTCAAAATTCTATTTCTATTGAAACATTTTCTCAAAATTGCATTCATTTAATTTCTATATAAAATTTTGTTTTTATTTCTAAATACAATTTTCTCAAAATTTTAGATAATTTTTTTCAAAATTTTAGTTCTATAGAGAAATTTCTCTATATTGTATTTCTTTAGAAAATTTTCTCAAAATCTTATTTCTATAGAAAATGTTCTTATAATTATTTCTATAAAAAATTTTCTCAAAATTATTTCTATAGAAAATTGTCTCAAAATATCATTTCTATAAAAACAATTCTCAAAATTTTGTCAAAACTGTCAACATATTTCCATAGGATATTTGATCAATATTTTATTTCTACAAAATATTTAGGTACCTCTTAGTTGGAGAGGAAAGTTTTGCAAAATCTACCAGAACAAGTCTACCAACCTACCAAACTGTAAAAAATCTATCATATTTGATAGAATTCTACGACATGTGTTAACCGTAGTTACACTACTTCTTCCTTCACAGCCCTTCAGTTCAAATTATATTGTCATTCTAAAGTTATTGCTGATTCATAATAATACAAGAGGATCTATGTATATCAAAAACCTTTCATAACATATATTGCAACCAATTGGGAAAATGTAGTTTTTATAAAAACAGATTACAAAATAAATTATTTTTATAAAACAGTTTTGTTTTAAAATCAAAATGTGTTGATGACTTTTGATTACTTTTCCCAAATGTGCGTATAATCACAATCATTCGGTCAAAAATTTGGACACGCCCGGTATGGGTTTTCTAAAAGTTTATTATCTCGACAAATCGACTTTTGAAAATTTTCAGATGGTCGAAAGGACGAAAAAACGACTTCTCTAAATAAAAAAGGCGAAAAAATCACAAAATCAAAATTTTAAAAACTCTAATTTGAAAAATTCGAGTTTTCAAAACAAAAAAATAACAAATCGATTTTATTAGAAAACTCGAAATCATATTTTATACCCTCCACCTTAGGATGAGGGGGGAGCCACCGTGGTGCAATGGTTAGCATGCCCGCCATGCATACACAAGGTCGTGGGTTCGATTCCTGCTTCGACCGAACACCAAAAAGTTTTTCAGCGGTGGATTATCCCACCTCAGTAATGCTGGTAACATTTCTGAGGGTTTCAAAGCTTCTCTAAGTGGTTTCACTGCAATGTG
Organism: Haematobia irritans; assembly: GCF_050003625.1. Classification (NCBI taxonomy): domain Eukaryota; kingdom Metazoa; phylum Arthropoda; class Insecta; order Diptera; family Muscidae; genus Haematobia; species Haematobia irritans. The sequence goes on along the minus strand of NC_134401.1, from coordinate 128,782,879 downwards.
GAACGCCGTTCGGACTCGGCTATAAAAAGGAGGTCCCTTGTCATTGAGCTTAACATGGAATTGGGCAGCACTTAGTGATAAGAGAGAAGTTCACCAATGTGGTATCACAATAGACTGAATAGTCTAAGTGAGCCTGATACATCGGGCTGCCACCTAACCTAACCTAACCTAGGATTAGGGGGCATATTAACTTTGTCATTCCGTTTGTAATACATCGAAATATTGGTCTAAGACCCTATAGTATATAAGTATATATATATATATTCTGGGTCGTGTTGAAATTCTCAGTCTATATAGCGATGTCTGTCCATCCGTCCGTCTGTCAAGCTGTCCGTCCGTCTGGGGAAATCACGCTAACTTCCGAACGAAACATGCTATCTTGAAACTTGGCACAAGTAGTTGTTATTGATGCTGGTCGAATGGTATTGCAAATGGACATTATCGGACCACTTTTACATATAGCCCCCATATAAACGGACCACCCGATTTGGCTTGCGGAACCCCTTAGAGAAGCAAATTTCATGCGATCCGGTTGAAATTTGGTACGTGGTGTTAGTATATGGTCTCTAACAACCATGCAAAAATTGGTCCACATCGGTCCATAATTATATATAGCCCCCATATAAACCGATCCCCAGATTTGGCTTGCGGAGCCTTTAAAAGAAGCAAATTTCATCCGATCCGGCTGAAGTTTGGTACATGGTGTTAGTATATGGTCGCTAACAACCATGCAAAAATTGGTCCACATAGGTCCACAATGATATATAGCCCCCATATAAACCGATCCCCAGATTTGACATCCGGAGCCTCTTGGAGGAGCAAATTTAACACGATCCGGTTGAAATTTAGTAGGTGGTGTTGATATATAGCCTCTAATATCCATGCAAAAATTGGTTCAAATCGGTCCATAATTACATATAGCGTCCATATAAACGTATACCTAGATTTGACCTCTGGGGCCTCTTGGAGGAGTAAAATTCATCCGATTCGGTTGAAATTTTGGTACATTATGCTATTATATAGTCGCTAACAACCATGCCAAAATTGGTCCATATCGATGTATAGTTGTATACAGCTCCCAGATAAATCGATCCCCAATCACACAAAAATTGCTCCATATCGGTTCATAATTGTATACAGCCCCCATATAAATCGACCCCCCCGCATATTTCACTTATGGCTCTAATTACCTCGCAACAGTTCATATCGGTTCGTCATTATTTACAGACTCCCCTATCTATACCGACCAAGAACTTAATAACGTATATAATTCAGTTCTTGATCTTCTTAAATCGGCCTTCTTTTTGTCTAATGGCGTTTTCGATTCGCAAAAAATATTTTGCCTTGGTGTTACACTACTTTTTTCCTCATTGTATTTTCACCCAAATGACAGTGCCATTCCAAAGTTATTGTTAATTCATAATATTTTGAGGGATACAGGGTCCAAAATCTATGATAGTGTTCTTCATATTTTGCAATCAATTTCGAGGATGTTGCCCCTTTTTTCCCAATCGAAATCGCCATAATATATACCCCATATGGACTAACTTACAATTTAGAAGATGATGTTAAAAAGTTTTAAGATACCTTGCCATCGGTTAATATTACCACAACCCAAGTAATTCGATTGTGGATGAAAGTCTTTAGTAGAACTTTCTACGCAATTTATGGTGGTGGTATATAAGATTCGGCCTAGCCAAACTTACGGCCGTATATACTTGTTTTTTTTTTTTTTAATTTTTTAAATATTGAAAAGTCGATAAATCGAATATTCCAAATTTTAAAAAAAATCGAAAACCTTCTAACTTTTGAAAAAGTCAAACACAGGAAAAGTCAATTGTTTAAAACTTTGAATGAATGAAATTGGATAACTCATCTTTTTCACATTTTTAAAAAGTCTATAGGTCGAAAATTCGACTTTTCGATTCTGAATGCCATAAAGACGTATGTCGAATATATTGTGTATCGATATAGGTTTTGATATAGCCCCCTTATAAAACAGCCCTCCAATTTAAGGTTTCGATTCTGTAGGTTTTCAGAACCGCAATTAGATGTGCTGAATATAGTTTGTATCGGTCGGTTTGTTAAGTTCTTCATATAGACCGATTTCACTTGTTGAGAATACAGAAGGCACACTGATCATGAAAATTTCTTGAAACAGAAAGTAAAATTTCCAGATTTTATTTCTCGTAATCGTTTGAATAATACTTGTAAAAGTCTACAGGTTTTCGATTCCAATTCTAGGCGTTATTTCATCACTTTCTTGCACACTTACAAGAGATGTTTATGATTCCTCTAAAACTCAAACAAAAATGGTTCTTACAAATCCAGAATCTGATCTAGTCTTCATAGGTAGAATCTTTAAATTTATCTTCGGTAGGAGTACTGGTTGAACAGATCTTCTTGGGAGAATATCTATCGTCAAACCACCCTGAAAATTTATATATTATTAAGTATCGAACAATTTTAAAAGTAAACTATTATATTTGATTTATGGTGGTGGATATTTAAGATTCGGCCAGGCCGAATTAATTGCTGTATGTACTTGTTTTCAATATAATGGTTTGTGGATTAATTTCATTTCCGTTTTGGGGGCTAATTTTTCAGGGAGTCGTGGTATACCGCCGAGGTCGCCTATATTTTGTTTCATCAATATTATATTATTACAATAAAAAGAAGAATTTCTAATTAATTTACGTTTTATTCAAAATCAACATTGGCTATCAAAATTTAATTTAATTCTACGAATAGTCGGTTTCACCCGACTTTAACTGTTTCATACTTGTTTTACTTGATCTCTTTCATCCCACTGTTCCATAACCCTGCTAAGTTTTTTTTTTTTGTTTTATTCCAGAGATTTTGCAGAGAACAATTTTCCTCAGTAGTCTCTAATATTTGGGGAATGTAGTCAGGTTTCTGGCTACCGAATTACCAGAACGAACACAATAAAGCGCATTATTATTAAGCGTCCATAATGTGTGAGGTATATTTGACACACATTTTTTTCCAGATCCTAAAGAGTTAAACGAATGCCTATGCTTTGTAATGATGCTTTTCTTTCTTCTTATCAATGAATTATTAAAATTCTAATTTTCAGCCATTGATGCTAGAACAATATTGAAGAGATTTTTTCTTCTCAAATTGTTATAGAGAATGATGGAATCTGTCTGTTGTCTGTTGGTCGTAGGCATTTACATTCATGGATTTAATTTTTTTTTTATCGAATATACTTCCCTAAGATGGGAACTGGTTGTGCCCCAATGTATTGATGGTGGCATAGGCTGTGTTAATATTAAACTGATGCCGGATTTCTTTCTAGTATCCCATAGGTGATTATGAAATGATTAGGCGTGTTAATTTATATTTTTCAACACTTTCGGTATGGGACAATGATACATGTGAATATTTGGCCCCTTAGGTGTCCGTATGATCGCCCCCAAATGCTATGGCTCATATGGGATGAGATAGCCATTGGGGTTAGATGAAAATGGATGTTCCCCTTTTTCACATTTGAGGCAAAAGAAAAGAAGAACAACATCGATATTCTGTCTTTGTTTTTGTTTATATGATGCGTGGTGTTATTGTCCGTTGTTGCCTTTTTTCTTTTTGTCGCGGTCTAAATCATATTTCAGAAATGATTTATACAAGCGTGTGATTTGGTCATTGTAACGTAGCGTATTATTAAAATTTTTTGTTCATGTCATAAACACAATAATATATGGTATATTGGACAAGGTGCAGCCATTGAAACAAATAAAATAAAAATATCTTGGCTATTATCGAAAATCTACTGAAAAATGTAACATCTGGCGAATTAGTGGAATTTTGAGGAAATTAGGTTCATTTTGTATCGTGAAAGAAACAAACATATTTTTGCAATAAAATGGGATTTATAAAATTAGATCACAATATACGCTGTGTTTGTGAAATGGATTTTGTATAAAAATTTCCAAAAAAAAAGAAAGTATTATAAGAAAATTTTGGAAATATGTATGAAACATTTGATGTCTAAGAAAATTATACCATAGAATTTCTATTTTCACTGCTGAAAATCTTTTTTACGAAAGAGATCAGATTTATAAATTTAAACAAGTATATACGGCCGAAAATTCGTCAGGACGAATCTTATGTACCCTCCACCAAGGATTGAATTACATGAACACTTGCCAATGGCAAGGTATCTTAAAACTTCTTAACACCGCCTTCTCAATTGTAAGTTAGTCCATACGGGGTATATATTGGACACAAAAGGTATATATAAGTAAGTCTACAAATAATTACGAACCGATGTGGACTTTTGCGCGGTAATTAGAGAGCCAGAATTGAAATATGGGGTTGCTTTATATGGGGGCTATATACAATTATGAACCGATATGGACCAAATTTTTGTGTGATTGGGCATCGATTTATCTGAGGGCTATATATAACTATAGACCGATATGCACATAGTTTGCCATGGTTGTTAAATACCATATACTAACACCGCGTACCAAGTTTCAACCAGATCGGATGAATTTTGTTTCTCCAAAAGGCTCCGGAGTCAAATGTAGAGACCAGTTTATATGGGGGGCTATATATAATTGTGGACCGATATGGACTAATTTTTGCATGGTTGTTGGTGTCCATATAGTTACACAAAACATAAAACTTCAACTGAATCGGATGAAATTTGCTCCTCCAAGAGGCTCCGCTGGTCAAATCTGGCGATCGGTTTATATGGAGGATATATATAATTATGGACCGATATGGACCAATTTTTGCATGGTTGTTAGAGACCATATACTAACACCATGTACGAAATTTCAGCCAGATCGAATGAAATTGACATCTCTTAGAGGCTCCGCAAGCTAAATCTGGGGATCGGTTTATATGGAGGCTATATATAATTATGGACCGATGTGGACCAATTTTTGCATGGTTATTAGCGACCATATACTAACACCATGTACGAAATTTCAGCCAGATCGGATGAAATATGCTACGCTTAGAGGCTCCGCAAGCCAAATCTAGGGGTCCGTTTATAGGGGGGCCGATGATCACTCATATTCATCGACCGTGCGGTCAAAATAAATGCCTAATATTATCGGGAAAATGTTTCAACGACAACATTGAAGCCCTGACCAAACAAACATTTGGCCGCAGATCATATACATTCCAACAGCACCAAAAAAGGATGTTCCATCCGATAAATTTTGCGCCTTGGTCACTATGGGACAGTAACATTGGCACTAAAATCTACCAATGTGTCGATCATCGTAATATGACTTTTCGCCGTGAATGGGCTAAAATACCGCAGAGCCAATTTCGTGCAGCGTGTAATGGCTTTACCGGCCATTGGAAGGACCGTGCTATTATTTCCGTCATTTTCTGCCTTTGAACAATAAAATTAAAAAATTATAACGATCTATACTAAAGGCTGTGGAATGGTTCATTCGCCCGAACTGAAACATGTACAGTCAGACGGTTATAGATTTGTATCTGGCGTTTTCTTCCCAATGACTCTTTTGAAGTTCCTTAATCTTCCTTGTCCATAAAAGCTCGAATAATAATTAATTTTAAATTAAGAGAAAATCATGCATTTGGGCGTTAATTGCAGGTTTCAGCTAATGAAAACTAACGCTTTTATGCATTACATCCCAGCACAAAAATCATGTCCAAAAATGTAATGAAAGTATTTTTTTTTTCGATCCGGAAGTGATGCAAAATTAGCCCAGAACAAATTACTTTTACATGGGTTTGTCATTTTGAAAAAAAGAAAAAACTTCTACGTAATAATAATAGAAAATATATTATCGAAAATTCTACATCTACCCACAAACAGATCAGTAAAACTTTCAAGTATTTTGGTTTTTTGAAATTTATATTAAGTTATTTGTCTTTAGTCACAAAATTTAAATTTATTGCGAAAATTCCGTAAAACAAAGACATTTTACATATCACCTCAAAAGAACTTCTTGTGAAGTGAAAATTAAACCTAGAATAGTATTTTTTGCTGGGATATTAGCCACCCTGTATATGTACTTTAGTTTTATATAGTCCCCATATACACTTCTTATTCTATCTGGTACAGAAAAAATTACTTTCCAAAATCGTGAACAGATAGTAACAAAATGAAATGTAAACGTTCACGAAAAATCATAACGGAATGTTCACGGTTTCATCCAAGGGCGTTCACGATTTTATGAACGTTAGACGTCCTTAGGTTAGGTTATGTGGCAGCCCGATGTATCCGTCTCACTTAGACTATTCAGTCCATTGTGATAACACAGTGGTGAACTTCTCTCTTATCACTGAGTGCTGCCCGATTCCATGTTAAGCTCAATAATAAGGGACCTCCTTTTTATAGCCGAGTCCGAACGGCGTTCCACATTCCAGTGAAACCACTTAGAGAAGCTTTGAAACCCTCAGAAATGTCACCAGCATTACTGAGGTGGGATAATCCACCGCTGAAAAACTTTTTGGTGTTCGGTCGTGGCAGGATTCGGTGGCTCCCTTATGTCAATTCCGTCTGTGGTGCAATGTGCTAAGGCGACTGTTAACGCGTATGGAGCAGACGATCCAGGTTCGAGTCATAGTATCGGACTTTTTTTTACAAATTCATTACGTTTTCAGATCATGTTTTGACAATGCATGGTGTCATTTTATAGTTGTCAGATTTTCACCGTCTGTTCTCCGTTTAACACCACATATTTCTTGATTTACTTTCATGAACGGATGGTTTTGAAACGTGCACGCTGTTCAGGTTTTTTTTTCTATGGATGTTTAATAGAACGGCCCTCATCTACATGACCGGGGCGATGAGGACAACGGCCACCGCAGAACTGGAGGTATTGATGGGGATATGTTCCCTGGACCTGCATATTAGGAGGACCGCGGAGGTCATACTGATAAGACTGAGTGGCCTGCACTCATTGGAGAGCACGGGCTGCAGACACACTGAACTGATAGTTTATGCTGGACGACATATGAACACTGACTATATGGCACGGCATATGTATGAGAATAACTTGGATTCAATTATCCCGAGCATAGAGGACTGGGACGAAAATAGGATGCACTTTGCAAATCTCAACATCTATACGGACGGCTCGAAAATGATCGAGGGTACAGGCAGCGGAATTAACTGCAAGGAGTTGGAACTTAAGGAGTCCTTTAAGTTGGACGATAAATTCAGTTTTTTTCAGACTAAGATATTTGTTATTGCAAAAGCTGCGGAACTTCTATCGATGAGGCCGTTATTTAGATGCGATATCAGCATTTATATCGATAGTCAGGCAGCTATAAAGGCCCTGGGCAATACGAACATAAGGTTGAAGGTAGTCAGCCGCTGTCGTAGAGAGCTTATGGTTCTAACTGAACAGCATAATGTAACTCTGTGCTGGGTACCTGGACATTATGGCATAACTGGGAATGAAGAGGGAGATGTATTGGCTAAGGAAGGCGCAGGTGGCACGGATATCGTAATTTCGGACGTTTTCCTCCGCTTTCTTTGTTTATTTACAGGATCAATAGCAAATATGAAGATATATGGAAGAGACGATGGGCTTTTTCTATGGGCTGTGACCAAACGAAACTGATATGGGACAAGTACACGCAAAAAAATAATTCTTTCCTCCCAAACGAAATTTTAGACAAACAAAGTTCGTTTCTCATTTGCTTTTCGTTGAAAGGAAGTGTATTTGGAAGAAAAGTATATTTTTTTTGTGATAAACGTTTATTCTTTTCCAGGATGTAAAAACAATTTCATAAAGGCTAACTCAAAAAATATTTTTCCGGCTAATTGCATTTTCCCTCACATCTTTCCCACTTCCACGAAGTTTTTTAGTTCTTAGCACCTTTTTCTGTAACACAAACAATGTAGAAGAAATTATACGATTTTATAAATTTTTAATTTTTTTTTTACCTTTCGCCTGGACGGAGAATCGAACCGCGGACCATGCAATTTGTAAGCCAACACACTATCCACTGAGCCATGTAGCCGTTATTGTCATCAATAGACAATTACCCATATAACTAAGTTATATTTATATAGCATAGCTTGCGGCGCCCATGAGCCGATTAAACAAAGTTTATTTAACAGAAAAATACATTTAGTTGGGCACCGTGGAGCAGTGGTTGCTACGTCTGACTTGCATGACAAGAGTCGTGGGTTCGATCCCTGCTTCGACCAAAGTTTTTTTTCTTTTTTTTTTACATATATTCCAGATATGATCGGAAGATTCCGAAAAAATTTTCAACATTACATTCTACGATATTAAATTTTTACTATGAACTGTAAAATGTGTCTTATTAAAGACCTAAATTTAGAAAAGAACAGTGTTTGATATAAACGAAATGGCCTGTGTTGTTGGTTCAAAAATAACTTTTTTTACTGAAAAAATAAATATTTTGTAACAAACGAATTTTTTTGGTGATAAAAGATTATACTTTTCGAAGCAATTCAAAAAACTCTAACAAAAGAAAAACATTTTCGGTACACGTTTTCCAAACGTTTTTTTTTTTCTTTGCGTGTATAATGTTAGGAAGTCTGAAATGCTGATGTCATTGCAAAGAGAGGATGTGAGGGCGATAACAAGCATCATGACAGGACACAATACTCTGGGAAAACACATGGTAAGGATCGGTCTAGCGAATGACGATATGTGTAGGTGGTGTCTAGACCCCGAGGCTATGGAAGATTCATTTCACTTCCTGTGCCAGTGTCCAGCACTGTCTTTCAGAAGAAAGAAGATACTGGGCTCTTAAATATTTCTTTCAGACTATGACCGACTCGCGAGAATGCAGCCTGAGGATTATTCTCGCCTTCATCAAGGCATCGGGGTGGAGGACCTAGGCGCATCCGAAGGAAAAATTATCATAGCATGGACTCATTCCGGCCGGAGCGAGACAAACACGAAGAGGAAGATGGAAAGACCATCTTCAATGGTCTAAGTGAACACAAATCCGCTAGCTCGGATTCGTGTCATCCTCCATAACCTACCCTAACCTAACCTAACCATGGGTGTTTACAAAAATTTAGAATTGCCTCTAAACTGTAAAAAAAATGTTTCCTACAAATCTAAAATCTAATGTTACAAACTTAAAATTTTACTTCGAAAGCGTACCATTTGATCTAATTGTCTTGAAATTCAAATTCACCTGAAATTCTGTGTATTAAAGTTTGGACCCAAATGCCCATAACAAAGTCTCTAAGTTACTACGGAACAGATATTAACGAATTTGCACCATTTTTATTTTACCCGCATAAAAAGTATATATGACAAATCATTACGAGATGTTTTCAAAGAAAATTATTGCATGACTTCCAAGGTGGTGGGTATTTGAGATTCAGCCCGACTATATGCATGTTCAGTTTTATTTTCGCAAACAAAACTCGTATGATAAAATCCCATTTTTATAGAAAGCACAAATTTATGTAATCCTAAACTTCTTACACTACTAAATCAATCAATTCCAAATGGATTACAAAATCTATAAATTATTTGTGATAATTAAATGCCGACGGCTAAAATGGGACATACAAAATTATATCTGGCTAATCTGATGGGACATGAATGGGGTCATCCAGCACAAAGCTAATGATAAAATATAACTATGAGCATCAAACATAAAGTCCCCATCGCTCTCATTTTTATCCAACAATAAAAAGATTAAGAGCTTAATAATCTTCTTCTTTGGCACTGTCGTCATTTTCGTGGCAACTTAAGCAAATATTGAAACAAAATTTTCTCTCTTCATATAGACCGCTGCACTGACACAGTGGCAGTGGTTGATTCCATGTTGTTCATTGTATGTGTATTATCATAATTATATATGTTAGTTTTATTCATAAGAATATTAATCCTCAGCAGTATTTGGTTCAAAATCCGTTTATTTAAATAATGTTCAATATTTTCCATAATCCGGCTGCTTCGGTTTCTTTTAGATCGTAACGATTTATATGGAATCGAATGGAAATATTTAACCGCATAAGAAACCACAACAAAAAGGCTTTGTATTTCCTTGATTAGGTTTATTGCAAACCCCCCTAAGGGGGCAGGGATAATACTGAGGTATATACTGCTAGACGCCAAGAGGGGACTAGTAGATAATATAAACGCTTAATCGCTTTATCACAATAGATTAAATCATTAATTTATTAGTAACCATAATACAATTTTTGTTGTGTATTTCTTGACTGAAATAAATATCTTTCAAAAAATTCCCCTCGTTTTCCCCGCCATCCTCTGGCCTTTATATTTAATATTAAAATTATAAAACCATATGATAGGAAACTAAATTAAAAGTAGATTTAAGTTATGATTTTTCAAAGCATATGCTATACATATTCGCTCTATATTATGTTGGTATTATGGATTTTTTTCTTAGTTAATATATTAAATATTAACAAAAACAAATTTAATTCCGTTTGCACTACTAACGTCAAGCGTCAAACGTAAACCGCCTCAGCATGAGTAACATATGAACAGCAACGTTGTTGTCTTATCTTAATGATATTTGGGCTATGTTAGGTGGAGAAATAAAAGCATTTTTTTTTTTTTCAAACATATTATCACAACAATAAAATTAAACGTTTTATAATTGATATACAGACACTTCTATTTTGTTAAATGTTTGTTTTTAGTTAAGTTGTTTTTATAACGCCCTAGAGGGATTGTTCATCCAAAGGGTGACTATGGGATTTGCATTGGCACGATAATATTTGTTGCATATAAACCACTGTAGGGTTAGTGTAAAATATTTTTATACACTGTGGGGTTAGTATAAAATATTTTATTTTTATTACAGTGGGCCACACTGTCGAATAGCTTTCTTACTGTTTGGTAGATTGATGCAATTCTCGATATTTTGGTGGATAAAATTCTCTACAAAAATAAAATTTTGACAGAATTTTCTATAGAAATAAAATTTTTACAAAATTTTTTATAGGAATAAAATTTTGACAAAATTTTCCTCTGTTGGTGAAGCTACACTTGTAGTTTAGTCAATGCATGGCTTTAAGCTGAGATCAAAAACAACAATAAAGAAATAAAGTTTTGACAAAATTGTCTATAGACATAAAATTTTGATAAAATTTTCTATAGATATAAAATTTTGACAACATTTTCTATAGAAATAAAATTTTCTATAGAAGTAGGTTAGGTTAGCTTAGGTGGCAGCACGATGTATCAGGCTCACTTCGACTATTCAGCCCATTTTGATACCACATTGGTGAACTTCTCTCTTATCACTGAGTGCTGCCCGATTCCATGTTAAGCTCAATGATAAGGGACCTCCTTCTATAGAAGTAAAATGTTGGCAAAATTTTCTATAGAAATAAAATGTTGATAAAATTTTCTATAGAAAGAACATATTGACAATATTTCCTATAGAAATAAAATTTTTACAATATTTTCTATAGATATAAAATTGTGACAATATTTTCTATAGATATAAAATTTTGACAAAATTTTCTTTAGAAATAAACTTTTCAATACAAATAAAATTTTGACAAAATTTTCTATAGAAAAAAAATTTTGACAAAATTTTCTAAAGAAATGAAATTTTGACAAAATATCCTATGGAAATAAAATGTTGACAAAAATTTTCTATAGAAGTAAAATTTTGACAAAAATTTTCTATAGAGATAAAACTTTGACAAAAATTTTTATTGAAATAAAATTTTGACAAAATTTTCTATAGAAATAAAATTTGGGCAAAATTTTCTTTAGACATAAAATTTTGACAAAATTTTCTATAGAAATAAAATTTTCATAAAATTTTCTATAGACATAAAATGTTGACAAAATTTTCTATAGATATAAAATTTTGACAACATTTTCTATAGAAATAAAATGTTCACAAAATTTTCTATAGAAGTAGGTTAGGTTAGGTGGCAGCCCGATGTACCAGGCTCATTTAGACTATTCAGCCCATTTTGATACCACATTGGTGAACTTCTCTCTTATCACTGAGTGCTGCCCGATTCCATGTTAAGCTCAATGACAAGAGACCTCCTTCTATAGAAGTAAAATGTTGGCAAAATTTTCTATAGAAGTCAAATGTTGATAAAATTTTCTATAGAAAAAAAATTTTCTATAGAAAATATTGACAATATTTCCTATAGAAAAAAATGTTGACAATATTTTCTATAGATATAAAATTTTGACAAAATTTTCTATAGAAAAAAAATTTGTCAACATTTTCTATAGAAATAAAATTTTGTCAAAAAATTTTTTTGAAATAAAATTTTTGGCAAAATTATCTACAAAAATAACATTTTGGCAAAATTTTCTATAGAAATAAAATATTGACAAAATTTTCTAAAGAAATAAAATTTTTACAAAATTTTCTTAGAAATAACATTTTGACAAAATTTTTTTTACAGAAATAACATTTTGACAAAATTTTCTATAGAAATAAAATTTTGACATCATTTTCTATTGAAAGAACTTTTTTACAAAATTTTCTATAGAAATAAAATTTTTACAAAATTTTCTATAGAAATAAAATTTTGACAAAATTTTCTAAAGAAATAAAATTTTGGCAAAATTTTCTATAGAAATAAAATTGTGACAAAAATTTCTATAGAAATAACATTTTGACAAAATGTTCTATTGATATAAAATTTTTAGCAAAATTTTCTATAGAAATAAAATGTTGACAAAATTGTCTATAGATATAAAATTTTGACAAAATTGTCTATAGATATAAAATTTTGACAACATTTTCTATAGAAAGAAAATGTTTACAAAATTTTCTATATAAATAACATTTTGGCAAAATTTTCTACAGAAATAGCATTTTGGCAAAATTTTCTATAGAAACAAAATTTTTACAAAATTTTCTATAGAAATAAAATTTTGACAACATTTTTTTATAGAAATAAAATTTTGTCAAAATTTTCTATAAAAATACAATTTTGACAAAACTTTTTATAGAAATAAAATTTTGTCAACATTTTTCATAGAAATAAAATGTTGTCAAAATTTTCTATAGAAATAAAACTTTGACAACATTTTCTATAGAAATAACATTTTTAGCAAAATTTTCAATAGAAAAAAAATTTTGACAAAATTGTCTATAGATATAAAGTTGTGACAAAATTGTCTATAGATATAAAATTTTGACAAAATTTTCTATATTTCTATAGAAATAAAATTTTGACAAAATTTTTTATAGATATATAAAATTTTGACAAAATTTTCTATAGAAATAAAATTTTGTCAACATTTTCTATAGAAATAAAATTTTGTCAAAATTTTCTATAGAAATAAAATTTTTGGCAAAATTTTCAACAAAAATAACATTTTGGCAAAATTTTCTATAGAAATAAAATATTGACAAAATTTTCTATAGAAATAAAATTTTGGAAAAATTTTTTTTAGAAATAAAATTTTGACAAAATTTTCTATTGGTATAAAGTTTTGACAAAATTTTCTATTGATATAAAATTTTGACAAAATTTTCTATTGATATAAAATATGACAAAATTTTCTATTGATATAAAATTTTGACAAAATTTTCTATTGATATAAAATTTTGACAACATTTTTTATAAAAATTAAATTTTGACAAAATTTTCTATAGAAATAAAATTTTGACAAAATTCTTTATAAATTATTTCTTTAACGCTTTTAATTTTTGTGTAAGATTATACTGTTAAAGTCCATTGTAGAAATATTAAATTTCCATTGTTGGTGCAAGCTAAAATCGTTAAAACATTTAAAATTTGACACATTTACAATTCAAGGGATATTTTTGCACCCAAAAATTGTATCTAAGAAGTGGAGTCATAAGATATAATATTGCAAATGCTGAAATAATAATGAAACATTTCTTTCGAAAAAAAAAACATTTTTTCATATTAACCAGAACAATTTCAAATCTACCAATGTTTTTAATTCTTCAATTTTTTTTTAAATTTTGGTGCGCTATTCAATTCAATTAATTGTTTAACCAAATACATTTTAATAGATTTTGGTCGGAAAATTAAATTATTAAATTATTTATAATTATTTTTTTTTAGATGAAACAATTTTTGTCATTTAAGTATGTAATTTCTTCTGAATTTTTGGATTATGATTATAGACGGATTCATCGACCGTGTGATCAAAATGCCAAATATTTTGCTAAATATAGTGTTGACACTCAGGACAGACAAGCATTTCGGCCGCAGACCGAGGGTAATCCAATAGAACTCATTTCAATCACATTAAGCTCGCGATCACCAAGAATGGATTGAAATGGAGATTCCTCGCTTCATTTCTGCCGCACAGTGGCCACCAATATCTCCGGATCTCAATCCGTTGAACTTTTGTGCCTGTGTCATTTTGGAGAGTAAATTTGGCACTAAAAAATACCAAAGTATCGATCATTTCAAGACATAGAGCCACTTTTATGCTTTGTTGATCGTTTGAAGGCCATCATTTGCGCCGAAACTAGCGAATTCAAAAAAATCTAAACTAAAAAAATACAGTCCTTAACTTTTTTAAATTACATATCAGCCACCATGTAGAGTACTAAAAACAAAAATTAAAATCGGTGCTCATAATGTTTTTATTTATTGTGTTCGAAGGACTCTGTGTCTGTGCTTATATCCTTACATATTTTCAGTTCGCTGAAACGTAAATTTGTTGTTCCTTGGGTTTACCTCGAAAATCACTGACGTACGATAATTGATCGTATCTCATGTTAGTATCAGAAAGTTTTTTGTTTCTCATCAAATGGACTCGGTTAGGAAATACTTTCAACCCTTTTGTTGTTCATTTCTCCTTCAAACATATCTTAACTTCCGTACGCACATTTATCTGTATTCATCAAAAAACGTGATGCAAAGGCATTTTATTGTAAATACTGCAATAATATTATCATCCCAAAGTATTCTATATATGCGTGTAAAGTTAATTTCATTTAATTCCGTATTATTAATTTTAATTTGAAAGTATGCACTCTAATATTAAGATTCTTCAAAGTGTTGCTTATCTTAATCTAGTTTCCATCAACTGCAGCGAAAAAAAAACACAAGGCTTTTATGCTACTGCATTTCTTAGATTACTTCCAGTGAGAAAACACGCACTTTTTGTTTCATAGCGAAATTCTTTCAATAGGACTGTGTCATTCAATTTACATTGCAATGGACTCAGAGGTGTTGGAAGGTAAATAATAATAGTTTTTTTTTTATTATACGAACAGTGGGACCAATGCCAGCAAAACTAAAAGACTTTCCATCCCACCAAAAACATTTGGAAGTTCTTCTAAAGGCACAACTTTAAAAGTACTTAAAATATTTCCTCACAAAGATGTTCTTTATTTTAACTACGCAGGAAGTTCTTGTAAATATATTTTTAATGGGTAAATGGTAAAAATTATTTAAATTTTGTCGAAAAAAAATCCTTCTGGAACTATTGCGAAAATCCAATTTAACGAATGTCCAAATTCTTAACATTGGGTGTTCTAAATAACGAACGGGTGAACAAAATTTACGTTCGATGTAACGAAAACGCTTTTAATTTTAACAAAATAAACAACAACAAATCAGTAATATTTGACGATTGTGAGAATGACTTAACTCACACAAAATATGGCATTTCCAAGATGTTTAAATTCCATCAAATGGATCTACCCCAGAACCGATACATAACTACTCCATGGTGTAAATGGCCAGTCCCAGTTCTATATTTAGCTCAATGACAAGGAAACTCCTTCTTGTAGCTGAAGAGAAAGTATGAAATACACAGGAATGTCAGCATTATTACTGAGAGGGATAAACTACCGCTGATAAACTTTTTTGCTGCTCGGTCGAAACTGTAATCTAGCGTTGAGAGTGCATTCGAAGAAGAGTTTTCTTTTGTGCGGAACGAATCTTTAGACAAGCGAAGTTTTCATTTAACAAAAAAAAAAAAAAAAAAAAAAAAAACAAGTATATATGACCGTAAGTTCGGCCAGGCCGAATTTTATGTACCCTCCACCATGGATTGCATAGAAACTTCTACGACAGACTGTCATCCACAATCGAATTACTTGGGTTGTAGTATCTTAAATCGTTTTCTAAATTGTGTGTTAGTCCATACGTGGTATATATTAGAAAAAAGGTATGTGTAGGTAAATCTACACATAATTACGAATCGATATGGACTTTTGCACGGTACGTAGAGAGCCAGAATTGAAATATGGGGATCGCTTATATGTGGGCTATATACAACTATGAACTTGATATGGACCAATTTTTGTGTGATTGGGAAGCGATTTATCTGAGGGCTGTATATAACTATAGACCGATATGGACTTAGTTAGGCATGGTTGTTAACGGCCATATACTAGCACAATGTACCAAATTTCAACTGACTCGGATGAAATTTGCTCCTCCAAGAGGCTCCAAAACCAAATCTCGGGATCGCTTTATATGGGGGCTATATATGATTATGGACTGATATGGACCACTTTTGGCATGGTTGTTAAATATCATATACTACCACAACGTACCAAATTTCAACCAGATCGGATGAATTTTGCTTCTCCAAAAGGCAAAGGTGGTCAAATCTGGATATCGGTTTATATGCGGGCTATGTATAATTATGGACTGATATGAACTAATTCCTGCATGTTTGTTGGATACCATATACTAACATCACGTACCAAATTTCGACCGAATCTGATGAATTTTGCTCTTCCAAGGGGCTCCGGAGGTCAAATCTGGGGATCGGTTTATATGGGGGCTATATATAATTATGGACCGATGTGGACCAATTTTTGCATGGGTATTTGAGGCCATATACTAACACCATGTACCAAATTTACCGGATTGGATGAAATTTGCTTCTCTTAGAGGCTCCGCAAGCCGAATCGGGGGATCGGTTTATATTGGGGCTATATATAATTATTGACCGATGTGGACCAATTTTTGCATAGTTGTTAGAAACCGTATACTAACACCATGTACCAAATCTCAACCAGATGGGATGAAATTTACTTCTCTTAGAGGCTCCGAAAGCCAAATCGGGAGATCGGTTTATATGGGGGCTATATATAATTCTGGACCGATGTGGACCATTTTTTGCACAGTTGCTAGAGACCCTATACTTATACCATATAACAAATTTCAGCCGGATCGGATGAAATTTGCTTCTCTTAGAGGCTACGCAAGCCAAATCGGGGGATCGGTTTATATGGGGGCTATATATAATTCGGGACCAATGTGGACCATTTTTTGCACAGTTGCTAGAGACCCTATACTTATACCATATAACAAATTTCAGCCGGATCGGATGAAATTTGCTTCTCTTAGAGGCTACGCAAGCCAAATCGGGGGATCAGTTTATATGGGGGCTATATATAATTATGGACCTACATCAATAACAACTACTTGTTCCAAGTTCCAAGTCGATAGCTTGTTTCGTTCGGAAGTTAGCGTGATTTCAACAGACGGACGGACGGAATGACGGACGGGCATGCTCAGATCGACTCAGAATTTCACCACGACCCAGAAATCCCAGCAAAAAAATTTGGAAGTTCTTCCAAAGGCACAACTTTAAAAGCACTTCTAGAAGATGTACTCCCAATAAGGTTCTTTATTTTAACTACCCAGGAAGTCCTTTTAATTCAATTTTTTATATCTTGGTTTTTTCACACTTTTAATGGGTAATTTTAACTTTTTTGTTTAAATTAGGTTCAAAACAGAGTAAGAATTCATAAAATAATACAAATCATTTAAATTTTGTCGAAAAAAATTCTGAATCCAATCTGAAAAAATTGTGAATTTTTGAAAATATTTGAGGTCAAACATTTCCGACAAGCGTTAGATTCCATTAAAAATTATAAAAAATTATAAAATTTTTTTATTTGACAAAATATCACAGAATTTTTTAATTTATTTCCAAAACATTGAATTCGGATCACACCTAAAGAAGTGATGCAAATTCAATGCACCGGCAGTTGAAATGGAGGACTTCCGTCCTATGACAAGCCCATGTTAAATTCATCGCTTCTGCGTCAATTTTGCGCCACTTCCGGATCCAAAAAGAACATTTTCATTACTTTTTTGGCGACACTTTTTTTGCTGGGATATATTATTTATGGGGTCTTAGAGCAATATTTCGATGTGTTACAAACGGAATGACAAAGTCAATATACCCCATCCTATGGTGGAGGGTATAAAAATAACTGTCAATGAAGTTGGTTGCAACATATAACAGCCATCCTGTGGAGGTAAAGATAGATGTTTATTTCATATTCAAAACAAAACCAAAAATGTGAGCTAATGCGAAATCAATGCAGTGGATACTTAAAATTATAACTTTCCGGATCCTAAAAGAAAATTTTCAATGTCTTGTACTTGTTCTTGTACTTTTTTGCTGGACTGTTCTACCCTCTCCATTATTTCAAATTTCTGGCTTTCCAATATCCATCATTTAAATTAAAACTTTTTTTCTTCCAACAAATGAAACCACTGTCTCTATGCTTGAATTTTATCGTGTTGCCTTTAAATCCCCCCCCCCGTCATTTTATATAGAATTCATGCGTATATGAGTATAAGCATTTTGGTTAAATATAGTAATTGCTAGTTGTTGGCTTGCTGGCTTTCGGTCTTAATTGCTGTCCCCCAAAATTCGATATCTTGGCCACGGTTGTGTCTTTTTATGATAGATATGTGCGTGCGGACATGCATGTGAAAAAATGTGTGTTATGCTTTTAGGAAATATTAACTGATAACTTCTTAAGTTTTCGGGGTTTACTGGTTGCAGAGATAAGACCGGACAATATTTGCAGCCACCCTCCCCGCCTTCTTCACAAAAACCAAAACCCATGGTTGGAGAAATGCTTAAGGTGTCGTTTGGTCGGTATGTCAAACATTTACAAAGCTAATGCGTCTGATATATTTATAGATCAGTTTCTGATTATTTTTTTACTTGTGATAAATAAAAGACGAAATTAATGAATATGTTCAGTGTGTATGTAGTGTAGTATGTTTGGGCACCATGGTTATCGATCACCGTTTAGTGGCACTGACTGAAAAAGGAAGGTAGTGCCATTGATGTTTTGTGAGCTTAACCAGTATGGGTAAATCCCTGATCATAATAAAGTTTTTTTTTTTGTTTTTTTTTCTATTCAACTAAATTTATTAAAATAAATAATATTTAGTTTTTGCTTTTGTGCTTT
Source organism: Haematobia irritans (assembly GCF_050003625.1). Classification (NCBI taxonomy): domain Eukaryota; kingdom Metazoa; phylum Arthropoda; class Insecta; order Diptera; family Muscidae; genus Haematobia; species Haematobia irritans. The sequence continues at coordinate 128,763,742 of NC_134401.1, read as the reverse complement.
ATGGTGAAATCAAGATAATGCGATTATTTAATGTTTGACAAAATGATCACACATTAGCATTTTTTTTTTTCTTTTGTGGCCATAAGTCACAAGGCTTTGAACATATGGTTTCTTTTTTTTTTTTTGAGTTTAATCTTTTTTCAGCTATACAAAACAAAATGATTTTTCAATACAATAGCATAACAATATAATTAGTACAAATATTTACATTTTTCTGTATATTAATTTTAGCTTTTGAAGATGATAACCGATAACACAAGTTTACATCTTGATATGGACCCCTGAATTCTATGGTAAGCTAAGTCCGATTTTTGGGGGTTTCTATATCCAAGCATCTGTGCCTTAAGTGGTATTAGAAAAATTATTCAGATGAATAAATTGTTTGATTTGTATATCTCGGCATAGAAATCCATGGAGGTAAACTTCTCGTATGTCAATCAGTGCAGTCTCATTCTATTTAGATCACACTAAAACCACTGAACCCACGTGGATTGGAGTTCAAAATTGCAAAAAGGTTCGAAGTTCAAGATGGGCTCATTTGTGGTAAAATTTAATAAAATTAAGAAATTCTGAACTAATTTGTGGGAAATACGAATTTAGTAAATCTTTATGCTTTTTTTTGTATATAATTTTTCCCCTTTTTATAATTCATTTAACTATACTTTCTCAAACAAAATAATGTAGAACAAAATAAATAAAATAAAGTTAAATTAGCATTAGTGCCTTAGATGGTTCACTTTTTTATACCCTCCACCATAGGATGAGGGGTATATTAACTTTGTCATTCCGTTTGTAACACATCGAAATATTGCTCTAAGATCCCATAAAGTATATATATTCTGTATCACAATGGACTGAATAGTCTAAGTGAGCCTGATACATCGGGCTGCCACATAACCTATATATATTCTGGGTCGTGATGAAATTCTGAATCGATCTGAGCATGTCCGTCAGTCCGTCCGTCTGTTGAAATCACGCCAACTTCCGAACGAAACAAGCTATCGACTTGAAACTTGTCACAAGTAGTTATTGATGTAGGTCGGATGGCATTGCAAATGGGCCATATCGGTCCACTTTTACGTATAGCCCCCATATAAACGGACACCCAAAGTTGGCTTGCGGAACTTCAAAGAGAAGCAAATTTCACCCGATCCCGCTGAAATTTGTACATGGTTTTTGTATATGGTATCTAACAACCATGCAAAAATTGGTCCACATCGGTCCATAATTATATGTAGCCCCCATATGATCCGATCCCCAGATTTGGCTTCCGGAGCCTCAAAGAGAAGCAAATTTCACCCGATCCCGCTGAAATTTGGTACATGGTTTTTGTATATGGTCTCTAACAACCATGTAAAAATTGGTCCACATCAGTCCATAATTATATGTAGCCCCCATATGATACGATCCCCAGATTTGGCTTGCGGAGCCACAAAGAGAAGCTAATTTTATCCGATCCGGCTGAAATTTTGTACATGGGTGATACGGTCAAAATTTGGTCAATATAAACTTGACGTATTTCTTTCAATTTTGCATTTAAAAAACCTGAACACACCTCATTTTGACGGTGTGTGTGTGTAGAATGTTGCTCCTATTTTGATTTTGGAATGCACTCTTCAGTTGTCAAAATGCCGTCCAAGCAAGAAGAGCAGCGTATCAAAATTTTGCGCGCGCATCGCGAAAATCCGAGCTACTCGCACGCAAAGCTGGCAAAATCGCTAAGTTGCCAAATCAACCGTTACAAATGTAATTAAAGTGTTTGGGGAACGTTTGTCGACAGCCAGGAAGTCTGGATCGGGGGGAAATCGAAAACCGGAAGCCGCTGAGACGACAAAAAGAGTTGCCGGTAGTTTCAAGCGAAACCCTAACTTCTCTCCGAGATGCCGCAAATAAGCTGGGTGTATCGTCTACAACCGTGCATCGAGCCAAAAAACGAGCCGGACTATCGACTTACAAGAAGGTAGTGACTCCAAATCGCGATGATAAACAAAATACGACGGCCAAAGCGCGATCCCGGAGGCTGTACACGACGATGCTGACGAAGTTTGACTGCGTGGTAATGGACGACGAAACCTACGTCAAAGCCGACTACAAACAGCTTCCGGGATAGGAGTTTTATACCGCAAAAGGAAGGGGAAAGGTAGCAGATATTTTCAAGCACATAAAACTGTCAAAGTTCGCAAAGAAATATCTGGTTTGGCAAGCCATCTGTACCTGTGGCTTGAAAGCAGCATTTTCATAGCTTCCGGGACTGTCAACCAAGAAATTTACGTGAAAGAGTGTTTGAATAAACGTCTGCTGCCTTTCCTGAAGAAACACGGTTGTTCCGTACTGTTTTGGCCGGATTTGGCATCTTGCCATTACGGTAAAAAGGCCATGGAGTGGTACGCCGCCAACAACGTGCAGGTGGTTCCCAAGGACAAGAACCCAACACGCCAGAGCTCCGCCCAATTGAGAAATACTGGGCTATTGTCAAGCTGAACCTAAAGAAGACCAAAAAAAATTGCTAAGGACGAGCAGCAGTTCAAGGCGAAGAAGGTGGACAAGGTGGCTGTACAAAATCTGATGGCAGGTGTCAAGCATGAGGCCCGGCAATTCGGATTTGGAAAAGCGAAAGCCTAACTGAATATTTTTCCTGAATTTTATACTAATTGAACTTGAAAAAGAAATTTAATTTGATTTTTTAAATAAACGATTTCACCGATTTACACGCGTTTTCCCTTGACCAAATTTTGACCGTATCACCCTTTATGGTCTCTAAAAACCATGCAAAAATTGGTCCACATCGGTCCATAATTATACGTGGCCCCATATGAAGTGATCCCCAGATTTGGCTTGCGGAGCCTCAAAGAGAAGCAAATTTCATCCGATCCGGCTGAAATTTTGTACATGGTGTTCGTATATGGTCTCCAAAAACCATTCAAAATTTGGTCCACATCGGTCCATAATTATATGTAGCCCCCATATGAACCGATCCCCAGATTTGGCTTGCGGAGCCTCTTGGAGGAGCAAAATTCATCCGATCCGGTTCAAATGTGGTTTCTAACATAGATGAAAAAATTGATCCACATCGGTTCACAATTACATATAGAGCCCATATAAACCGATCCCCAGATTTGGCTTGCGGAGCCTCTAAAAGAAGCAAATTTCATCCGATCCGGTTGAAATTTGGAACATGGTGTTAGTATATGGTCAAAAGTCCACTGGCAAGGTCTCTGTTTTTTGGGATGCGCATGGAATAATTTTTATCGATTATCTTGAAAAGGGAAAAACCATAAACAGTGACTATTATATGGCGTTATTGGAGCGTTTGAAGGTCGAAATCTCGGCAAAACAGCCCCATATGAAGAAGAAAAAATGTTGTTCCACCAAGACCGTGCCGCACCGTGCCACAAGTCATTGAGAACGATGGCAAAAATTCATGAATTGAGCTTCGAATTGCTTCCCCACCCACCGTATTCTCCAGATCTGGCCCCAGCGTCTTTTTCTTGTTCTCAGACCTCAAAAGGATGCTCGCAGGGAAAAAATTTGGCTGCAATGAAAAGGTGATCGCCGAAACTGAGGCCTATTTTGAGGCAAAACCGAAGGAGTACTACCAAAATGGTATAAAAAAAATGGAAGGTCGTTATAATCGTTTTATCGCTCTTGAAGGGAGCTATGTTGAATAATAAAAACGAATTTTGACAAAAAAATGTGTTTTTTTTTTGTTAGACCGGGGACTTATCAGCCAACCTGTTAAGGTTGACTTAAAAAATAGCAAAGTGTCGATCAATTCAAATCATTCGGCAAGTGGAAGGGGCAAAATACCACAGAGTTACTTGCATGCAGCGTAGGATGGCTGCATGTAATGATTTTGTCGGCCTTTTGAAAGCCATAATTCGAGCCTAAGGTAGTCAACTCGTACACATCTAAACCGATTCCCAAATTTGATGTTTTTCCGACATTTTTAATTGCTCAACAATGAAATTTAATAAAAATGAAAGGAATACAACACTTTACTTTGTTGTATTATATATCAGCCATCCCGAATATAGTCCCAAAATAAACCGAGCTCAGATATGGCATGTGGAGCAGTCCGGAGGAACAAACTTCAGATCCCTTCTCAGTAATGGGAGTGTTTCAAAGCTTTTCTACGTGGTTTCACGGTAGTATGACACGCCATTCATTGAGCTTGGCAACACTCAATGACAAGAGAGTAGTTCTCATTAGCCTGTGATTTAATTTAATGGCTGCCACTTTACCTAAACTAACAGAACTTAATTATGACCCATATCGTTTCATAATTACATATAGCTTCGATAAAAATTCATCCTCAGATGTGACTTCTGGCCCATACTGGAGGAGCAAATTTTATCCTGTTAATCCTGTTAATTTTGGGTATATTCTTCGATCGAAGTACTTTGTCTTGGAAATTTAGGATATGTCTTCCAGAAATTCCTATTTTTTCCATTTTCATGTCATTATGCTTCAGACATGTGAAACATTTCGGTTATGGCCATTGTTTCCCCTTGGCAATTTAAACACAAAAAATGCTTATGAATAATTAAAAATAATAATGAAAACTTTGAGCTACATTTAAAATTCATACGACTATCAAAATGATAAATAATTTTCGAAGACAAAAAAAAAACAAATTCTTCCTGTATATGTCTGGTGTGAACAGAAGCCATACTACAAATTGATGGCTGTTAATTAACACCTTTCAAAAAATAACAAGAAAAAAAAAAATACCAACGGCTATACTTAATAGACTTCTACATCTATTTGGCTCAATCGTTTATCCAATGAAAATCAAAAGCAAAAAAATAAAAAAACGAAATAAAAATTCAAGCAAGAATTTAATTTGCTCAAAATTAATAGGAGGTTGCCATACCTGTTGTCCGGCATTGGCAGCAACCCAAGCTTCGGCAAAGGTTTCCATAGCACTTTGGAAATCCATGTTTGTTTGATTTTTTTGTTTTTTTGATAGGGGTTATTAAATGGTGTTATATTGATGGTTGTTGGAAGAGATATAGATTTTTTATATTTTATTTTTTTTCGGAAAAACTTTTAAGGTAATTATTTTTCAGTTCATGGTAAAGACATTTTTAAACATTATCATTTTAGGTCCAAATGTTTTATTTAATATTTTCTAGGAGTTGTTTATTTTTATTTTTCTGTATTTGTATATATTTTTTAATTTCTTTAACGGATTTCCTTAACGAAATTTACTTTGTTTTTTCTTTTATGTGGATTTTCCCTTTTGTTATCTATATTTTTATTATTACGGATTGTTGTACATTAATCACTTTTTTTTATTTTTAGAAACAATTTAAACGAAAAAAATATTTTTCTTACTCATATTAAAAATTTTAACAGTCTGGATTAAGATATTAGTTGCCTATATTTGTGTTTCTATATATTTTTGTTTTTTATTTTTTATATATTTTTAAATACACTTTCTTGCTATTTGTCTGATGTTAAATTCGTGTAGTGTAATTTTTTTTTGTAGCTTAATTGTTTCCCATTTTCATTTTGGACCATAATATTATTTGCATATATTAGAATTTATATTTATGCTTTTTTTATTCTAAATATTTTTTAAATACATTTTTTGGTTTCTTTTTCGAAGATTCTTTTAAATTAATTAAATTAATTAATTGTGTTTTAAATTAATTAATTGTGTTTTTGTTTTATATTTTTATTATAATTTCTCATTTTCGTTTTGGATAAAAATATTATTTGCTTATTTTAATGTTTGAATATTTATGTTCTTGTTTTGTTTTAAATATTTTTTAAATAGACTTTGTGGTGTCTTTTTCATATATATTTTTATAATGAAAAATTTTTGTAGCTTAATTGTTTGATTTTCTTATTTTTGTATATTAATTTTTCATTTTGGATATTTACGATTTTTTACATATTTTTTAAATACACTTTGTAATTTCTTTTTCTAAAATATTTTTGTAAAGTTATTTATTTATTTATTTATTTATTTATTTATTGTTTTTTTTTTTTATTTTCCACTTTAATTTCTTTTAATTTATTACACCTTATTTATTCATTTCATTTAGCTATTGTTATAATCTGTTTTTATTCGATACAAATCTCTTTTTGTTTTGCCGTCGGGCGCCACTTCATTAGATTTTCAATAGCTTAGGCGTGTGTTTATTTATTTATCTTAAGATGGTTTTTATTTTATTAAATGTTATGGGAGCTCTTCAACTAAGCCGTCTGTTTTTTTTTTTACTTAATAGGATCCTTTGTTGTTTCATTTAATAGCCCTAGACAAATCATAAAAAATGTCATAAAATTTTAGGTGATGCTATTTCCGAAAGGTAGCTAGTGAGCCGCCAAAAAGGGTGTAACCAATTAGTGGTCATAAAGCCATAAATATAATCACATGACCTTTAGACGAAAGAAAGAAATCTATGATTTAAGGATAAAATGCACACACACACTCGCACAAATATAAACACCGTGATGGAATTTTGCTATAGCGTTTCTAGTTCGTAGGCCAAAAGGATTCTTCAAGACTAAAATGTTGATATAGAGTTTAAAAAAAAAAAAAAATATTTTCTGTTTTCCTTTGTTTTTTTTTCGTTTAACGGAAACTGCAAATAGATTTTAAAATTTCATATTGTTCCCCTTTCACTCTTAGTCAACTCTACGCTCTCTTGTTCTCTCTGTAACACCTTGACTCTCTATAGTTCTCTTGTCTCTTGTAATTTAATGGTGCTGCTGCTGCTATTTGCTGCTGGTTTCTTAGGTCTAGGGCTAATTGTCAAATAATGACAGCTGTCAGTTGATAATCATTCAGAGTTCATATACAGGTGATTTTTTACGAGCGTATCTGTGGTCTTTGTTATTGGTATTCATAAAATGACCGTCTAAGGAGTAAGATGTGCTAACGGGAAGTAAAGAGGTTTACAAAGGAAACAATTTTGGGGTAACGGAATATTCTTTATATTTGCTTTAGAAATTCGCAAAAAATCTTTTCTGAGGGAATTTCGTTTTTAATTTCAATTTTTGCACTTTTTGCCCCCTTCCCTTATCTAGATAATTTTTTTTGTTTGTTACATTAATTATGGTGTTTGTTAAGCTCTCGAGATAAGCAGCTAATCTTTTCGATATGCGTTGTTGACGCGATATTCGATTGCGCGATTCTCTCTTTCGTTTTGGCTTTGGCTATTGGGTGTATTGGAAAAAAAGCAAAATCGGGGCACTTGATCGAACGGGCGCCATGCAATGACTGTCAACACGCAATGTCAAATGCGCTGTGATAAGCTGTCAAATCAATTTGGTGTAGTCGGCTCCAAGTGGAGTGCTTCATTTTCTTCATCTACTGTGTTTTGTTTGTTTTCATAGTCGTCGTTGATGATAGGTAATAGAGAATGGTTCGGCTATATGCCTGCAAACAATAACACTTGAGCTTCGTTTGGAGAGCTTCTCCTCGTCGTCGTCTTATTTTTCTTCTTCTTGGATACCTCTTCCTTCCTCCATATAATGGTGTGGTTGTTGTTTTCTTGTCTAATGGTTTTGACAATAACTGTAATTGGTGTTGTCTTTAGCATATGTGGTGTTGTTGTTGTTGTTGCTATCGCAATTCATCACCTAAGCAAAGTAACAATAAAGGTTTTTTTTGTTGTTTTTCTTTCTAAATGCCGTCGCCTTCGTTTCTAAACTCCCGACGCTTTAGCACGCTGTTGTGTTTTCCTTTTTGATTTCACGGCGCGTTATTATTATTGTTGACGTCTTTATAGGCCCTGCTTTTTATTATTGTTGTTACTTTTTTTTATTACTAAACCGTTATCAATTACAATTGTCAATTTGTTTTAATTCATTTGTTATGAATTGTTAGAAAAAACAAAAAGAACAAAAATATCGAGAAGACCCATACCACAACAAATTCCATTGAAATCCTAGCTCTGTGATTTTGTTTTTATTTGTTTTCATTTCTCTCTGGGGGTTTTCATACAACAACATCATCATCATCATAATCATCATTCAAACACAAACATTACAACAATTTTTAAACTTTGTTATGATTTTTCTTGTTTTTTTTTTTTATCTTATGGGTGGGGGGATGATTGCTTTTGTTGGGGTGAGAAGGATTTGTTGATTTGGCCAAAAAACAATTCTCTTATTCTTACTGTAGTTGTTGTTGTTTGGTTCATATAGCGGCGTTTGTAACGTGAGTGACGCGTCGCCGTCGTCAATTCGTTTCGATTTCTATGTGCAAACGCGCGTCACAACATGCTTACTTAGTGCAAGTTGTCGCACAACTGATATTTTACCACACTCGCATATATGCATTGTTTTTTTTTTTTTTTTGAAATTGCCTTTGTATTGCTTGGGTTCGTTCTCCCTTTGCTAATGTATGGGTATGCGTCGTTTCTGGTCTCTTGGAAATAAAATTTAAAAGAGCAAAAACACTCAGGCTATACTCTTAAACTCTCTTTGAAAGAATTTCCTCGTTGCTTGTATTTGTTTTGATGGTGGCGTTTGTGGTTGTAGTTGTTTTGATTTTGGATTGTTGTATTGTAACCCATTTTACATCATTTCCTCGTTTTTACTTTTTGGGTGGCAGGAAAAAGGATTAAGGATTATATCTTCATTGTGTGTTTGTGTGTAGAGATTTGTGTGTTGCCGCTCAGTGGCGGTAGTAGTAGTATGCCAGAGTTGTGAAAGGTCTATAGCAATGGATGGGATTCTTTTGGGGGACATACAAATGAGGCCTATTTTGGTCACGGATTGTAATTGGAATGGATTTCCGAAATTTTCAGAATGAAGTTTACTCTTAATTCATTTAAAACTTTTATACTTAATAAAAATAATGAATTCGCTGTTTTGTGCGACGAGTTTCTAAACAAGAGATCCCATGGAGAGTCAACCAGCAGACGGGTCATCAAACTTTGAAACCATGGAAATTAGTTAATTAGAGTTAAATTTCATTTCTATAGAATTTTTTTTTTAAATTTCATTTCAATAAGATATGGAAAATTTTGTTAAAATTGTATTTCTACAAGAAATTTTGTTCTATGGGATATTTTTGTCAAAATGTCATTTCTTTAGAAAATTTTGTCAAATTTGTATTTTTATAAGAAATTTTATCAAACATTAATTTCTATAAGAAATATTGTCAAAATTGTATCACTTTCGGAAATTTTGTCAAAATTTCATTTTTATAAGAAATTTTGTTAAAATTTATTTCTATGGGAAATTTTGTTCAAAATTTTATATCTATAAGACATTTTGTTAAAATTTTATTTCTATAAGAAATTTTGTCAAAATTTAATTTCTATGGGAATTTTTTGTCATTTCATTTTTTTTTTTAGAAAATTTTATCAAACCTGTATTTCTATAGGAAATTTTGCCCAAAAATTCATTTCTATAAGAAATTTTGCCATAATTTCATTTCTCATCAAACTTTGAAACCATGGAAATTAGTTGATTAGAATTAAATTAAATTTCTATAGGATTTTTTTTTGGAATTTCATTTCGATAAGATATGGGAAATTTGGTTAAAATTGTATTTCTACAAGAAATTTTGTTCTATGGGAAATTTTTGTCAAAATTTTGTCAAACTTGTATTTCTATAGGAAGTTTTATCAAAAATTAATTTCTATAAGATATGTTGTCAAAATTTTATCACTTTAGGAAATTTTGTCAAAATTTCATTTCCATAAGAAATTTTACTAAAATGTATTTCTATATGGAATTTTGTTCATAATTTTATATCTTAAGACATTTTTTTAAAATTTTATTTCTATAAGAAATTTTGTCAAAATTTCATTTCTATGCGAACTCAAAAATTAACTTTTATGAGAAATTTTTGTCATTTAATTTTTTAGAAAATTTTATTAAACTTGTATTTCTATAGGAAGTTTTTTCCAAAAATTCATTTCTATAAGAAATTTTGTTATAATTTCATTTCTCATCAAACTTTTAAACCATGAAAATTAGTTGATTAGAATTAAATTTCATTTCTATAGGATTTTTTTTTTTTTTGAAATTTCATTTCGATTAGATATGGGAAATTTTGTTAAAATTGTATTTCTACAAGAAATTTTTGTCAAAATTTCTTTAAAAAATTTTGTCAAAATTTCATTTCTATACGAAATTTTATTAAAATTTATATCTATGGGAAATATTGTTCAAAATTTTATATCTATAAGACATTTTGTTAAAATTTTATTTCTATAAGAAATTTTTTCAAAATTTCATTTCTATGCGAACTTTTGTCAAAATTTAATTTTATGGGAAATTATTGTCATTTCGTTTTTTAGAACATTTTATCAAACTTGTATTTCTATTTTTTTTTGTCCAATTTTGTCCAAAAATTCATTTCTATAGGAAATTTTATCCAAAAATTCATTTCTATAAGAGATTTTGTCATAATTTCATTTCTATAGTAAATTTTGTCAAAATTCCATTTCTATATGAAATTTTGTCAAAATTTCATTTCTATATGAAATTTTACCAAAATTTTATCTCTGTAGGAAATTTTGTCAAAATTTCATTTCTATGGGAAATTTTGTCAAAATTTCATTTCTATAGGAAATTTTATCCAAAAATTCATTTCTATAAGATATTTTGTCATAATTTCATTTCTATAGGAAATTTGGTCAAAATTTCATTTCTATGGGAAATTTCGTCAAAATTTAATTTCTATAGGAAATTTTGTCAAAATTCCATTTCTATGTGAAATTTTATATCTGAAAGACGTTTCGACCGAACACCAAAAAGTTTTTCAGCGGTGGATTATCCCACCAGAGTAATGCTGGTGACATTTCTGAGTGTTTCAAAGCTTCTCTAAGTGGTTTCACTACAATGTGGAACGCCGTTCGGACTCGGCTATAAAAAGAGATCCCATGTCATTGAGCTTAAAATGGAATCGGGCAGCACTCAGTGATAAGAGGGAAGTTCACCAATGTGGTATCACAATGGACTGAATAGTCTAAGTGAGCCTGATACATCGGACTGCCACCTAACCTAACATTTGTCAAATTGTTTTCTCTATAGAAATTTTTTTCAAAATTTCTTTAGAATTTTTTTTTTCAAAATTTCATTTCCAGAGGAAATTTTGTCAAAATTTAATCTCTATAGGAAATTTTGTCAAAATTTCATTTCTATGGGAAATTTTGTCAAAATTTAATTTCTATATGAAATTTTGCCAAAATTTCATTTCCATAGTAAATTTTGTCAAAATTTAATTTCTATAGGAAATTTTGTCAAAATTTCATTTCTATATGAAATTTTACCAGCATTTTATCTCTATAGAAAATTTTGTCAAAATTTCATTTCTATGGGAAATTTTGTCCAAATTTAATCTCTATAGGAAATTTTGTCAAAATTTCATTTAGGAATTTTTGTTAAAATTTCCTTTTTATGCCGTCAAGGACATTTTCATAAATTCGAAATCATATTTTATAGATATGAAATTTTTATTAAAATTTTTTAAACATATAAACGAATTTGTATCGCCCAGAAAATAACATTTTTGCGACAAAAAATTTGTTTTCTCTCCATCGAAAATAACAGGTTGTTCCCCAAACATATTTTGCTTCAAGCATATATATTTTCAGGATTGGTGCAAACAAAATATTTTTTGTATTGTGCAAACATATTATGTTTCATCTTAGTGTATACACTGGTAAAAAAAAATTTTAATGAAATTTTCTTTGTGTGGATATATTTTGAAGGCGCCAATTGGTTACTTCCATTATTTTACTTGCAGCATACTCTCTAGGTCTCTCTTTTTAAACACATATATGTTTATAGGCTATTTCTAAATTAATATATGTTTGCATCTAAGCATATTATATTTACAAACAGTTTATGTCCCAAACATAATATGTTCTAACATATTTACATATATGTCCCAAACATGTTATGATAGTTTATGATCATTATATCTCGCGTGAATCACGTGAGTCGTGAACAAAATCCAAACAAGTCTCGTGAATGGGACTAAAATAAATATGCATGCGTGAACGTGCGTGATAAATAAAATCGGTTCGTGAATGTGCGTGAATAAAATTTCTCACGAAAAAAATTAAGATTTAATTCATACTCGTATGTTAACTGAAATTAATTTAGTTCGCGAACTATATACTATTTTTGAATTTTGTTACCTTTGCTGATTTCCGTTTGGAATATGTCGTGAGTTGGTCGTGAATCACGTGAATCGTGCGTGATCGTGAGTCTTTAAAAGTAGATCGTAGGTGAGCATGCGTGAGTACTGGCTTTCATTTCGTGAATGTACGTGAGTGGGTTTGGCTACCACAAGTATTGTGCGTGAGCGTGCGTGAATAAACATTTTTCTTCGTGAATGTGCGTGAGTGTGAGTGAAATTTCAGTCACGCGCACACCTCTAATAGACACCATCTCTAAGTAATGGTTGGGACATTTTTAATGGTTTCAAAGCTTCTCTTAGTGGTGTCCCAGTAGTGTGAAACACCGTTCGGGCTCATCTATGAAAACGAGCTAGACATGGAGTTGGACTGCTAAAACACGAAGATCACCACAATGTATCACAATGGGCGGGATAACTCAACTATATCTAACTATATCTAACAACTTTTTTTTGTGTTTTAAGATATAATCCTAAAAAGGATTATATCCTACATTAACATCTATACCATCAATTCCAAAAATGTTTTGATCAAAAATTGATATCGAAGACAGCGACATATTAGGGTTTACAAAATTCTAATGTAATAGTAACTATGTAACTAAACCGTTTTTAAACTAAAAAAAAAAAGTTTGCAAAAAATTAAGGTATCAAAATTACTTTAAAGTATAGTTCACAAATCTTCCACAACAGAATTAAAGAGTCTCTTAGAAATATAATAAAAGAGAAATTCCATAAGAGAGCAAAAACAAAATATGTTCTCTACCGGCATTTTGTCAATGTGTGCAATCAAAACAAAACTCATACCACAGCATTTTCGAGAAGAGAGTTTAAGATGGCAAAGAGTACGAAAATACAAAAAATACAGAGAGGAAAAGTGTAAATGTATGAGTATACTACTCTTTCAACATTTATCTTACCAATACCATGACAGTAGAATGGATTACTGAAATGACGCAAAGTTTTGCCAAAAACAAGTGGAAACTTCAGCTACGACATTTAAGAAATTTCAAAGTACAATAACTGACAAATCGAATGATAACAAGATTATGTTTTTTTTCAAATTTATTATATAATTTTATGAATAATTAAATTATCCTAAAGTATAAAAATAATTAATAATCATATATTTCTGGAATTATGTTGTGGTGCATTACTTATTTTCGCCAAAGGGGAGAAATTATTATTGGGTAATTTGGACTCCTCCAATCGCATATGTAAGAGAATGAGATATACAGCATATACCTACAAAATCTGGTAAGGATGAGTGAGAGTTCATGTGTATGTTATTAGTTTTATTTTGATGCCAATTTCAAACAACAACATCAACAACAAAAGCGAGACAATACAAAAATGTCGTTTTACTTTATCAAGCTACACCCACTCCATGTTGAATTTTATTTGGGTGATTTTTTCCCCCCAAAACACACTCCCACATACATTTGACACTTTTGCTTTGATAAAGCAAGCAAGTATAAAGCGAGGTGAGTGTACAACAGCACATACTCTGGATTGAGTTTGAGCATTGTAACACCTCTCCCCAACTTCTCCACCAGGAATTACAAACAGGCTAAACGCCTGTATATCGTCATGCTACACATGGATGTATACGAGATAAACGCTCGTTCGTTTCTTGGTTGGCTGCTTGGCAGTAGTGAATTTTGTTCTCTTTTATTTTTTTAGCTTGCTTTTAATTCAATTTTTTTTTTGTCTGAGGGGGGGTTATATACAAAATATTTGGCTCCCTGTCTATTGCATACATACAGAAGAGCCTCAGATAAGAAGTGAGATAATGCGCGCGCATTACATGCGATTAGAGGTGCCTCAGAATGAAAATGTAGGATTTAGCCAACCATCACAAAGGGATATTTTGTTGTTGCCTGGGGTTTGATGTTTCGCAGTGTGATTCTCGTTGTATTTTGGGCATGTGTCGCTCAATGTATTTTATAAATACATATGTACTAGAAGAGAGAAATCCAGAATATCTATGGCAAGAATATATAAGTACATATATATACCCAAGGATATTTAAACATATATGAACACTACTTCTGTGCATTATATATTTGATTGTATAGAGTATTTTAACATTTATACTAATCTATTATAGGCATGACTTTGATAAACCAATCAGAGAAGCCTTCCTAACGTATGTATGCCATTTAGACATTTCTAATTTTAGGAAATAATTTCATTTGCTCATACATACATACAATTTCATTAATGAAATTAATTGGATAAGATTTTTTAATTGTTTAAAAAAAAAACTAATATTTAGTGAAAATCCATAGAGAATTCATTTTAAAAATTTTGGAAATAATTTTTGTTAATTTTTTTTTTATTATTAACTGCCCAGTAAAAAAAGTAGTAAAAATGTTATTTTGGATCCGGAAGTGGTGCAAAATTTTGCGCAGAAGCGATGAATTTAACATGGGCTTGTCATAGGATGGATGTCCACTATTTTCAACAGTCGTTGCACTGAATATGCATCACTTCTTAAGATGCGATCCGAATTCAGTGTTTTGGATGTGATTTAAAAAATGTTGTAATATTTCTATAAATAAATAATTTTTTATGATGCATTCTAATGCTTGTCTGAAACACTTCACATCAAATATTTTCCAAAATGCACAATTTTTCTAGAATGGAGTTATAATTTTTTCGACTATATTTCTATAAATAAATAATTTTCGAAATTTTTTATGATTTTTAATGCATTCTAACGCTTGTTTGAAACGCTTGACATAAAATATTTTCAAAAATGCACAATTTTTCTAGAATGGAGTTATAACTTTTTCGACAATATTTTTATAAATAAATAATTTTCGAAATTTTTTATGATTTTTAATGCATTCTAACGCTTGACATCAAATATTTTCAAAAATGCACAATTTTTCTAGAATGGATTTCGCATTTTTTTTTTCGAAAAAAATTTAAAAATTTGTATCATTTTATTAATTCTTACTCTGATTTTAACCTATTTGAAATAAAAAATTAAAATTACCCCTTAAAAATGTGAAAACCCCGAGATATAAAAAAAATTAATCAAAAGAACTTGCTGAGTAGTTAAAAAAAGAACAACTTTTGGAGGCCATTCTAGAATGGGGTTATAACTTTTTCGACAATATTTTATAAATAAATAATTTTCGAAATTTGTATGATTTTTAATGCATTCTAACGCTTGACATCAAATATTTTCAAAAATGCACAATTTTTCTAGAAAGGATTTCGCATTTTTTTTTCGAAAAAATTTAAAAAAAATTGTAACATTTTATTAATTCTTATTTTGATTTTAACCTATTTGAAATAAAAAATTAAAAGTACCCCTTAAAAATGTGAAAACCCCGAGTTATAAAAAAATTGAATCAAAAGAACTTGCTGAGTAGTTAAAATAAAGAACATTTTTGGGAGGCCATTTTTGGAAGTACGTTTAAAGTTGTGCATTTAGAAGTACTTCTAATTTTTTTTTGCTGGGTGATGATAAATTAAATTATTGCTCCACTAAAAAAACTATCACCAAAAATGTATCCCATTAAATTTTAATTGAAATTTAAATATTTTCAATTAAAAAGTGATACAAATTTAATTTATTGAAAATATTTGTGGCCCATTTTGAAATATTATATATAGATATTAATACGTTTTTTAATTTAATAAGCAATAAACCCATTTAAAAATATAATTGACAATGCGTTTTCAAATAAATTGAAAAAAAAAAAAATAATTGTAGTAAAATCCAAACAAAAAATCGAACTGATGACGATAAATTTTTGAGTACGGTTACATAATAAAAAAAAAAATAATAAAAAAAATGTTATTTTATAAATAACTAAAAACTATTGTATGAATTTCTCTTGCAGTTTCTACGCGCAAAGAATGTATACATTTGGAAAACCATTTAACATTTTCTATTTGATATGCGTGATTTTTTTCCAAAATTCATGCCATTATGGAAAAAGAAACTATTGCTTGAAAAATTTTTATTTTGGTTGTAAATAATGTAAATCTATTACATTCCCTTCGATATCGAATGAAGAAACGAAATAAAATTTAAAGTTTACCTCGAGTTAGACCACTTGAGTCACAACAAATTCCTTTTTATTCCAAAACCGATTTCTTTTGTATCAAGCATTATTCGTGTTTGAAAACGAAATACATCCTGGATTGAGTCTTTCGAAACCGCAATATGTAATGAGCGTGGCTCGCAGATGATTCGTCTGAAAAAAGGGAATAATTTAAGGAAAAATATTATAATATGTAAAATATACGGAAAACAGGTTCATAGTTTAACTAAACTACAAAAATTAACTAACTTTTGTTGCAAAAAAATGTGTCTTAGTTTAGTTTAATTGTGTGGCGTTTTTATACCCTCCATCATAGGATGGGGGTATATTAACTTTGTCATTCCGTTTGTAACACATCGAAATATTGCTCTAAGACCCCATAAAGTATATATATTCTGGGTCGTGGTGAAATTCTGAGTTGATCTAAGCATGTCCGTCCGTCCGTCCGTCTGTTGAAATCACGCTAACTTCCAAACGAAACAAGCTATCGACTTGAAACTTGGCACAAGAAGTTGCTATCGATGTAGGTCGAATGGTATTGAAAATGGGCCATATCGGTCCACTTTTACGTATAGCCCCCATATAAAGGGACCCTCAGATTTGGCTTGTGGAGCCTCTAACAGAAGCATATTTCATCCGATCCGGCTGAAATTTGGTACATGGTGTTGGTATATGGTCTCTACCAACCATGCAAAAATTGGTCCACATCGGTCCATAATTATATATAGCCCCCATATAAACCGATCCCCAGATTTGGCTTGCGGAGCCTCAAAGAGAAGAAAATTTCATCCGATCCGGCTGAAATTTGGTACATGATGTTGGTATATGGTCTCTAACAACCATGCACAAATTGGTCCATATCGGTCCTTAATTATATATTGCCCCCATATAAACCGATCCCCAGATTTGGCTTGTGGAGCCTCTAAGAGAAGCATATTTCATCCGATCCTGCTTAAATTTGGTACATGGTGTTGGTATATGGTCTCTAACAATCATGCAAAAATTGGTCCACATCGGTCCATAATTATATATAGCCTCCATATAAACCGATCCCCAGATTTGGCTTGCGGAACCTCAAAGAGAAGCAAATTTCATCCGATCCGGCTGAAATTTGGTACATGATGTTGGTATATGGTCTCTAATAACCATGCAAAAATTGGTCCACATCGGTCCATAATTATAAATAGACCCCATATAAACCGATCTCCAGATTTGGCTTGCGAAGCCTCAAAGAGAAGCAAATTCCATCCGATCCGGCTGAAATTTGGTACATGGTGTTGGTATATGGTCTCCAACAATCATGCAAAAATTGGTCCACATCGGTCCATAATTATATATAGCCTCCATATAAACCGATCCCCAGATTTGGCTTGCGGAACCTCTAAGAGAAGAAAATTTCATCCGATCCGGCTGAAATTTGGTACATGGTGTTACTATATGGTCTCTAACAACTATGCCAAAATTGGTCCACATCGGTCAATAATTATAAATAGCCCCCATATAAACCGATCCCCAGATTTGGCTTGCGGAGCCTCTAAGAGAAGAAAATTTAATGCCAACAGGCTGAAAGTTGGTACATGGTGTTAGTATATGGTCTCTTATGACCATGCCAAAATTGGTCCACATCGGTGCGTAATTATATATATAGCCCCCATATAAACCGATCACCAGATTTGATCGACGGAGCCCCTTGGAAGACCAACATTTATTTGATTCAGTTGATTGGTCGAATCGGTCCATAATTATATATAGCCCCCATATAAACTCATCCCCAAATTTGACCTCCGGAGCCTCTTAGAAGACCGAAATTCATCTTATTCAGTTGATATTTTGTACGTGGTATTAATATATGGCCTCAAACACCCATGCAAAAATTGGTCGAAATCGATCCATAATTATATATAGCCCCCATATAAACCGATCCCCAGATTTGACCTCCGGAGCCCCTTGGAAAAGCAAAATTCATCCGATTCGGTTGAAATTTGGTACGTGATGTTAGTATATGGTATCCAACAACCATGCAGGAATTGGTTCATATAAGTCCATAATTATATATAGCTCCCATATAAATCGATCCCCAGATCCAGATTTGATCTCCGGTGCCTTTTGGAGAAGCAAAATTCATCCGATCTGGTTGAAATTTGGTACGTGGTGGTAGTATATGATATTTAACTACCATGCCAAAAGTGGTCCATATCAGTCCATAATCGTATATAGCCCCCATATAAACCGATCCCGAGATTTGGTTTTGTAGCCTCTTGGAGGAGCAAATTTCCCGAGTCACTTGAAATTTGGTACATTGTGCTAGTATATGGCCGTTAACAACCATGCGTAACTAGGTTCATATCGGTCTATAGTTATATATAGATCAGATAAATCGATCCCCAATCACACAAAAATTGGCCTATATCAAGATCATAATTGTTTATAGCCCCCATATAAGCGACCCCCATATTTCAATTCTGGCTCCCTACGTACCGTGCAAAAGTCCATAAAGTGGCAGCCCGATTAAATTTCAGACTCACTTAGACTATTCAGTCCATTGTGCAAAAGTCCATATCGATTCCTAATTATTTGTAGACTTACCTACACATACCTTTTTTGTCTAACGTATACCACGTATGGACTAACTCACAATTTAGAAAACGATTTAAGATACCACAACCCAAGTAATTCGATTATGGATGACAGTCTTTCGTAGATGTTTCTACGCAATCCATGGTGGAGGGTACATTAGATTCGGCCTGACTGAACTTACGGCCATATAGACTTGTTTCCTTTAGCATCAAAACAGAGATCAATAAATTTGGTAAAGTTTAATAAAGCATCATAATATTTAGAAAACAGAAAAATAAACAGTTTAATTTTACTTTGGCCAAAAATTTCCTTTGGGAAGAAATAATTATATATTTAAGTGCTTTTTATGAATTACAGTACAATCCACTTTTTTGGCCATTTCAATTCATATTCCACTTCATGGAATTTTGCCATCGATTTCCCCGACTTGTGTCATGCTGGATTGTCTTGGAGATACATTTCTTATTTTTTCGAAATTGTGTCATTTGTTCCGATTTCGTAAATGACGAATATTGATCATTTTCAAAAATTTTGAGCTAATTTCGGGTACACCGAAAGTAGTTTGATAGTAAAAAATTGATTGATATAAATCCACGATCTGATATTAGCAGATATTTGTTAAAAAGAATTTCCTTTAAGAACAAAGCAAATAGCAACAAACAATGAAAAATATTCTTTAAAAAAAATAAAAACAATCGTTGTTTCACAGAAAAAAAGTAAACTATGGGAAAAATAAACTATCTCCTGCGAACTAAATTGTATTCCAAATTTTAAGATTTATTAAATTAACGAAAGTTATCCGACATGTTTGGATTTTTAATTACTATTAAAGAAATGCATCATTCTCGAAAAAAAAAATAAAGGAAAAATCTTAGGCACCAGATAATTACCATTTTATCCACACTGTAGTTCATTCTTACTATTTTTGAGAAGTGTTCGAATAACTTCTTCTGTTTTAGTTAGAATTTAACTAATTTGTATGTTATTGAAATTTTACTCACATTTAGTTCATAAAATTGTTGAGACATACTTGGAATAAAGCAAAACTCGTTGGGCTGGGCAAAATTTCTTACATTTACAATTCTTAAATTTTAAAAATAAACTAAAACGAAATACAATTTTTGCAATAAATATTAGTTAATTTTAGCATCAGTTTTACAACAGACTTTTTTCTGTGTTCGTTTGTTATAAATTTAGGTTTAAATTTATAACAACCGAAGCAACGATTGTTTTTATTTTATTTTAAAGTAAAGGGTGATTTGTTAAGAGCTTGATAACTTTTTTAAAAAAAAAAACGCATAAAATTTGCAAAATCTCATCGGTTCTTTATTTGAAACGTTAGATTGGTCCATGACATTTACTTTTTGAAGATAATTTCATTTAAATGTTGACCGCGGCTGCGTCTTAGGTGGTCCATTCGGAAAGTCCAATTTTGGGCAACTTTTTCGAGCATTTCGGCCGGAATAGCCCGAATTTCTTCGGAAATGTTGTCTTCCAAAGCTGGAATAGTTGCTGGCTTATTTTTGTAGACTTTAGACTTGACGTAGCCCCACAAAAAATAGTCTAAAGGCGTCAAATCGCATGATCTTGGTGGCCAACTTACCGGTCCATTTCTTGAGATGAATTGTTCTCCGAAGTTTTCCCTCAAAATGGCCATAGAATCGCGAGCTGTGTGGCATGTAGCGCCATCTTGTTGAAACCACATGTCAACCAAGTTCAGTTCTTCCATTTTTGGCAACAAAAAGTTTGTTAGCATCGAACGATAGCGATCGCCATTCACCGTAACGTTGCGTCCAACAGCATCTTTGAAAAAATACGGTCCAATGATTCCACCAGCGTACAAACCACACCAAACAGTGCATTTTTCGGGATGCATGGGCAGTTCTTGAACGGCTTCTGGTTGCTCTTCACTCCAAATGCGGCAATTTTGCTTATTTACGTAGCCATTCAACCAGAAATGAGCCTCATCGCTGAACAAAATTTGTCGATAAAAAAGCGGATTTTCTGCCACTGATTTTGGTAATAAAATTCAATGATTTGCAAGCGTTGCTCGTTAGTAAGTCTATTCATGATGAAATGTCAAAGCATACTGAGCATCTTTCTCTTTGACACCATGTCTGAAATCCCACGTGATCTGTCAAATACTAATGCATGAAAATCCTAACCTCAAAAGAATCACCCTTTATATATATTTTTTGTTTTTTTTTTGGTAATTTTTGCATCAAAAGAAAACTTCGTTTGTCTAAAATTTCGTTCGTTAGAAACGAAAACTCCTCTTTCAGTTCTGTTAAAAGAACGTAGCATTTCATATATTGAAAAGTTTATATGGTTGAATAATAACATAATACCTACAAAAAAAAAATATTTACAATAACTTAAATAAAAAAATAAATAATCTATATATAAATAATAATAGAATAAAATTTAACTCATATTTATTATAATACTAGTTTTCATTACGTAAATATAAATAAATTGTGTATTTCATATATTTCATTTTCTTTCTATGAAGAGGAATTTTTCGGTGTAGGGCATAGTTTTGTTATTAAGCATTTACCAAAATATACAAATTCAATGTCTGACTAACAAATTGGATGCCATGTTTTGAATTATTTTTTTAATTCACAAGTACCAATTGAAAATCCATTTGTTATTTTACTCTAGAATCGCGTAGTTAAAATTTATGAATATGCCTTCGTGAGAGCCTTGGCTCTTCTGTATCTACGCTTGATCGGGAAGAATGCTTATGTTTTCGCACAAAACTAGAAACTCAGTAAAAATTATAAAATATTTAAATCTAATTACTGTGATGCTTAAGTAAACAATAAAATTAAAAGCGTCTCCCGTAAAGGGCGTTATTTCATGAATGTCGAATTTTATTCGTTTTCGTAGCAGAACCATCAAAATCTCAAAAGCATTCTTTGTTCTTATTTGTTCGAAAGACTATAGGAGCATCACTAGTACTGAAAGCGTTGAGAAAAAAAAATTAAAACATTTATTAATTAAATCCACCGAAGTATGTACCAAGGTATTTCTCCTACCTTACACCCTTTGTAATCAAAATAAATTCCCGCAAAAAAAAATTATTGCTCTCTCTCTCTCGAAAATTTTATTAAAGCGAGAGAGAAGAAAAATAAAAATAATACAAATTTTTAAAACATGACAGAACAGAAATAAACATAAAAAAACTCATGTTAAACCAAAATGACTGAGTCTCTGTGGATGAGGAGGATGACGATGAAAGAAACGAATATACAACAACGATGATAACGATGACGCCTCTACACGGGGTTTAGTGCGCTGTAGCCGTTTTTGTATTGGCGCAGATTATCACCCAAAGTTATTTTTAAACACCAACAAAACCCCACTTCCCCAACCAATAAAGCATACACCCATCCGAATTTACCATTATAACCCACCATATAAACTCCCACTCAGAGTAACCTAAATTGTTTGGTTGTTTGTGTATTCGATTATACGAAAGAAACAACGAACGAACGAGAAACGATGTCAGAGAGCGGTGGTGTGGTAAGAGAGCGAATGTATGAATGAACGACGAGTGTATTTACTTATGAAAATCCAAATACGTAAACAACAACAACAACAATAACAAGGGATACAAAAAAGAATCACATGGTTATGATACTACACCAACAATACTATATACACAAGCCCCCCCAAAACAACAACACCAACAATTAATTACAACAACAACAACATCATAAGCAAGTACACATTCTGTTTATCTCGGCTAGCCGGTAGCAAATGCCTCTTCTGTGTATGTGTATATTTGGTATTACAATTCTTCTTTATACTCCCGAGAGAGAGAGCATTGCTAGCTGACTTGCTTAACGGTGCTTAAAGAGTGTCAGAGTGAGATAAACCCACATGGAGGAGATGAGAAAAATACACCCAAATACAAAAACCATTCAGACAGTCAAAGCTACGAAAGAAGAAAAAAAAAACAACATCAAACAACAACAACAACTTCAACATCTAGTACAAGTGTATATATTAAAGAAAAACAACAACAACAACAATAGCAAACATTCAACATTAGCACAAATGGTGCCGATGACTACAGCACAACAATAATAACACCAACAAAGGCATCATCATCATCGACACGACAACAACAACAATAACAACGAAGAATCGTATAATAAAAACCTGCTTTGCTTTAGCTCCGCCTGTGCTCGTTTTTGATTGGTTTAGAGAGAAAGAGATTTTGTCTTATTCCCAGGATGTATAGAAGTGTGAGTATAAGGTGGCATAGCCTGGGAATAGAGTGTTCGTTGATGTGTAGGTTACTTTCGGGTTTTATATACCCTTGTCAAATAGTGGTGGGGGTAAAGTTTATCTCTGGCCATATACTCAAAGTAAGCGCACAGCATGTGCTATATTTTTGCCACTTAAACTCACTCACAGAGTGTGTTTGTGGTATAAGTGTGGGTGGGCGAGAGTCGATGGGTGGTAATAACCATGTGACTGTTAGCTATGTTGTTGTGGGTGGTGTAAAAACCAATGAACATAAAAGCAACTTTCTAAGGATTTTGCCAAAAATTGTTCATGTTTATTCCTTATTTCTTTGGGTTTTATGTGCCTTGTGTCCCCTTGGCTGAGAAACCCCCCCAACAAACGCTTAAAATATAGCTGAAGTATTGGGATCGGTAAGGTGGGTATTGTGGTTTAAGGCAAAAGATACCACCATTATAACTACTCTTACACTAGGGGAGGTTTAATACTGGCATTTCCCTATATTGCCAACATTTGTTACTTGTATCACTCAGTCAGCCTTGCAGTTAGTCTATTCGTCTGTTCTCTATCTCGTCCTTATTTATGTGAATGTTTGTGGTCTATTCATTCCACTATTTATTTTGTTTATCTTTTTAAGTGGTTTCTGCAATTTTTATTTTGGCATTTAGTGAGAAGTTTTTCCTTTTTCATTGGTGGCTTTTGTTTTTTTTTTTCGTTTTGTTTTTGGTTTACTTCTTATTGCCAAGCTCGGTTGCGGTGCTTGCCACCTTCCACCACAGGACATGAAAACGTTCTCTGTGTCTATATTAAGTAGTCTTATCAAGCGTGGTTGAAAGAAAGTTTAGCTCATTATAGTTGGTATAAAATATGCCCGATGCGCTAAGACGTTTGCAGAACTTTGTAATTAAAAACTTATATAACGATTTATTTGCCAATGTGTATCTCCTTAAGGAGAGGGAGAGAAAGATAAATAGGGAATTGCATCTTATTGGAGTACAGAGTAATTCATTTTCCGAGAAGAATGAAAAAAATTATCTGTACTTTATATTTTGATATTTCGACGGAGAGGTGGTTGTTTATCTAGCCTTTTGGTATACTTGGAAGGCTTAACATTTTTGATTTATTTAAAATTTGAGAATTAAATAGGGATCTTAATGTTTCGATATCTGGTTGGGGAGAGGGATCCATCGTATAAGACTTTCTGGAATTACAACCCAATTTATACGAAATTCATAATATTTTCAGTGAAGAAGGAATGCGATTCCTTGACCAAAATTATGTAATGTATTCTTCTTTGGGAGCCACCGTGGTGCAATGGTTAGCGTGCCCGCCTTGCACACACAAGGTCGTGGGTTCGATTCCTGCGTCGACCGAACACCAAAAAGTTTTTCAGCGGTGGATTATCCCACCACAGTAATGCTGGTGACATTTCAGAGGGTTTCAAAGCTTCTCTAAGTGGTTTCACTGCAATGTGGAACGCCGTTCGGACTCGGCTATAAAAAGAAGGTCCCTTGTCATTGAACTTAACATGGAATCGGGCAGCACTCAGTGATAAGAGAGAAGTTCACCAATGTGGTATCACAATGGACTGAATAGTCTAAGTGGGCCTGATACATCGGGCTGCCACCTAACCTAACCTACATAGTTAGATGAGGCTGCGACCTCCTCCCTTGGCTGGTATATCGGGAGTCCCCTGGCCATAATTTTTGAAAATCAATGGAATTATTCATGGAACGTAAATAATTGTGCTGCGATCTAGGGTTTGGAGCCAATTTTGCTCGACTTCAACACCGGGTAATACAACTAAATCTCATTTTAGTAACACTCATTTACAATTCTATGCTGAAGAGTTCTTAAAAATGGGTACCGATATACATTACCTATTTGTTTATGTGCAAAATATCTGTAATTTTATAGTGGGAATTAACATGTATCGATTCAGTCCATCTTCTAGTCTAACCTTCAAGAAAACATGGAATAATCTCCATCCTTGGATGTTGTCCCGCAATTACACTCATTGATCGGTTGAAGAACTCAACTTGTAATATTCAGAACATCCCCAGATGATCGGCTTTGATTCCACCAAACATATCTGTCCTGCATAACTAATATATTTCGTGGAATCAGCTGGATGTGGTGTACTATGAGATGCTGCAACCGAGTAGAACGATCATAGGAGCATTGTATCGGACTTAATCGATGAGTTTCAGTCAAGATTGCGTGATAAGCGGTCAAAGTATTTGAAAATGCAGGACAAGGTAATTTTACAGCACATTAACGCTCAGACACATGTTACAGAACTTGTAAAAATGTATTAACATAGGACACACTTAAATGCGAAGTCCTATCCTACCCGACGTATAGCATAGACATTGATCTTTTTGAGTACCACATCTTTCGATCGATAACGCATGACCTTGGCTGATCAACATTTTTGTTCTTTTTAGCAAGCCCAAAGTTGGGTTGATTCGCGGTTTTTTCGTTGAGGTATCCGTATGTTGGCAGAAAAATGGAAATACGTAGTGGCTAGCAGAGAATGAAGCCGCCGAATATGTCGACTCAAAATTACCCGCCAATTAATCAAAAATATTAATTTAAATCAGAAAAATATTAATAATTGTTGCATTTCTTGTCAAAATGTTTGACTTTAGCTCAGAAAATTTGAATGAAATGTAAATGTGATTGTAAGATTGGTTGTACAAGTAATTAAATAACTATTCGAACAACTTCAAATTGATTTTGTTATGGATAATTGTCCGCCGCCGAATAGACCAATTTATATCGGTTTAGCCGTCAATCCGCCGACGACAAAAATGGGTCGGCTTCATTTTCTGGTGGCTAGCTATGGACAATACTTCGATTGATCAGTCTGTTACCATTGGTTTTTTTTTTAGAATAAATATTCAAACATTTAAACTAATAATAACAAAATAAACAAAAACCTAAAACTGGGTTTTGGAGACAACCACGAATAGAAAAAAAATTAAGAGATTTTTCAATCAATTAATTAAAAAATAATTTATCCTGTTCCTAAAAAAAGACGTACGCCAATAAAAAAGTTTTTTTTTTCGTTAATTTAGTTATCAACAGTTAAAAAAGTATTGTCAAAAGTACTACCAAAGATTTCATGTCCTTATCATATAAAGGGTGATACGGTCAAAATTTGGTCAAGGGAAAACGCGTGTAAATCGGTGAAATCCTTTATTTAAAAAATCAAATTAAATTTCTTTTTCAAGTCCAATTAGTATAAAATTCAGGAAAAATATTCAGTTAGGCTTTCGCTTTTCCAAACCCGAATTGCCGGACCTCACGCTTGACACCTGTCATCAGATTTTGGACAGCCACCTTGTCCACCTTCGTCGCCGCAGAAAGCCAGTTTGCCTTGAACTGTTGCTCGTCCTTAGCAGTTTTTTTGGTCTTCTTTAGGTTCCGCTTCCATTACCACGCAGTCAAACTTCGTCAGCATCGTCGTGTACAGCCTCCGGGATCGCGCTTTGGCTGTCGTATTTTGTTTATCATCGCGATTTGGAGTCACTACCTTCTTGTAAGTCGATAGTCCGGCTCGTTTTTTGGCTCGATGCTCGGTTGTAGACGATACACCCAGCGTATTTGCGGCATCTCGGAGAGAGAGGTTAGGGTTTCGCTTGAAACTACCGGCAACTCTCTTTGTCGTCTCAGCGGCTTCCGGTTTTCGAATTACTACTACGGCTTCCGGTTTTCGAAGACTACTTATCCCAAGTTTCAAGTCGATAGCTTGTTTCGTTCGGTATTTAGCGTGATTTCAACAGACGGACGGACATACATAGATCGACTCAGAATTTCACCACGAGCCAGAATACACGTATGTACCTTATGGGATTTTAATGTAATATTTCCATGTGTTACAAACTGGATGAGAAAGTTAATACAGTTAGTCCATCCTATGGTGGAGGGTATAACAATGAGAAGATTGGAGATAGTTTTTTTTTCTATACATACAGTATCGGACAAAACATTTGCAACCATCTTAAGTAAAAAAGAGAGTGTTACAATATTGCGAATTTTTCATATATTTATATTTTGTACACTCTAATCTATCAGAAAAAAATTAAATTTATTCAATTAATAATTAACATTTTATGAGCAAAGTACCAAAATGGATAAGAAAAAACTATTGCTACTCACAACATTTTGTATTCTAAGGCTTAATATCTTTTATTTACAATTACAGTCGGGGCATAGACTTTATCAAATATTCATGCACTCTGCAGCCACATAAAAAATATGTTAGTCACTATTTCTTTGATTATTTCGATAAATATGTTTAACCTCGCACGAAAATTGAATTTTACTCCACATTTTGAGATTTCCACATAGCGTTGTTAAAACCAGGAAAATTTAATGCCCTGTTGTACTTTCTAACTGCAGTTCACGAAATTACATCCTCTCATAGAAAAAAATTAACTAAAAGTAAAGAAGAAAATCATTGGCGCCAAATCATCACCATTCATCACACAGTAGTTTATTACTATTTTTGGGAACCGTACACTGAAAAAAAGCATGCCCGGTTCCAAAGATTTTGTCTTAACTTTAAAAATTTTGGTATTGATTCCGAGCCAAAGAAGCGGAGAATTCAAGTAAGGATACTTTTAAGACAAAATTCTCTTTTAAATTTGGGTTTTGCGTACTTGCTTCTAGGAAGCAAATTTTAGTTTTTCGCTTTTTCAGCTTTTTTTCTTCATATGCTATCAAAGTCCTTTAAAAACGAGTTAACGACAGCTTTATTTTCCAAAATAAGACTCGACTTCCAGTAGAAATTATGCTTTGTTTCAAGGAAAAACGTCTTTAAAATAAAGTGTTGAAAAACATGTCCTATATTAGAACGAATTTTTGCTTTGTAGTCAAGATACAAAAAGGCAAATCATTTAATGACAATTTCATTAAATTTAAAGAATTTTTCTGAAGTATTAAAGACAAATTAACCTTAGCCCAAACATTTTTTCTTTCATGTTATGATACCCATTTTTAAGTGAAATAACTCAATTATAAGGACAATACGACTTCATTGAAAAGTTTGTCGACTTTTGGACAAGGAAAAAAACTTTCTATTAGAGAAATGTATCTTCTATGCTAAGCAATTCGTATTGCATTCGTATTTTAAAGACATGAAATCTTTGACCTCACGACAATATTTTTTTCAGTGTACGAAAATCTTCGTTTTCTTTAATTCATATTGAACTTATACGGTACGGTCATTGAACTTTATACCCACGTTTAGTTCATAAAATTCTTGAGACATACTTAAAAAAAGTAAGATTTCATTAAGGTGTAGAAAATTTCGAAAAAATAATAAAATTTAACTACTAGCAAATAATTTTTTTCCAATAAAAATAAGTTAAATTTAGCGTTAGTTTAACCACGGAAATTTTTTCTGTGTGGGATAATTTTAAGACATAATTATTTATGGGATAATTATTAATAATATTTAAACATAATGTTTGTCCAAAATATATATATTAAATTTAATTTAACATAATGTGAAAAATGGTCTTTTTGTGTGTAGCTGAATTATCTGTACTTATGGATAAATTGATTTAATTACTGCAATTCAAACCACCCAAGGATCAAAGAAAAATTGTCTATATTCTTCTCAAAATTTAAATCATTTTCCTATGATAAAAAGCCAATATCACTTTGAGCAAATACGATAACCAAAAAGACGACAACAATCCGTTAATGTGACACGTGAGTCTTATTCCCTCATGGTGATTTCCATTTCATTAGAGTAATGAATTTCTGCTGTCACCAGCAAAATTATCGCAAAACATCCTCTCTCTCTCTCTCTGCATACGGTAACCATCCGGCATGGTGAGTATGATTTTTAATTAATTTTAAACACTGTCAAGTGCTGTATAAACTTTTAAACCGTTATGTTTTTGAAAAATCGAGTAAAGAATATCGAAATATTAAAAATGCTTTTAATCAGCCTGAAATGAAATGTGGCCAGGCATCAATGTTTCGAGGACATTTGGAAGTAGCCCTCCCCTCCCACACCACCGTACATTAACAACGACTCCATTTAATTTTTATCATAGTTAGTAAAGTGATTTTAATGTATAGCTATCGTAGTACTTCAATTGCTCATCATATACTCAAAGGCGTGTCTGGCCTTGGATAGATATGTGACGTTTTTATCCCATGTCCATGATGTTTACCAGAGCAGTGGGCACCTTGCTTTATTTCTGGTCACTAAGGCATCGCGTAATGTCCTTAATGCAATAACACTGACCCACTTGAATTGAATGACCGTCTGCCTGTGATGGCCCCTTGTTTGTTTGCTTTAACTGTTGACATTTGGTGGTTTGGTCGATTGGCTCAATGTTGAAATGCCCAAAAGTGTATTTTCCTTTGAAATAAAAACTTTTAGCCATAAATTTATATTCATAATACCATGAGATTCTAAAAGGAAAATGCTTAGATGGGATTTTCATCTCAATTATGACAATAAACCATGGGGTGCTTTTTTTGGTAGTAAAACGAGGCTTTAAAAAAATTGTGTTTGATATATAGAAGGATACTTGAAGCTTAAGTGAACGTCCAAAGTATTGGATGTCTTGTTGAAAATAATGACTTAAAATTGCTTAGCATCAATTAAATATAACTTGGAGTGTATTAAAAATTTGGTCATTGTCTATATCGAATGTCGGGTTTCAATTACACGCTGAGAAAAGTATTGTCGTGAGCTTAAAGATTTCTTATCTTTAAAAAGCTGTTTTTATACGCTCCACCCTACACTGAAAAAAATATTGTCGTGAGGTCAAAGATTTCATGTCTTTAAAATACGAATACAAATTTTACTTAGCATAGAAGACGCATTTCTCTAAAATAAAGTTGCTTTCCTTGACCAAAAGTCGATAAACTTTTCAATGAAGTCGTATTGTCCTTATAATTAAGTGATTTGAATTAAAAATGGGTATCTTAACATGAAAGAAAAAATTTAAGGCTAAGGTCAACTTGACTTTAATAATTCAGAAAAATTCTTTAAATTTAATGAAATTGTCTTTAAATTTGTTGTCTTTTTGCATCTTGACTACAAAGCAAAATATCGTTCAAATATAGGACATGTTTTTCAAAATTTTATTTTAAAGAAGTTTTTTACTTCAAACATAGCATAATTTCTACTGGAAGTCGAGTCCTAATTTGGAAAATAAAGTTGCCTTTAACTCGTTTTTAAAGGACTTTGATAGCATATGAAGAAAAAAATCTGAGAAAGTGAAAAATTAAAATTTGCTTCCTAGAAGCAAGTACACAAAACCTAAATTTAAAAGAAAATTGTGTCTTAAAAGTATCCTTACTTGTATTCTCCGCTTCTTTGGCTCGGAATCAATACCAAATTTTTTAAAGTAAAGACAAAATCTTTGGAACCGAGTATGCTTGTTTTTTCAGTGTAGGATAGGGAAAGGTATTCTGCCATTCCGTTCATAACGCATTGCAGTACAAGGGGGCTTATATGTACCAACTTAAGATTGCTTTCATTTATACACAAGGTTACAAAAGCATTTTGGTCTATTAAATTCCGAAATAATGTTATTCGTGATTGAATGCAAGCGTGCTAGTCTAATGGCTTTATATTTGATTGGAAAACCGCAAATGGTTACCGTAAGAGCTCTCCAGCATTTGAATGCAAATATAACAGGTTGGCTGATAAGTCCCAGGTCTGACACATAGATGGCGTCGCTAGTACTAAATGCATTTATATAGTACCAACCTTCTAATGATTCGTGTCAAAATTTGACATCTGTAAGTCAATTAGTTTGTGAGATAGAGCGTCTTTTGTGAAGCAACTTCTGTTATTGTGAAAAAAATGGAAAAAACGAATTTCGTTGTTTTCTGAAGGGAAAAAATACGGTAGAAGCAAAAACTTGGCTTGATAATGAGTTTCCGGACTCTGCCCAGGGAAATCAACAATAATTGGTTGGTATGCAAAATTCAAGCGTGATGAAATGAGCACGGAGGACGGTGAACGGTGAAGGCAGTCGACGCCCGAAAGAGGTGGCTACCGACGAAAACATCAAAAAAATCCACAAAATGATTTTGAATGACAGTAAAATGAAGTTGATCGAGATAGCAGAGGCCTTAAAGATATCAAAGGAACGTGTTGGTCATATCATTCATCAATATTTGGATATACGGAAGCTCTGTGCAAAATGGGTGCCGCGCGAGCTCACATTTGACCAAACACAACAACGTGTTGATGATTCTGAGCGGTGTTTGCAGCTGTTAACTCGTAATACACCCGAGTTTTTCCGTCGATATGTGACAATGGATGAAACATGGCTCCATCATTACACTTCTGAGTCCAATCGACAGTCGGCTGAGTGGACAGCGACCGGTAAATCGCTGGCAAAATAAAGGTCTTTGTTTTTTGGGATGCGCATGGAATAATTTTTATCGATTATCGTGAGAAGGGAAAAACCATCAACAGTGACTATTATATGGCGTTATGGAAGCATTTGAAGGTCGAAATCGCGGCAAAGCGGCCCCATATGAAGAAGAAAACAGTGTTGTTCCACCAAGACAACGCACCGTGCCACAAGTCATTGAGAACGATGGCAAAAATTCATGAATTGGGCTTCGAATTGCCTGCCCACCCACCGTATTCTCCAGATCTGGCGCCCAGCGACTTTTTCTTGTTCTCAGACCTCAAAAGGATGCTCGCGGGGAAAAAATTTGGCTGCAATGAAGAGGTGATCGCCGCAACTTAGGCCTATTTTGAGGCAAAACCGAAGGAGTACTACAGAAATAGTATCAAAAAATTGGAAGGTCGTTATAATCGTTGTATCGCTCTTGAAGGGAACTATGTTGAATAATAAAAACGAATTTTGACAAAAAAATGTGCTTTTCTTTGTTAGACCGGGGACTTATCAGTCAACCTGTTATCCTTTATTTTTCTAAGCATTGCTTGCATGATACTGGCAGTATGTCGCATCCAAAAAGTGGCCAAAAACTGCAACAACCAGCAATGATCCGAAAGGTAAAAGCCAACTTTGAGCGACATTCACGACGCAATGGTAAAAAATTGATTATATCCACATCGCCGTCTACGTCGGGAATGAGTCAAAATAACGCAGATCAACTTTTATGCAGTTTGTGATGTTGGCCATAATTCGTGCGAAAGGTAACCAATTCGAACAAATCCAAACTAATTCTAAATTTTGATCTTATATGTTGGAAATACTTATGCTTTTAGGCAATAAAATTAGAAACAAAATATAAAATATAGAGCTGTACTTTGTTGCATTGCATATCAGCCACCACACACTGAAAGAAGAGTTTTCTTTTCTTATACCCAAAAAAAGTTTACTTGGATCCAAAGAGATTTTGATCTTCCTTTAAGGATTTTGGTATTGATTCCGAGCCAAAGATGCGGGTTCTTTAAAATATTTAAATATTTAAATATAATTTGTGCGACCTGTCTGACTTTAAATCTAGAATCTATATAATTAAAATTAGGATACACTGGTAGAAAAAGTTTCGTTATATTAATGGAATGTGTCATTAAAATTGAGCCAATGAAACAAATTCATTGATATAACGAAATTTTCGTTATTATGACGAATTTTCTGTTAGTCAACGAAACGTTTCGTACTATTAACGAACATTTTCATTGTCTTAATGAAAATGTTTCGTTATATCAATGAAAATTTTTCTTTGGCTCAATTTTAATGAAATTTTCTTTGCGTGTACAGACCTCATTTATCGAATTTTCATTCTATTTTTCCGGTATATTAATGAAGCTATTCACGTACAAACAAATGCCAGTTTAAAAATCCAATTGTGATGGATACTTTGAAGTAAAAAATGTTTTCTTAATCCAAAAAAAAAAAAAAAAAAAAAAAAACTTTAAACCAAAGATGCTAAATCCTCAAAATAAGCCTTAGCTAATATTTTAAACGTTTTTACCTTAAATCTAAAGATTCAATATTTCAGCTAATTCAAGGACGATTTATTTAAATCAAAAATTTGTTTCTTTACTTTAAGGAAAATTTGCCTAAGTTTAAAGACATGAAACTTTAACGAAGCGACGCAAATTTCAAAATGTGTGTCCTAAATTTAATGAAACAATTTTTGAAGCAAAGATTATAAACTTTTTTTTAAATAAAATTTCATTGTTTTAAAGAAATTTGTCCTTAATGGTGTAAATTGCACTTCCTAAAATTTAGGATGCGTATTTTTTAATATCACGTAATAATTTTTTTTAGTGTAGAAACGAAATTTTAGACAAGCAAAGTTTTTTCTTGAAGCTAACATTTTTTCTTTAACGGCAAATAAAAAGTATTATAGACAATCATTGAATTTTGTCACCAATTCGGATATATTTGCTCTTAAAGAAAATACTTTACGTTAAAAAGGAATTTTGTTTGTGTAAAATTTCGTTCCGATGGAAAGTATTTTTTCTTTGGTTTTATATTCTTGCACATAAAAAAATTTCACGAAAATTTTTCCAATAAAATTTTAATTGAGTTTTAAAAAATATTCAATTAAAAATGTAATTGATACAACAAATTTTTTAATTGAAACGAAAATCAATCACAAAAATTAATAGTATCAATTAATTTTTTAATTGGAGCAATTAATTTTTTAATTGACCTTCAATTAATTTTTTAATTGATACTATCATTTCTGTGATTGAAGACATTTCAATAAAACAATTAATTGGATCAATTAATTTCGTGATTGAAAAATAAAAAAAATTTTTTGTGTGTGGTCGTCGTGAAATTTTGAGTCGATGTAGCAATGCCCGTTTGTTCTTCCATATTTTGAAATCATGCTAACTTCCGAAAGAAACGAGCTGAAAACGGCGAAAAACTTGGAACAAGCAGTTGCTATGGAATTATATGGGATGGTGTACAAATGGTCTATATCATACCAATTTTAGGCATAGCCTACAAATAAATGGATCCCTAGATTTCACTGCTGACGCCTCCTGGAAGAGCAAATTTTATCCGATTCGGTCTTTATATGGACTAGTTAGAACACAATGGTGAAAAGTTCTAAGATACTTTGCCTTTGGCAACTGTTGCCAGTAGTTTTCTGGCACTTGTCCCCAAATAACGATACTTTTGTCGCCAAAAATCTCCAATTTAAATTTAAATTTATCACAAAAATCCCCGATACATTTTGGACCAGTTTAAAAAAAAAAAATAAATAAAGGAAAAAAGTTGGCTCTGCTATAGAAAATCAGTAATAATTAATTAATAAAAAAATAAAATTTTCTCAAACCAGTTTGTAGCTGCAATCACAATTGACTGAATAGTCTAAGTGAGCCTGAAACTTAATCGGGCTGCCACTTTAACCTAGCTGCAAGATTTCGAACCACAATCGTCTTCCAAATCCTGGAGATATGAAAATGAGTATTTATGAACGAAAATGTACTTCTAAAATTGGGTGGTAGCCACAGTTGATAAAATTCTACCAGAAATTATAGATTTTTATACCCTCCATCATAGGATGGGGGTATATTAACTTTGTCATTCCGTTTGTAACACATCGAAATATTGCTCTAAGACGCCATCAAGTATATATATTCTGGGTCGTGGTGAAATTCTGAGTCGATCTGAGCATGTCCGTCCGTCCGTCCGTCCGTCTGTTGAAATCACGCTAACTTCCGAACGAAACAAGCTATCGACTTGAAACTTGGCACAAGTAGTTGTTATCGATGTAGGTCGGATGGTATTGTAAATGGGCCATATCGTCCCACTTTTACGTATAGCCCCCATATAAAAGGACCCTCAGATTTGGCTTGTGGAGCCTCTAACAGAAGCATATTTCATCCGATCGGGCTGAAATTTGGTACATGGTGTTGGTATATGGTCTCTAACAACCATGCAAAAATTGGTCCACATCGGTCCATAATTATATATAGCCCCCATATATATATAGCCCCCATGGTCCCTAACAACCATGCAAAAATTGGTCCACATCGGTCCATAATTATATATAGCCCCCATATAAAACGATCTCCAGATTTGGCTTGCGAAGCCTCAAAGAGAAGCAAATTGCATCCGATCCGGCTGAAATTTGGTACATGGTATTGGTATATGGTCTCTAGCAACCGTGCAAAAATTGGTCCACGTCGGTCCATAATTATATATAGCGCACATATAAACCGATCCCCAGATTTGGGTTGCGGAGCCTCTGAGCGAAGCATATTTCATCCGATCCGGCTGAAATTTGGTACATGGTATTGGTATATGGTCTCTAGCAACCGTGCAAAAATTGGTCCATATCGGTCCATAATTATATATAGCCCCCATATAAAACGTTCTCCAGATTTGACCTCCGGAGCCTCTTGGAGGAGCAAAATTCATCCGATCCGGTGCAAATTAGGAACGTGGTGTTAGTATATGGTCGCTAACAACCATACCAAAATTGGTCCATATCGGTTCATAATCATGTTTGCCACTAGAGCCACAAATAATCTACCAAAATTTTATTTCTATAGAAAATTTTGTCAAAATTTTATTTCTAGAGAAAATTTTGTTAAAATCTTATTCGGTTCATAATAAAATTTTCATCATTGTCAAAATTTTATTTCTATAGAAAATTTTGTTCAAATTTTATTCGGTTCATAATCATGGTTGCCACTCGAGCCAAAAATAATCTACCAAGATTTTATTTCTATAGAAAATTTTGTCAAAAGTTTATTTCTATAGAAAATTTTGTTAAAATTTTATTTCTGTAGACATTTTTGTCAAAATTTTCTTTCTATAGAAAATTTTGTGAAAATTTTTATTTCTATAGAAAATTTCGTGAAAATTTTATTTCTATAGAAAATTTTGTTAAAATTTTATTTCTGTAGAAAATGTTGTCAAAATTTTATGTCTACTTTGTCAAACTGAATTATATACGTATTGGATCGATCTTTTTTGATTTAATATATACCACGTATGGACTTACATACAATTTAGAAAATGGTGTTAGGAGGTTTTAAGATACCTTGCCATCGGCAAGCGTTACCGCAACTTAAGTAATTCGATTGTGGGTGGCAGTGTTTAGAAGAAGTTTCTACGCAATCCATGATGGAGGGTACATTAGCTTCGGCCTGGCCGAACTTACGGCCGTATATACTTGTTTAATGTTTGGTTGGTTGGTATAATTTTAGATGTTTTGGTAGATTTTGCAATGAAATACTTCATAAATTTTCTATAGAAATAATTTTTTTCAAAAATTTTCTATAGAAATAAAATGTTGACACAATTTTCTATACAGAAATAAATTTTTAACAAAATTTTCTATATAGAAATAAAATTTTTAACAACATTTTCTATATAAAAATAAATTTTTAACAACGTTTTCGATATAGAAATAAAATTTTGAAAAATTTTATAAAAAGGAATAAAATGTTGACACAAATTTCTTTACAGAAATAAATTTTTAACAAAATTTTCTATATAGAAATAAAATTTTTAACAACATTTTCTATAGAAATAAAATTTTGTGGTAAAATGTTCTAATTTTCGTAGATTATTTTTGGCTCAAATGACAACCGTTGTGGTAGATCAATATTAAGGTAAATTGTCTTCATCATTTCTGTATTTATCAAATATATTGGCCAAATCGGGGATGAACACTGCCCTATGGGAAATGGATCAACCACAGGACCTGTACAGGACTAGTCCTTGGTGTGTCAGGACCAGTCCTAGTTCTGATCAAGGTATAAGAAAGAGATCGGTTACTTTAACGTGGGTTTGCCATTGACGGAGTAAATTTACACTTTAGGACACTTTTTAGACTCGTTTCTAAGGACACATCCTGGGACATTTTAGTAGTAACACTCCATAGACAGGTCCTCATGAACCAGTCTCGGACAAACTCTTAGAAATCTGTTTCATTTTGGTTATCCGAATCGCACCAGAAATGAAAAATTTTGAAATATGTTGAACAATAGGTTACTTTGGTAATTCTACTTCCTAAATGTGTAGATTTTTACATCAAGCGAGTATGGAAATCATTAAATTATGACTACTTAAAAACTGCGACAAACTGGATCATTGGTACCAGTCCTGTGATAGGTCCGTCAGTGGCAATTTGCACCAAATATCCCGTAGGGTGATTACATAAGTAACGAGTGATTTTGCAAATGTAGAAAAATATTTCTGCCAAAATGAAAAAAAGAGCTTGGGCCGCCGAAATAAAATCCTATGTCCGTTTCTAGATCAAATACTCCTTTCGAATACCGTGGAATAAAGAACAGTATAGTTTTATACCTCCACCATAGGATGGGGTATATTAACTTTGTCAAAATATGAGTATAAGACCCCATAAAGAATATATATATATATATATATATATATATATATATATATATATATATATATATATATATATATATATATATATATATATATATATATATATATATATATATATATATATATATATATATATATATATATATATATATATATATATATATATATATATATATATATATATATATATATATATATATATATATATATATATATATATATATATATATATATATATATATATATATATATATATATATATATATATATATATATATATATATATATATATATATATATATATATATATATATATATATTCTTTATGGGGTCTTATACTCATATTTTGACAAAGTTAATATACCCCATCCTATGGTGGAGGTATAAAACTATACTGTTCTTTATTCCACGGTATTCGAAAGGAGTATTTGATCTAGAAACGGACATAGGATTTTATTTCGGCGGCCCAAGCTCTTTTTTTCATTTTGGCAGAAATATTTTTCTACATTTGCAAAATCACTCGTTACTTATGTAATCACCCTACGGGATATTTGGTGCAAATTGCCACTGACGGACCTATCACAGGACTGGTACCAATGATCCAGTTTGTCGCAGTTTTTAAGTAGTCATAATTTAATGATTTCCATACTCGCTTGATGTAAAAATCTACACATTTAGGAAGTAGAATTACCAAAGTAACCTATTGTTCAACATATTTCAAAATTTTTCATTTCTGGTGCGATTCGGATAACCAAAATGAAACAGATTTCTAAGAGTTTGTCCGAGACTGGTTCATGAGGACCTGTCTATGGAGTGTTACTACTAAAATGTCCCAGGATGTGTCCTTAGAAACGAGTCTAAAAAGTGTCCTAAAGTGTAAATTTACTCCGTCAATGGCAAACCCACGTTAAAGTAACCGATCTCTTTCTTATACCTTGATCAGAACTAGGACTGGTCCTGACACACCAAGGACTAGTCCTGTACAGGTCCTGTGGTTGATCCATTTCCCATAGGGCAGTGTTCATCCCCGATTTGGCCAATATATTTGATAAATACAGAAATGATGAAGACAATTTACCTTAATATTGATCTACCACAACGGTTGTCATTTGAGCCAAAAATAATCTACGAAAATTAGAACATTTTACCACAAAATTTTATTTCTATAGAAAATGTTGTTAAAAATTTTATTTCTATATAGAAAATTTTGTTAAAAATTTATTTCTGTAAAGAAATTTGTGTCAACATTTTATTCCTTTTTATAAAATTTTTCAAAATTTTATTTCTATATCGAAAACGTTGTTAAAAATTTATTTTTATATAGAAAATGTTGTTAAAAATTTTATTTCTATATAGAAAATTTTGTTAAAAATTTATTTCTGTATAGAAAATTGTGTCAACATTTTATTTCTATAGAAAATTTTTGAAAAAAATTATTTCTATAGAAAATTTATGAAGTATTTCATTGCAAAATCTACCAAAACATCTAAAATTATACCAACCAACCAAACATTAAACAAGTATATACGGCCGTAAGTTCGGCCAGGCCGAAGCTAATGTACCCTCCATCATGGATTGCGTAGAAACTTCTTCTAAACACTGCCACCCACAATCGAATTACTTAAGTTGCGGTAACGCTTGCCGATGGCAAGGTATCTTAAAACCTCCTAACACCATTTTCTAAATTGTATGTAAGTCCATACGTGGTATATATTAAATCAAAAAAGATCGATCCAATACGTATATAATTCAGTTTGACAAAGTAGACATAAAATTTTGACAACATTTTCTACAGAAATAAAATTTTAACAAAATTTTCTATAGAAATAAAATTTTCACGAAATTTTCTATAGAAATAAAAATTTTCACAAAATTTTCTATAGAAAGAAAATTTTGACAAAAATGTCTACAGAAATAAAATTTTAACAAAATTTTCTATAGAAATAAACTTTTGACAAAATTTTCTATAGAAATAAAATCTTGGTAGATTATTTTTGGCTCGAGTGGCAACCATGATTATGAACCGAATAAAATTTGAACAAAATTTTCTATAGAAATAAAATTTTGACAATGATGAAAATTTTATTATGAACCGAATAAGATTTTAACAAAATTTTCTCTAGAAATAAAATTTTGACAAAATTTTCTATAGAAATAAAATTTTGGTAGAGTATTTGTGGCTCTAGTGGCAAACATGATTATGAACCGATATGGACCAATTTTGGTATGGTTGTTAGCGACCATATACTAACACCACGTTCCTAATTTGCACCGGATCGGATGAATTTTGCTCCTCCAAGAGGCTCCGGAGGTCAAATCTGGAGAACGTTTTATATGGGGGCTATATATAATTATGGACCGATATGGACCAATTTTTGCACGGTTGCTAGAGACCATATACCAATACCATGTACCAAATTTCAGCCGGATCGGATGAAATATGCTTCGCTCAGAGGCTCCGCAACCCAAATCTGGGGATCGGTTTATATGTGCGCTATATATAATTATGGACCGACGTGGACCAATTTTTGCACGGTTGCTAGAGACCATATACCAATACCATGTACCAAATTTCAGCCGGATCGGATGCAATTTGCTTCTCTTTGAGGCTTCGCAAGCCAAATCTGGAGATCGTTTTATATGGGGGCTATATATAATTATGGACCGATGTGGACCAATTTTTGCATGGTTGTTAGGGACCATGGGGGCTATATATATATGGGGGCTATATATATATATATATATATATATAAGCAAAATTCATCCGATCCGGCTGAAATTTGGTACATGGTGTTAGTATATGGTCTCTAATGAAGGTCATTTGACCTTCGGAGCCTCTTGGAAGACCAAAATTCATCTGATTCAGTTGATATTTGGTACGTGGTGTTAATATATGGCCTCAAACATCCATGCAAAAATTTGTCGAAATCGGTCCATATAAACCGATCCCCAGATTTGACCTCCGGAGCCCCTTGGAAGAGCAAAATTCATCCGATTCAGTTGAAATTTGGTACGTGATGTTAGTATATGGTATCCAACAACGATGCCGGAATTGGTTCACATCAGTTCATAACTATATATATATATATATATATTCATCCGATCCGGCTGAAATTTGGTACATGGTGTTAGTATATGGTCTCTAATAAAGGTCATTTGACCTTCGGAGCCTCTTGGAAGACCAAAATTCATCTTATTCAGTTGATATTTGGTACGTGGTGTTAATATATGGCCTCAAACATCCATGCAAAAATTGGTCGACATCGGTCCATATAAACCGATCCCCAGATTTGACCTCCGGAGCCCCTTGGAAGAGCAAAATTCATCCGATTTGGTTGAAATTTTGTACGTGATGTTAATATATGGTAGCCAACAACCATGCAGGAATTGGTTCATATTAGTCCATAATCATATATAGCCCCCATATAAACCGATCCCGAGATTTGGTTTGGAGCCTCTTTGAGGAGCAAATTTCATCCGAGTCAGTTGAAATTTGGTACATTGTGCTAGTATATGGCCGTTAACAACCATGCCTAACAAAGGTCCACATCGATCTATAGTTATATATAGCCCTCAGATAAATCGATCCCCAATCACACAAAAATTGGTCCATATCAAGTTTATAATTGTATATAGCCCACATATAAGCGACGCCCATATTTCAATTCTGGCTCTCTACGTACCGTGCAAAAGTCCATCATTGAATTTGTAATTATTTGTAGACTTACTTATATATACCTGTTTTGTCTAATAAAGGGTGATTCTTTTGAGGTTAGGATTTTCATGCATTAGTATTTGACAGATCACGTGGGATTTCAGACATGGTGTCAAAGAGAAAGATGCTCAGTATGCTTTGACATTTCATCATGAATAGACTTACTAACGAGCAACGCTTGCAAATCATTGAATTTTATTACCAAAATCAGTGTTCGGTTCGAAATGTGTTTCGCGCTTTACGTCCGATTTATGGTCTACATAATCGACCAAGTGAGCAAACAATTAATGCGATTGTGACCAAGTTTCGCACTCAGTTTACTTTATTGGACATTAAACCAACCACACGAATGCGTACAGTGCGTACAGAAGAGAATATTGCGTCTGTTTCTGAGAGTGTTGCTGAAGACCGTGAAATGTCGATTCGTCGCCGTTCGCAGCAATTGGGTTTGTGTTATTCGACCACATGGAAGATTTTACGCAAAGATCTTGGTGTAAAACCGTATAAAATACAGCTCGTGCAAGAACTGAAGCCGAACGATCTGCCACAACGTCGAATTTTCAGTGAATGGGCCCTAGAAAAGTTGGCAGAAAATCCGCTTTTTTATCGACAAATTTTGTTCAGCGATGAGGCTCATTTCTGGTTGAATGGCTACGTAAATAAGCAAAATTGCCGCATTTGGAGTGAAGAGCAACCAGAAGCCGTTCAAGAACTGCCCATGCATCCCGAAAAATGCACTGTTTGGTGTGGTTTGTACGCTGGTGGAATCATTGGACCGTATTTTTTCAAAGATGCTGTTGGACGCAACGTTACGGTGAATGGCGATCGCTATCGTTCGATGCTAACAAACTTTTTGTTGCCAAAAATGGAAGAACTGAACTTGGTTGACATGTGGTTTCAACAAGATGGCGCTACATGCCACACAGCTCGCGATTCTATGGCCATTTTGAGGGAAAACTTCGGAGAACAATTCATCTCAAGAAATGGACCGGTAAGTTGGCCACCAAGATCATGCGATTTGACGCCTTTAGACTATTTTTTGTGGGGCTACGTCAAGTCTAAAGTCTACAGAAATAAGCCAGCAACTATTCCAGCTTTGGAAGACAACATTTCCGAAGAAATTCGGGCTATTCCGGCCGAAATGCTCGAAAAAGTTGCCCAAAATTGGACTTTCC
The DNA here is from genome assembly GCF_050003625.1 of Haematobia irritans. Lineage (NCBI taxonomy): Eukaryota > Metazoa > Arthropoda > Insecta > Diptera > Muscidae > Haematobia > Haematobia irritans. The sequence continues at coordinate 128,721,545 of NC_134401.1, read as the reverse complement.
GAATGGACCACCTAAGACGCAGCCGCGGTCAACATTTAAATGAAATTATCTTCAAAAAGTAAATGTCATGGACCAATCTAACGTTTCAAATAAAGAACCGATGAGATTTTGCAAATTTTATACGTTTTTTAAAAAAAAAAAGTTATCAAGCTCTTAACAAATCACCCTTTATATACCACGTATGGACTAACTAACAATTTAGAAAACGATTTTAAGAAGTTTTAGGATACCACAACCCAAGTAATTCGATTGTGTATGAGATTCTTTCGTAGAAGTTTCTACGCAATCCATGGTGGAGGGTACATAAGATTCGGCCTGGCCGAACCTACGGCCGTATACACTTGTTTGTTTTTTTTTTTTTAATATTGATGAATCACTCAACTTCTTTTGTAAAAATGTAGAAATTTGATGTTAATTGATTATGTTTAACCGATTTCAAAAAATCCCCACCAAATCCAAAACTCAAAAATTTCGTACCCATTCACGAAAAAATATCCCCAATTTGGGGAAAATCCCCAATATTGGCAACACTGACTGTTAGCACAACCAAAGTACTTCGACTGTGGACGTCAGTTTTTAGTAAAACTTTATACGCAATCGATTGTGGAGAATACAAAAATTCGGCTTGGCCGAACATTCGGTCATACACTGACAACAAACTTGATCGGTTCCAAACATTTTGTCTTTCCACTAATGATTGATTCCATTCCATAGGAAGATGTAGGGTATAAAAATGAAAAACGCATGCTCGGATCCAAAGATTTTGTCCTTACACTAATGATTGTGGTACACTCATAGAAAAAAGTCTGCTAAAAACAGCAGTCGATGTCTGCTGTTATATATTTGTACTTCAGGGCCAAATGAACAACAATTTATAAAATTTTTAGGTTATAAATTTTTCCCCAAAGCATATTTAAGAACCAAAAGTAGTTTTTGGTATATTTTTGCACTGTAATATACTTACAAGCTCCTAAATACGATCAGCAAACATTTTGTTTGCTGTTATGCCTCAATTCGATAAATATTCAGATTTTTGTTCAAATACATAAAATATTGGTTTAATTATGTTAGGATAGCTCCTAAGTTGACATTTTTATTTGTTTTAGACAATATAAAACATGTTTTAGTGTAATCGAGCTTCAAAAATAGCAGAAAATGTTTGCTATTTCAGCAAACAGTGACTGCTGTCCCTTTTTCAGCAGACTTTCTGCTGTTTTAGCAGACTTTTCTGCTGTCCCTACTAACAAATTTCTTTGGGTGTATGGATTTCGCGCCAAAGAAGCGGAGAATTTAAGTAAGGGCATATTTTAAATACAGTTCTTTGTTAAATTTGAGATTTGCGAGCTTGGTTCTAGAAAAAAAATTTTGAATTTGTTTCTCCTTTATGTGCTATCAGAGTGTTTTGAAACCATGTTAAGGACACGCCTTAAATTTCCAAATTAGGACTCGACCTCAAGTCGAAATTATGCCGTATAGTAAAAACGTCTTTAATGAGAAAAGTCGGAAAATATCTCATATACGAATATTTAAACTCGTTTTTTCTTTGTCATCAAGTTGCAAAAGTTAACAAATTTGAAGACATATTTTTTTTTTAATTCTCAAGAATTTTCAAGCTTATTAAAGCCAAGTTGACCTTAAAAGTGGTAGCCCGATTAAGTTTCAGGTTCACTTAGACTATTCAGTCCATTGTGTTTGACCTTAGTCAAACAAAATTTTCTTTCATATTTAAATCGCATTTGTTTAGTTAAATCACTTAACTATAAGGACAAAACGAGTTATTTGAACATTTTATCGACTTTTGAACAAGGCAAAAAATCTTTATATCAGAGAAATGCGTCTTCTATGCTAAGCAAAATTAAGTAATCTTTGACCTCAAGACAATAATTTTTGAGTGCACTTAAAGGATATAAATAAAGTAAGAATAAGAAACTATAGCCCATCTATTAGGAAAGTAATGGATTTCTCTCAATAACTACAATTTAACGAAAACACGAACAACAATAAACTATTTGAAATGACTTTATTTAAACTAGAAATTCATTTCATTAAGGTTTCCATTAAAAGTACATTTAATCATATTCCACTATATTTAATTTAATTTATTGCCATATGATACCTTAATGTAATTATATTGGAGCTCAGTACAGGCCAACATACAGATGGAAAACTATCGAAAGGTTAGTTGGAGATGAACATACATGAATACATGTAATTATTTTACACACATCATTGAACTTGTCCAAGTTATCGTGTGTGTGTGTGTGTGAGTGTTTATGTGTTGGCCTGTACCAAATGCGGCAAATGTTTTTGTAGTCGCATAATATACAAAGAATTGGTAGTGGGAAAAAGGAAAATTTCATTTACATTGAAATAGTCATCGTCATGGCCGTATTCATTCATATTCATTGCTCTAGTCCATCAATGTGGGTGGGTGAGAGTGGGAGTGATGAATTGTCAGCTCCAATGTAATGTAATGGAACATTAATTAGAAATGTACAATTTATTAATTACACGATTTTCAAAAGCATACCAACAGGGATTGCTAACACATTTACAAACATATCGTAGAGTGTACATGTATGTTCGAATGTTCAATTGTTGTGCAGTGTATTGAAATCTAGACCAGTTAATAAAAATATTACAGAGAACAATTTTAAGCTTTTAGTTTAATGATATTTTTCAAACATTGATATTTGATATTTGTTTTCTAATGAAATTTGATACTGATAGATGGGAAATCAAGTCATTGTTGGTTAATTGAGTAAATGTACAATTTAGTAAGGGAAATGTATAGACGAACTACGTCAATCGTTTAGTTTATATGTAAAGTTTGCATCATTGGTGATGATGTTAGCAAATTTGGTATTGTTAAAAACTTTGAGGTTTGATTAAGTAAGATGGATTAAAATCATCAGCATATCCAAAATTTCTCAAAATGCCAATAATCAAAATTTCATTTCCATAGGAAATTTTGTCGGAATTTCTTTGTTCAAGGAAATTTTGTTGTTTGCTATAGAAAATTTTGTTAAAATTTCTTTGTTTTAAGCAAATTTGAAGAAATTTCTTTTTTTCTAGGTAATTTTGTCAAAATTATAGGATTTTTTGTCACAATTTCGCTGTCATAGAAAATTTTGTAAAAATTTCATTTTAATAAGAATTTTGTCCAAATTTTGTTTTTATAAAAGATTTTGTCGAAATTTCTTTGCTATAAGAAATTCTAACAAAATTTCTTTGTTATATGTAGCTTTGCCACAATTTCTTTGCTAAGGAAGTTTTGTCAAAATCTCTCTGCTATAGGAAATTTTGTTGAAATTTCATTGATATAAGAAATTTTGTCAAAATTTCATTTCTGTAGGAAATTTTGTCCAAATATCGTTGGTATGGAAAATTTTGTCAAACTTTCATTTCTATAGGGAATTTTGTCAAAATTTCATTTAAATAGGAAATTTTGTCCAAATATCTTTGTTTTAGGAAATTTTGTCGAAATTTATTTTGCATAGGAAATTTTGTCAACATGATAGCTCTTAGGAATTTTTTTTTAAAATACATCTCTATACGAAATTTTGTGGAAATTCCTTTGTTATATGAAGTTTTGTCAAAATTTTTAACTATAGGCCATTTTGTGAAAATTTCGTTTTTAAAGGTAATTTTACCAATATTTCATATCTGTAGGAAATTTTGTGAAAATTTAATTTCTAAAGGAAATTTTGAGAAAATTTCATTTCTAAAGGAAATTTTGTGAAAATTTCATTTCTAAAGAAAATTTTGCAATATTTTGTATCTGTAGGAAATTTCGTTAAATGTTCACATATATATAGGAAATTTTGTCAAAATTTCGTATCTATAGGAGATTTTATCAAAATTTCATTCTTTTCGAAATTTCATGTCTACAGGAAAATTGGGCAAAATTTATTTTCCCTAGGAAATTTTGTCAAAATTCCATTTCTAGAGGAACTTTTGTCAAAATTTCATTTCTATAGGATCTTTTGTCAAAATTTCATTTCTATAGGAAATTTTGTGAACATTTTATTATACCCTGCGCCACACTGTGGAACAGGGTATTATAAGTTAGTGCATATGTTTGTAACACCCAGAAGGAGACGAGATAGACACATGGTGTCTTTGGCAATAATGCTCAGGGTTGGTCCCTGAGTCGATATAACCATGTCCGTCTGTCCGTCCGTCCGTCCGTCCGTCTGTCTGTGAACACATTTTTGTGATCAAAGTCTAGGTCGCAATTTAAGTCCTATCGCCTTCAAATTTGACACATGTTCCTAATTTGGGTCAGAATAGAACCCTATTGATTTTGGAAGAAATCGGTTCAGATTTAGATATAGCTCCCATATATATATCTTTCGCCCGATATGGACTAATATGGTCCTAAAAGCCAGAGTTTTGGCCCAATTTGGTTGAAATTTTGCAAAGGGAGTAGATTTAGCATTGTAGCTATGCGTGCCAAATTTGGTCGAAATCGATTCAGATTTAGATATAGCTCCCATATATATCTTTCGCCCGATATGCACTTATATGGACCCAGAAGCCAGGTTTTTACCCTAATTTGCTTAAAATTTTGCACAAGAAGATCAATTAGTACTACAGTCAAGTGTGCAAAATTTTATTGAAATCGGTTCAGATTTAGATATAGCTTCCATATATATCTTTCGTCCGATATGGACTAATATGGTCCTAAAAGCCAGAGTTTTGGCCCAATTTGGTTGGAATTTTGCAGAGGGAGTAGATTTAGCATTATAGCTATGTGTGCCAAATTTGGTTGAAATCGATTCAGATTTAGATATAGCTCCCATATATATCTTTCGCCCGATATGCACTTATATGGACCCAGAAGCCAGATTTTTATCCCGATTAGCTTGAAATTTTGCTGTAAGGAGTACAATTAGTAATATAGTTATGTGTGTCAAATTTGATTGAAATCGGTTCAGATTTAGATATAGCTCCCATATATTTGTTTTTCTGATTTCGACAAAAAATGGTCAAAATACCAAAATTTTCCTTGCTAAATCTTTCCTTAGTCAAAAATTGTAAAAATGACTCTAATTTTCCTAAACTTGTAATACATATATATCGAGCGATAAATTATAAATAAACTTTTGCGAAGTTTCCTTAAAATTGCTTCAGATTTAAATGGTTCCCATATTTTTTTTTACTAACATTGTGTTCCACCCTAGTGCATTAGCCGACTTAAATTTTGAGTCTATAGATTTTGTAGAAGTTTATCAAATTCTGTCCAAATCGAGTGATATTTAAATGTATGTATTTGGGACAAACCTTTATATATAGCCCCCAACACATTTGACGGATGTGATATGGTATCGAAAATTTAGATCTACAAAGTGGTGCAGGGTATAATATAGTCGGCCCCGCCCGACTTTAGACTTTCCTTACTTGTTTTTTTAAGAAGTTTTGTAAATTTTTTTGTCCAAATATCTTTGCTATAGGAAATTTTGTTAAAATTTCACTTCTGTAAGAAATTTTATCAAAATTTCATTTCTGTAAGAAATATCTCTGCAATAGGAAATTTGGTCTAATTTTTTTTCCTGGGAAATGTTGTCAATATGTTAGTTCTAGAGAAAATTTTGTCAAAATTTCATTTCTCTAGGAAATTTTGTCAAAATTTCATTTCTCTAGAAAATTTTGTCAAAATTTAATTTCTCTAGGAAATTTTGTCAAAATTTCATTTCTCTAGTGATTTTGTCAAAATTTCATTTCTCTAGAAAATTTTGTCAAAATTTCATTTCTATAGGAAATTTTGTAAAAATTTCATTTCTATAGGAAATTTTGTCAAAATTTCATTTCTCTAGTAAATTTTGTCAAAATTTCATTTCTCTAGTAAATTTTGTCAAAATTTCATTTCTCTAGTAAATTTTGTCAAAATTTCATTTCTCTAGTAAATTTGGTCAAAATTTCATTGCTATAGTAAATTTTGTCAAAATTTCATTTCTTTCAAAATTTAATTTCTCAAAATTTAATTTCTATAGGAAATTTTGAAAAATTTCATTTCTATAGGAAATTTTGTCAAAATTTCATTTCTCTAGTAAATTTTGTCAAAATTTCATTTCTCTAGTAAATTTTGTCAAAATTTCATTTCTCTAGTAAATTTTGTCAAAATTTCATTTCTCTAGTAAATTTGGTCAAAATTTCATTGCTATAGGAAATTTTGTCAAAATTTCATTTCTTTATGAAATTTTGTCAAAATTTCATATCTGTAGGAAATTTTATTAAAATTTCATATTTATAGGAAAATTTGTCAAAATTTCATATCTATAGGTTTTGGCGAAATTTCATGCCTATATATCTTTGCTCTAGGAAATTTTGTCAAAATTTATTTTCCTTAGGAAATTTTGTCAACATGTTAGTTCTGGAGGAAATTTTCTTTAATTTCATTTCTATACGAAATTTTGTCGACATTTCTTTGCTATAGGAAATTTTGTCAAAATATCTTTACTATAGGCAATTTTGTTAAAATTCCATTTCTATAAGAAATTTTATTAAAACTTCATTTCTATAAGAAATTTTGTGAAAATTTCATTTCTAAAGGAAATTTTGCAAATATTTCATAACTATAGGAAATTTTGTCAAAATTTCATATCTATAGGATATTTTGTCAAAATTTCATTCTTTTCGAAATTCCATGTCTATAGGAAAATTTGACAAAAATTTATTTTCCCTAGGAAATTTTGTCAACATGGAAAGGAAATTTTATCAAAATTTCATTTCTATAGAAACTTTTGTCAAAATTTAATTTCTATAGGAAATTTTGTGAACATTTTATTTTTTTAAGAAGTTTTGTAAAAATTTTATCCAAATATCTTTGCTATAGGAAATTTTGTCAAAATTTCACTTCTATAGAAAATTTTGTCAAAATTTCATTTCTGTAAGAAATTTTGTCCAAATATCTCTCGAAATTTATTTTCCCTGGGAAATTTTGTCAACATGTTAGTTCTAGAGAAAATTTTGTTAAATTTCATTTCTATACGCAATATTGTCGAAATTTCTTTTCTATAGGAAATTTTGTTAAAAATTTAATTTCTTTAGGAAATTTTGTCAAAATTTCATATCTGTAGGAAATTTTGTTAAAATTTCATATCTATAGGAAAATTTGTCTAAATTTCATATCTGTATGAAAATTTGTCAAAATTTCATATCTATAGATTTTGTAGAAATTTCATGCCTATATATCTTTGATATAGAAAATTTTGTGAAAATTTATTTTCCCTTGGAAATTTTGTCATCATGTTGATTCTAGAGGAAATTTTCTTAAATTTCATTTCTATACGAAATTTTGTCGATATTTCTTTGCTATAGGATATTTTGTCAAAATATCTTTACTATAGGCAATTTTTTAACATTTCATTTCGATAAGAAATTTTATTAGAAATTTTGATTTTATTCGATCTTTCTTTTATCCAATAGAAAAGAGTGCAATTAAAGTAATAGACGAACGTAGTGATACTACTCTACTTTTAAGCTTTATGTGTTGTATTTGTGTTACACACTTGAATGTTTTGCATACATCGACTCCTGATGAAGCAATTCAATGTAATTGCGAAATATTGAAAAATAAAGAAACCAATACATACAAAAAACGATCTCAAGTTTGATTAATTATTTTCTATTGAATAAGAAATTTTATTACAACTTTATTTCTATAAGAAATTTTATGAAAATTTCATTTCTATAAGAAATTTTGTCAAAATTTCTTAGCTATAGGATATTTTATTAAAATTTAATTTCGATAAGACATTTTGTCAAAATTTAATTTAGGAAATTGTGTCAAATGGTAATTTCTGTAGGAAAATTTTCTCAAAATTTAATTTCTATAGGAAAGAAATTTTGTAAAGTTCTTTCATAAGGAATTATTATCAAAATTTTATTTCCATTGGAAAATTTATCAAAATTGCTTTGCTAATGAAATATTACCAAAATTTCATTTCTATAGAAAATTTTTTCAAAACAGAAGGATTTCTCTAAATTTCATTTCTATCGTACATTTTTTCAAAATTTTGTTTCTATAGAAAATTTTGCCAAAATTTGATACCTATAGAAAATATAGTCAAAATTTTATTTCTATAGGATTTTTTTTAATTCATTTCTGTTGGATTTTTTTTTTTTTCATTTTTATAAAAATTTTATAAAAAATTCATTTCTATAAGAAATTTTGTCAAAATTTCATTTCTATAGGAAATTTATTTATTTATTTGTTTATATATTTACAATCATAATGAATTATGAAAATAAACAGGTAATATAGGTGCTAACAACCTATGGAAATTTTTTTTTAAATTTCATTTCTGTAGGAAAATTTTCTCAAAATTTAATTTTCATAGGAAATTTCTTCAAAACTTCTTTCCTAAGAAAATGTTATCAAAATTTAATTTCCATAGGAAATTTTATCAAGTTTTCTTTGCCAAAGAAATATTGCCAAAAATTCATTTCTATAGAAAATTTTGTCGAAACAGGAAACTTTGTCAAAATTTCATTTGTATAGGAAACTTTGTTCAAAAATTCATCTCTATAGGATTTTTTTAATTTCAAATTTTTTCAAAATTTCGTTGCTATAAGTAATTTTGTCAAAATTTCTTTGCGATACAAAATTTTGTCCAAATTTCTATGCAATAGAGAATTTTATCAAAATTTCGTTGCTATAGGAAATTTTGTCAAAATTTCGTTTCTATATGAAATTTTGTCAAAATTTCTTTGCTATAGAAAATTTTGTCAACATTTCATTTCGGTATGAAATTTTGTCAAGATTCCATTTCTATAGGAAATATTGTCAACAGAAAATTTTGTCAAAATTGCATATCTACCGGAAATTTTCTGGCTATAGAAAATTTTGCCAAAATTTGATTCCTATAGAAAATTTTGCCAATATTTGATTCCTATAGAAAATTTAGTCAAAATGTTATTTCTATAGGAAATTTTTTCAAAAATTAATTTCTGTAGGATTTTTTTCATGTTCATAAGAAATTTTATTAAAAATTCATTTTATTTTATCAAAATAAATTTCGATAAGATATTTTGTCAAGATTTCATTTCTATAGAAAATTTTTTTAAAATGTTCCTACAGAAACATTTCCTCAAAATTTAATTTTCATAGGAAATTTCGTGAAAAATTCTTTCCTAAGAAAATGTTATCAAAATTTAATTTCCATAGGAAATTTTCTTGCCAAAGAAATATTGTCAAAAATTCATTTCTATAGAAAATTTTGTCAAAACAGGAAACTTTGTCAAATTTTCAATTCAATAAGAAATTTTGCCAAGATTTCATTTCTGTCGTATTTTTTTTTCAAAATTTTGTTGCTATAGGGAATTTTGTCAAAATTTCATTTCTATAGGAAACTTTGTTAAAAAATTCATCTCTATAGGATGTTTTTCATCTCTATAAGAAATTTTGTCAAAATTTCGTTGGTATAAGTAATTTTGTCAAAATTCCCTTGCGATAAAAAATTTTGTCAAAATTCCTTTGCAATAGAAAATTTTATCAAAATTTCGTTGCTATAGAAAATTTTGTCAAAATTTCGTTTTTATAGAAAATTTTGTCAACATTTCATTTCGATATGAAATTTTTAATTTCGATAAGAAATTTTGTCAAAATTTCATTTCTAAAGGAAATTTTTTAAAATTTCATTTCTGTAGGAACGTTTTCTCAAAATTTAATTTTCATAGGAAATTTCTTGAAAAATTCTTTCCTAAGAAAATGTTATCAAAATTTAATTTCCATAAAAATTTAAATTTAATTTCCAAAGAAATATTGCCAAAAATTCATTTCTATAGAAAATTTTGTCAAAACAGGAAACTTTGTCAAATTTTCAATTCTATAGGAAATTTTGCCAAGATTTCATTTCTGTCGTATTTTTTTTTTTTTAAATTTTGTTACTATAGGGACATTTGTCAAAATTTCATTTCTATAGGAAACTTTGTTCAAAAATTCATCTCTATAGGATTTTTTTCATCTCTATAAGAAATTTTGTCAAAATTTCGTTGGTATAAGTAATTGTGTCAAAATTCCTTTGCGATACAAAATTTTGTCAAAATTTCCTTTCTACATGAAATTTTGTCAAAATTTCGTTACTATAGGAAATTTTGTCAAAATTTCTTTGCTATAGAAAATTTTGTCAACATTTCATTTCGATATGAAATTTTGTCAAAATTCCATTTCTATATGAAATATTGTCAACATGTTTTTTTTTTTTTTTTTGATATAGGACATTTTTTTTAAATTCCTTTGGTATAAAATTTTTTTAATTTTGCACCAGGAAATTTTGTTAAAATTTCGATTCTATAGTAAGTTTTGTCAGCCAACTACATTCAAATCGATGATTTGAGTTTGGCAAAGGAGAGTAGATATGCTTGCAAATTTGTTTAGGCAGTAGCCGACTATGAAACCTTTTTTCGGAAGGTTCAAGTGTAGTTCACTGTGGGTTGAGTATGTTACCCGAATTTATTCTGATAATTGGTTGATAGCTTTGCTGCAAGTAGGGGATTCTGATGAAGAATGTGGTAATTCTGAAACAGCTGTACATCCAACCATCTTGCAATCTATATATATAGCTGAAATCGAAAACAACAAAAATTTTATCTCTATAACGATTTTTGTCAAAATTTCATTTCTATAATAACTTTTGTCAAAGTTCATAGAAAATTTTCTCTGAGTGCCTTGCATGAACAAGGCGTTAGTATAACTTATAAAATATTATAAAGGCTAAGTAGTTATTAGTGATCATTGTTTAACAAACATAATCAAAATTTACCTCTCCTTTCACAGATCAAATCGATAATTACTTTATGTGACCAATCGTATCACAATTTCGCAGATATTAGGTCGCAACTTTATCTATCTATGAAAATATATTTCAAGATCATACAAAGAAAACAAAAGGTGTTATCGTTAACAGATTTTAATTATCTTTAAGTGCACTTTTCAATTCGTTTGTTTTTCTAAATCACAGCGACAAATTTTGAAAATTCATTTCGTAATGTAAGCTTATCGCCGTCAGTGCTCTACCATTAGTGGCTAATTAGATCAAAACAACGGCACACAATAGCTAAACAAATATCGTTTATTAATAAAGTCAATAATTAATCGAATAGGCAAAGGCGATTTCATACGAACACACACACTCACAATAGCTAAGAATTTGTAACACGTACTGTTTGTCTACACCCACACACACACACACACACATGTACATGTGTTACACATTCCATGAAATGAATCGAACAAAATCTTATCGATAAAACCAATCAATCAGCCAATCTGTTTAGACATAAGCATGTCGCCGCTAAATCGCTTACAACGGCAACACCGAAAAATTTATTGAAAAAACAAAACAAAATGCCGCCAAATCGACCAAGGTATCGAAAATAAACATTTTGAGAACATGACAAATTCTTTGTTTGAAGTATTAGACACAGTCGGAGATAAGTAAGTGGGTTGTACTTGACTTTCCAAGGGAAAGCTAATAAAAAAAACAAAACGAATTACAAATGATGACACTCATTTCCCGGTTACAATTTTATATAGATAACGTATGTATGTGGATAAAATCAATGAATTTGGGAATTACCAATATCGATAGGTATTTCTTGGAAATTTCGGATTCGGTAGAATTTTAAATTGTGAGGTTAAATAAAACTTACAATGAAACTGCCTTTGGAATCGAATGGGATTCGGATGTCATACAAAAAAAAAAATTATTACAAATTATTTCACATATCTTTCATAAATATGGAAGAAGAAACGTGATGAATCAGGATACAGTTTCATCATGTAGAATCGATCCTATTTCGTTTTTACATGCTTAAGTCCGAGTGCTAGCTGAATGTGTGAAATGGCTCAGCTGAAACATGAGACCTGCGACGGTTAATCCCCCATGTTCCGATATTCGCAATCGGAAAAATGTATTTTTCTTATAACGTATAAATGAGGTACCAACGGATTTCAATCCAATATTAATTAGTACTTCCCACTAAATTGCTAAATTTAAAGTTTATACGTTTTAGGGTTAAAAAAATATTCCGAATATCGGAACATGGTGGATTATGCTTCCCAATAGTAGAAGACACAGCCGAGAGAATAAAAAAAAACAAGCGGACGAAAATTTCTCTTCTACAAAAACAACAAATGTGAACCCTATAGATGCCGCACAATGCCTGCAGCTTTGGTATGACCGACGTTGCGGTCGAAGCGCTGTTTTGATAAATTGTTTATAAAGGCATCGGCAGTTATAATTTCAAATTGTCTACCAAAAATTTTAATAGAATGAAAGCATTTATAAACAAGTAAGGAAAGTCTAAAGTCGGGCGGGGCCGACTATATTATACCCTGCACCACTTTGTAGATCTAAATTTTCGATACCATATCACATCCGTCAAATGTGTTGGGTGCTATATATAAAGGTTTGTCCCAAATACATACATTTAACTACCACTCGATTTGGACAGAATTTGATAGACTTTTACAAAATCTATAGACTCAAAATTTAAGTTGGCTAATGCACTAGGGTGGAACACAATTTTAGTAAAAAAATATGGGAAACATTTAAATCTGAAGCAATTTTAAGGAAACTTCGCAAAGTTTATTTATGATTTATCGCTCGATATATATGTATTAGAAGTTTAGGAAAATTAGAGTCATTTTTACAACTTTTCGACTAAGCAGTGGCGATTTAACAAGGAAAATGTTGGTATTTTGACCATTTTTGTCGAAATCAGTAAAACATATATATGGAAGCTATATCTAATTTTGAACCGATTTCAATTAAATTTGGCACACATGACTATATTACTAATTGTACTCCTAGTGCAAAATTTCAACCAAATTGGGCCAAAACGCTGGCTTCTGGGGCAATATAAGTCCATATCGGGCGAAAAATATATATGGAAGCTATATCTAAATCTGAACCGATTTCAATCAAATTTGGCAGACATGACTATACTACTAATTGTACTCCCTGTGCAAAATTTAAACCAAATTGGTCCAAAACACTGGCTTCTGGGGCCATATAAGTGCATATCGGGCGAAAGATATATATGGGAGCTATATCTAAGTCTGAACCGATTTCAACCAAATTTGGCACGCATAGTTACAATGCTAAATCTACTCCCTGTGTAAAATTTCAACCAAATTGGGCCAAAACTCTGGCTTTTAGGACCATATTAGTCCATATCGGGCGAAAGATATATATGGGAGTTATATCTAAATCTGAACCGATTTCGATCAAATTTTGCACACTTGACTATACTACAAATTGTACTCCTAGTGCAAAATTTCAACCAAATTCGGCCAAACATTTGGCTTCTGGGGCCATATAAGTCCATATCGGGCGAAAGATATATATGGGAGCTATATCTAAATCTGAACCGATTTCAATCAAATTTTGCACACTTGACTATACGACTAAGTGTTATGTTTGTACAAAATTTCAAGCAAATCGGTATAAAACACTGGCTGCTGGGTCCATATTAGTGCATATCGGGCGAAAGATATATATAGGAGCTATATCTAAATCTGAACCGATTTCTTCCAAAATCAATACGGTTCTATTCTGACTCAAATTAGGAACATGTGCCAAATTTGAAGGCGATTGAACTTAAATTGCGACCTAGACTTTGATCACAAAAATGTGTTCACAGACAGACGGACGGACGGAGAGACGGGCAGACGGACATGGTTATATCGACTCAGGGACCCACCCTGAGCATTATTGCCAAAGACACTATGTGTCTATCTAGTCTCCTTCTGGGTGTTACAAACATATGCACTAACTTATAATACTCTGTTCCACAGTGTGGCGCAGGGTATAAAAAGATGGCCGCAATGGTTATCATGCCCGCCTTGCATACACAAGGTCGTGGGTTCGATTCCTGCTTTGACCGAACATCAACAAGTTTTTCAGCGGTGGATTATCCAGTATCTTATATAGTCTTAACAGGAAGAATCTTTAAATTTATCTTCGGGAAGCGTACTGGTTGAACTGATCGGCTTTGCAGAACATCTGTCATCAAACCCCCTGAAATTCTATATATTATCAATAGTCAGCAACCAGCGAACGGCATCCCGGTTCCTCTCCACATGGCAATAGTCCCCAGGGCTAGGACAAAATGTATGCACTTTAGCCATAGAAGAAGACGACTGGGTATAGAGGGTGATACGGTCAAAATTTGGTCAATATAAACTTGACGTATTTCTTTCAATTTTGCATTTAAAAAACCTGAACACCCCTCATTTTGAAGGTGTGTGTGTAGAATGTTGCTCCTATTTTGATTTTGGAATTCACTCTTCAGTTGTCAAAATGCCGTCCAAGCAAGAAGAGCAGCGTATCAAAATTTTGCTCGCGCATCGCGAAAATCCGAGCTACCCGCACGCAAAGCTGGCAAAATCGCTAAAAGTTGCCAAATCAACCGTTACAAATGTTATTAAAGTGTTTGGGGAACGTTTGTCGACAGCCAGGAAGTTTGGATCGGGGGGAAATCGATAACCGGAAGCCGCTGAGACGACAAAGAGAGTTGCCGGTAGTTTCAAGCGAAACCCTAACCTCTCTCTCCGAGATGCCGCAAATAAGCTGGGTGTATCGTCTACAACCGCGCATCGAGCCAAAAAACGAGCCGGACTATCGACTTACAAGAAGGTAGTGACTCCAAATCGCGATGATAAACAAAATACGACAAAATGCTGACAAAGTTTGACTGCGTGGTAATGGACGACGAAACCTACGTCAAAGCCGACTACAAGCAGCTTCCGGGACAGGAGTTTTATACGGCAAAAGGAAGGGGAAAGGTAGCAGATATTTTCAAGCACATAAAACTGTCAAAGTTCGCAAAGAAATATCTGGTTTGGCAAGCCATCTTTACCTGTGGCTTGAAAAGCAGCATTTTCATAGCTTCCGGGACTGTCAACCAATAAATTTACGTGAAAGAGTTTTGAATAAACGTCTGCTGCCTTTCCTGAAGAAACACGGTTGTTCCGTACTGTTTTGGTCGGATTTGGCATCTTGCCATTATGGTAAAAAGGCCATGGAGTGGTACGCCGCCTGGCTTTCTGCGGCGAAGAAGGTGGACAAGGTGGCTGTACAAAATCTGATGGCAGGTGTCAAGCGTGAGGCCCGGCAATTCGGATTTGGAAAAGCGAAAGCCTAACTGAATATTTTCCCTGAATTTTATACTAATTGAACTTGAAAAAGAAATTTAATTTGATTTTTTAAATAAACGATTTCACCAATTTACACGCGTTTTCCCTTGATCAAATTTTGACAGTATCACCCTTTAGATTTCAAGTGTCATTTGTCATATAAAAAATATTGTAAAGAAAATTTCCCGGGAATTCCGGCACTTAATTCCCGGGATCCCGTTCCCGGGGAAAAAACCCTAGTGGTGAACTTCACTATATCCTCTGCTGAAAAACTTTGTGGTTAACAGTCGAAATTGAACCCAGGACACTTGTTAGGAAAGCGGGTTCCGATGATTACTGGTACAAATTTATCTTCAAAACTTGCTCGATTTCGCTGTAAGGTTCCAAATTTTAAGAAAGTAAAAATACAATTTCGATTTTGGTAATCTTTTGGTGGTAATCGTTTATGAGATTGTACTACCCGACTGTTAATTACTCTTGCGATACTCCCAGCATCAAGCTACGTACTCTTAAGAACGCAGGTTCGCATGGCAAGGTTCTGGAGGTTAAATCTGAAAGTGAGATAGTGGGAAGGT
This sequence comes from Haematobia irritans, assembly GCF_050003625.1. Taxonomy (NCBI): domain Eukaryota; kingdom Metazoa; phylum Arthropoda; class Insecta; order Diptera; family Muscidae; genus Haematobia; species Haematobia irritans. The sequence goes on along the minus strand of NC_134401.1, from coordinate 128,705,822 downwards.
TTGGTTTGGTTAAGTCAGCTTATTTTTTGGTGCCTTTAAGGCTACTGTAGTACCACAGAGGGTGAACTGCTCTCTTATAAATTTGTTTGCAGCTCAATGGCAAGGGACCTCCTTTTTAAAGCCATGTTCAAACGGCGTTTAATATTGCAGAAAATCCAAATACAAGAGAAGCTTTGAAACACTCAGAAATGCCACCAGCATCGCTATAGGGGATAAATAATCCCTGGAAAACTTTTCACTATTCGGTGGTCATGTTACGCATTGCAAAGAGATCTGTATCCTAATTTTAAGCTTTGTATAGCTTTGAACTTAGCTACCTACAAAATAATATGCCGCATCTTTGGCTCGGAATCAATACCAAACTCCTTAAGGGAAGTCTAAAATTTTTGAATTCTAGTAAACTTTTTTAAGTCTTTTTGTAGGTTCGAGATTGTGATTTCAAGATTTAGATGGAAGGGTTGACGATTTCCATCCGGCTGGGTTTTTTTGATATCTCAGATCTATATTTGCATGAGTTATATGCCATATTTGGTATGCCTCTCACCAAACGGTGGAAGTTATAATAAAATATAATTGTCTGAAGTATACACTCGAATGTTCGTTATATATGCAGACGTATGCATTACAGCAGCAAATATTAAAAGAAGAATCAAAAATATATTATGCGCAAGCGCCTCAAACAAAAAACAAAAACTTCAAAACTGAAAATTCTATATATAAAAGAAGTGAATGTAAAGCATATCACAGAATGCAAATATTTTTAGTCACACCAGAGATTTATTCACCTGATGCAGCTATAAAGAGTGCTTTCCTTAACAATAATCTTTAATGGTCCATCATCATTATTTCTAGTAGGAGAAAAAGTCGTCCTTTTAAAAATCTCAAATACGCCCAATGGAGATGAATGTATCATGGTGGTTTGATGCTTATTAGCACATGGTCATAAATATAAAGAAATCTCCTTTAGTGACAAAAATCATCATCATCATCATCGAGATGGCTGACATTGTATAAAACGGAAATATCAACTTGACATTTTCTACCGGAAGCTGAGGTAAGCAGCAGCAATCTTTTGCTCAAAAACCATCACCAATGAAACAAGGACGGTGGTGGTATTCATCTGAACGCTATCTATCGGATGCTACATCAGTTAAACAAAATCGTCTCATAATGCTACCCATACTCTGGAGTTGAGCATTCTCCTCAAGTGGCATGAGATAGGTAACCTTAATGTGAATATATATGGGACACTTTGGGTGGCATTAAGTTCTCTTCACCATTTGCTCATCATCAACATCATCCGCCTTCGTCATTATTCGTAGGATGATATTTAACGGGGGCATAAGGAGAAAAAGGTGAGCTCTGAAGTGGAGAGTGTGATGTAACAATGAAGTGAAAAATCAGAAATCAAAAACTTAATGAATGTCCTCTTGTCATTATGCTGACGATGGCAACAGTAGAAAAAAAAACCAAGACAACTCTAAAAAAGGGAGCAACATCATCAGCATGAGATGATAATGCCAACAATGGCCTAAATGGTGATGTGGTGGTGGCAATGAGTGATGCTGATAAAGGTTATGCTTTAGCAGCTCTAACTATCCCAAAATATGAGATTTTTTATGATTTCTATCAAGCTACTGACATCAATTGATATCACCTCACCGGATGTGCCAGAAGAGGGTCATCTGTTAAATTACTTTAGATGTAGATATGAGCAAAATGCAGAAACAGGAAATACATAAACAAAAGTACGATAGAGCTGAAATCGGGCAAAGTGAACATTTTGATGAAGTCGAATAGTAGCATATGCAGTCGAATACTGCATAGGGCTGATATTCGAGAAAAATATTTTAAAACGATTCAAACATGAACATTTTGTGGAATTTGGGAGGTAAATATATGCACGGCCTATGACTGTATTTTAATTAATGTAGTGGGATAGGTTTGGTTAGAAATTGTAGTGGCCCGATATTTTAGGCTCACCTAATCTATTTAGTTCATACTACACTCAAAAAAAAGTTTACTTGAATCCAAAGAGTTTGACTTTCCCTTAAGTAATTTGGTACTGATTTCGAACCAACAATGTGGCTTAAAAAAACAGTTTTTTGAAACTATCTGGCTTATTTTAGGGTCAATAAAATTATATTAGGAATTTAGAATTCTTAGTGTTTTTTGTGATGCATTAATAAAGGTATTCATGTGCAAACAAATTCCAGTTTAAAAATCCAAATTATGACAGATACATCAAAGTAAGAAGCGATTTCTTAATTCCACAAAAAAACATTAAACCAAAGAGACAAATACTTAGTACGAACGTTTTTATCTTAACTCTAAAAATTCAATATACCAGTTGATTTAAAGACAATTTTTTTAATTAAACATGTTTTTCTTTATCTTTAAGGAAAATGTTTCTTACTTCAAAGACCTTCCAGGGACGCAAATTTCCAAAATTTGTGTCCTAAGTTGAATGAAAAAAAATCTGTTGAAGCAAAAACTATATTTTTTTAAGAAATTAACATTGCGTGATTTTCGAGTTCTAAAATTTAAGGTGTATAATCAGCGTTGCCAGAATTGTTTCACAAAAAACCGCTAGATTTGTCCAAAAAACTAGCCAAAAAAAGCTAAAAAATTTTAAAAAATAGCTAGAAAAAAAGCTAAAATTTTTTGTATCAAAAGTCACATTTTTGATTGAAATTTAACAAACTTAAAGGCTTTATTTCACTTAAAATGCATATTATTTTAATTATATTCATTTTAATTCAATTTCTGTGAGACTGTAAGAAAATTTAAGTCATATTATCTCTGTTTGAGTGCTCGATACATTTTGATTACTATCACAAATTTTTACTGGAAGTCCTTCGTTTATATTTCCTAGTAAAAACATTTTTCCCAGTAAACTTGCAATTGCCAGCTGGTTAATCATCAACAAGTCCAATGTGCGATATATTGCATAATGTCACATAGAACTGCATTAGAAAATATAAATATATTTCGTTTTAACTGAATTAATGATAAATTCGTGAACGTGAACACTTCTCCTAATTTTACCCAAGAGAATAAAGCCCATTCTAACTGTCTTGCAAGTTTGTATTGAATAACTATTATTCGAAAATTTCCCATACAAACCTATTGTTGTCCAATTTTCGTAAATATAAATCCATTCAATTAATATATAGCAGATTTGTTTTGATCCTATCACTACGAATTTTTTCATTGCATTTTTTGATGTTAAAAAAATAATACCACATTCAAAACTTTATTTCCTTAATTATTTCTATATTCGGTTCCAAAGATTTTGTACACTAATGATTTTGGTATTGATTCCGAGTCCAATTTGAATTTAAATATTCGTTTTTTTCAGCTTTTTCTTCATGAGCTATCACAGTGCTTTAAAAACGTGCTAACGACAACTTAAATTTCCAAATTCAGACTCGACTTTAAGTAGAAATTATTCTATGTATACGTTTTTAAAATAAAATGTTGAAAAACCTCTTCTATTTTTGAACGCTATTTTGGTTTGTGGTCAAGATACTAAAACTCCACAAATTTAAAGACTATTTCATTAATTTTAAGAATTTTTTAGAATTGACCCTAGCCTTCTTTCATGAAAAGATACCCATTTTTAAGTTGAATCACTTAACTATAAGGACAAAAAGAATTTATCGGCTATTGGACAAGGAAAACAGTTTATATAAGATAAATTCACAAATGCTATTATAACCAAAATTCGCGTTCGTATTTTAAGGAAATGAAATCTTTGGCTTCACCACAATATTTTTTCAATGTACAAAGCAATTCACATCTACTATTTTAATTTAGTAATATCATAATAACTTTAGAATATTATAATAACATAAAAAGGATAAACGAGTCAAAAGCTAATATTCCTAATAATTTACTGACAGTTTATATAAGGAATTGAAATATGTGGAAAACCTTATTCTGACAGCAAGGCTTAGATAAAAACGAAGTTTTATCCATATTTCAATAGGAACATGTCGAAAATAAAAAAAGCCAAAAATAGCTAAAAGGCTCATGAAAAAAAGCCAAAAAAAAAGCTAAAAGCTAAATGCATTTTTTCCCGCTAAACGTCTTCAAAAAAAGCCAAATCTAGCGGGAAAAAAGCTAAATTGGCAACGCTGTGTATAATCTTCCATATTAGGATAAAAGTATATATATATATATATATATATATATATATATATATATATATATATATATATATATATATATATATATATATATATATATATATATATATATATATATATATATATATATATATATATATATATATATATATATATATATATATATATATATATATATATATATATATATATATATATATATATATATATATATATATATATATATATATATATATATATATATATATATATATATATATATAAGCATGTCCGTCCGTTCCGAACTAAACAAGCTATCGACTGGAAACTTGCGTAAGTAGTTGTTATTGGGTTAGGTCAGATGGTATTGCAAAAGGCCCATATTGGACCACTTTTACGTATAGCCCCCATATAAACTGACCCCCAGATTTGGCTTTCGGAGCCTCTTAGAGAAGCTAATTTCATCCGATCCGGTTGAAATTACGTACGTGGTGTAAGTATATGGTCTTTAACAACCACGCAAAAATTGGTCCATATCGGTCCATAATTATATATAGCCCCCATATAAACCGACCCCCAAATTAGATTTGCGGAGCCTCTTAGAGAAGCAAATTTAATCTAATCCGGTTGATATTTGGTACGTGGTGTTAGTGTATGGTCTCTAACAACCATGCAAAAATTGGTCCATATCGGTTCATAATTATATAGCCCCCGTATAAACCGATACCCAGATTTTATCTCCGGAGCCTCTTGGAGGAGCAAAATTCATCCGATCCGGTTGAAATTTGGTAGGAGCTGTAAGTATATAGTCTCTAACAACCATGCAAAAATTGATCCATATCGGTCTTTAATTATATATAGACCCATATAAATCGATCCCCAGATTTTAACTCCGGAGTTTGAAGACCAAATTTCATCCGATTTGTCCCTATCGGTCCATAAGTATATATAGCCCCCATATAAACCGATCCCCAGATGTGACCTCCAGAGCATCTTGGAGGAGCAAAATTCGCCCGATCGGGTTGAAATTTGGTTCGTGGTGTTAATATATGGTCTCTAACAATCATGTAAAAATTGGTCCATATCGGTCCATAAATATATATAACCCCCATTTAAACCGATCCCCATATTTGACCTCCGGAGCTTTTTGAAGGAGCAAAATTCATCCGATTCGGTTGAAATTTGGTACACTACGCTAGTATGTGGCCGCTAACTATCTTATTATTACTTGTATATAGCCGATTCCCAATCACACAAACCTTTCCGAAAAAAGGTTTTGCATGATAGCCGGCTTATGCCGAAATAAATTCGTACAAACATATCTCTTTTCCTATGCCACTGTCAAATCATCGATTTGAGTGCAGTTGGCTGGGTTTTGACAGTGGCATAGGAAAAGGATATGTTTATACGAATTTATTTCGGCATAAGCCGGCTATCACAGTGGCATAGGAAAAGAGATATGTTTGTACGAATTTATTTCGACATAAGCCGGCTATCATGCAAAACTTTTTTCGGAAGGTTCAAGTGTGGTTCATTGTTGGGTTTTAATGAACTGCCTGAATTTATTCTGATAATTGGTTGATAGTTTTGCTGCAAGTAGAGGATGCAGATGAGGAATGTGGTAATTCTGAAACGTGCGTCCATCCAACCATCTTGCAGTCTATAGGGCTTTGCCCAAATAAATTTGACAAACTTTTTTTCCCCTGTTGGTTAAGATACATTTGTAGTTTAGTCAATGCATGGTTTTAAGCTGAAATCAAAAAACAACAACAATGCTTTAAGAACAAAACCAACAAAACAAATAAAATTTTCACAAAATTTTCTACAGAAATAAAATTTTGACAAAATTTTCTATAGAAATAAAATTTTGACAAAATTTTCTATAGAAATAAAATTTGGACAACATTTTCTATAGAATTAAAATTTTGACAAAATTTTCTATAGAAATAAAATTTTGACAAAATTTTCTACAGAAATAAAATTTTCACAAAATTTTCTATAGAAATAAAATTTTGACAAAATTTTCTATAGAAATAAAATTTTGACAAAATTTTCTACAGAAATAAAATTTTGACAAAATTTTCTATAGAAATGAAATTTTGGAAAAATTTTCTATATAAATAAAACTTTAACAAAATTTTCTATCTTTTACAGAACATGTTGACAAAATTTCCTGTAGATTTGTTTGCTAGGTAGTTTTATGGTTGAATTTTCTCTAAATTTTTGGTAGATTATTTTTGGCTCGTGTGGCAAGCGTGATCTCAATCTGTTGTACTTTTACGCCTGGGACATTTTGGCGACTTGAAAAATACAAAAGTCTTGATCATTTCAAGGCGGCACAGGCCACAGGGAATAGAAATAAAATGTTGACAAAATCTTCTCTAGAAATAAAATTTTGACAAAATTTCCTATAGAAATAAAATTTTTCTATATAAATAAAAGTTTATCAAAATTTTCTATTGAAATATAATTTTGAAAAATTTTTCTATGGAAATAAAATTTGGACAAAATTTTCTATAGAAATCAAATTTGGACAAAATTTTCTATAGAAATTAAATTTGGACAAAATTTTCTATAGAAATAACATGTTGACAAAATTTTCTATAGAATAAAGATTTGAGAAAATTTTCTATAAATATAAATTTTTCTAAATAAATAAAACTTTAACAAATATTTCTATTGAAATACAATTTTGACAAAATTTTCTGTAGAACTAAAATTTTGACAAAATATTCTATAGAAATAAAATTTTGACAAAACTTTCTATAGAAAAAATATTTGAGAAAATTTTCTATAAATATAATTTTCTAAATAAACAAAACTTTAACAAATATTTCTATTGAAATACAATTTTGACAAAATTTTCTGTAGAACTAAAATTTTGACAAAATTTTCTATAGAAATAAAATTTGGACAAAATTTTTTGTAGAAATAAAATTTTGACAAAATTGTCTATAGAAATAAAATTTTGACAAAATTTTCTACAGAAATAAAATTTTTACAAAATTTTCTATTGAAATAAAATTTTGACAAATTTTTCTATAGAAATAACATTTTGGCAAAATTTTCCTTGGAAATAATAGTTTGGCAATATTTTCTATTGAAATACAATTTTGACAAAAATTTCCATAGAAATAAAATTTGGACCAATTTTTCTGTAGTAATAAAATTTTGACAAAATTGTATATAGAAATAACATTTCTATGGAAATTAAATTTTGACAAAATTTTCTATAGAAATAAAATGTTGACAAAATTTTCTATAGAAATAAAATTTTGACCAAATTTACTATGGAAGTAAAATTTTTCTATATAAATAAAAGTTTATCAAACTTTTCTATTGAAATATAATTTTGAAAAAATTTTCTATAGAAATAAAATTTGGACAAAATTTTCTATAGAAATCAAATTTGGACAAAAATTTTCTACAGAAATCAAATTTGGACAAAATTTTCTATAGAAATAAAATTTCGACAAAATTTTCTATAGAAATTAAACTTTGACAAAATTTTCTATCTTTTACAGAAAATTTTGACAAAATTTCCTGTAGAAGATTTGTTTGCTTGGTATTTTTTGGTAGAATTTTCTCTAAATTTTGGTAGATTATTTTTGGCTTGAATGGCAACCGTGATCTCAATCTGTTGGACTTTTAAATTTTGACCAACTATTCTATAGAAATAAAATTTTGACAAAATATTCTATAGTAATAAAATTTTGACAAAATTTTCTGTAGAAATAAAATGTTGACAAAATTTTCTATAGAAATAAAACTTTGACAAAATTTTCGATAGAATAAAGATTTGAGAAAATTTTCTATAGAAATAAGTATTTTCTATATAAATACAACTTTAACAAAATGTTCTATTAAAATACAATTTTGACAAAATTTTCTATAGAAATAAAATTTTTGACAAAATTTTCTATAGAAATAAAATTTTGACAAAATTTTCTATACAAATAAGATTTTGACAAAATTTTCTATGGAAATAAAATTTTGGCTTAGGTTAGGTTAGGTTATGTGGCAGCCCGATGTATCAGGCTCATTTAGACTATTCAGTCCATTGTGATACCACAGTGGTGAACTTCTCTCTTATCACTGAGTGCTGCCCGATTCCATGTTAAGCTCAATGACAAGGGACCTCCTTTTTATAGCCGAGTCCGAACGGCGTTCCACATTCCAGTGAAACCACTTAGAGAAGCTTTGAAACCCTCAGAAATGTCACCAGCATTACTGAGGTGGGATAATCCACCGCTGAAAAACTTTTTGGTGTTCGGTCGTAGCAGGAATCGAACCCACGACCTTGTGTATGCAAGGCGGGCATGCTAACCATTGCACCACGGTGGCTTTGGCTTTTGGCTTGGAATGGTTCAAACGTTATTCACAATTAAAAATTTTGTATTTTGTGAATTCGTAAATCAGAACGTTGGGGATAATTTTTACTTAAAATCGAGTTTGAATTTTGGAAATTTAAGTTGTTGTTAACATCTTTTTAAAGGACTTTAATAGCACATGAGGAAAAAAGCTGTAAAAATTAATAAATGAAACTTTGTTTCTTAGAATCAATTATGCAAAACTCAAAATTAAATGAGAATGGTGTCTTAAATGTATCCTTAATTCAATTCTCCCCTTCTTTGACTCGGAATCAATACCAAAATCATTTTAGTGTAAAGACAAAATCTTTAGAACCGTGCATGCTGTTTTTCAGTGTATGCAAAACTCGCATTCCTATTTTTTAGGACAATAAATCATTGTACTTATGACAATATTCTCAAAATTTCAGTGTTCTTTTAACATCATTATTGCTTTTAAAAACAAACGATAACAATCATTACCTTATGATCACAGATAGTATTAGCAGATGCTCTAATTTTACTTTAGAATTGTTTCTATGCCTTATGATTAGAATTTTCCATTAGACCTCACCCTAAAATCAGGTAACATATCTAAACATAAGATTGTGATATTTTGCATTTAGTATTCGATGGTTGGTTGTATTAAAACCACAATTAGCACTTCAGATAATTGACAATGGCACAAGAGACAAGACATGTTAATAAAAAATGGGTGTTTTAACAGAGTTAATTGATTTATCTGATAGTGTTTCCATATCATTTCCATTATTGTGTCTAACGCTCACTAACATACACTTGAAAATCAATGCCGGGTCTTATTCTTTGTTGTTATCAAGACATCTATATCAAGGTTTCTTTACATTTCATTAAATGTATGGCAAATAACAATGGAACGCATTTCTCACAAAACATTGTATAAAAATATTTTTATTCTAAAATTCATCTTGTAACATCATTAGTTAATATGCATAGACTCATTGTGAAATTATCAGCTGAGATAGTCATGTCATTAACAAGATGGGCTTAGTTGGTATTATTTTATCCCAAGGCAGGAATAATTTTTTATCGTGTTTATTATTATTTACTAAAACACGTGTTGCTGGATTTTATTCTCAGAAGTTGCAAGACCTTATTTACAAATCGACAATCGATAAATTTCTATTTTAGATAATGATTTCTAATTTTGATAGTCTGAAACATTTATTTTCCATTATTAGTAACATAATAATGAAGCACAAGCCAACATTTTAAAGAGGAAATAACATAGAAATCTTAAACAATATTTCTCTGAACTAACATCCACACTCATACACGCTCTCTTACACCTACATAGTAGACACAAATCCTCAATGCTCAAAAATACAATGACAATAAAATACTCGTACACCAAGAAATATGTTTCTTAGATTTCTATAGATAAATATTTTGATTGAATGTCTTCGCGAGCTGAATAGGTGATAAGCACCTGACTGAGCAAAGATGTTGCGTCTTTGTCTGATAGAACGTTTGATGGCTAGCTGCCATGCCGTCTTTATTGACAAAAAGGAAACTTATGTACATGCAATAGATGTTCTTAAAATGTATCATCAATGATTTTCGATTTGGTATCAGATTGTTTACGCTTCTCTAATATTTTCATGTTTTCGTTCTATATGAAAAGATACCGCAAAAAAAAAAACAACATTGTCAAAATTTGCTTTAGTTGTTTTTTTCTTTCGTTATTATTAAACAAATATCATATCTTCGTAGGAGAATTCCTTTGATGTGATGCGCATTTTCCTAATATCTGATAATGTGGTTACAAAAAGATATCATTTATACAATAAGTAAGATTTTGATTATGGATATAATATTAATGATTTACACAGAACGAACATTTAACTAATATCAATGATTATTTAGCTGAAATTTAAGGACACACAATTTTCATCATATTAATTACAAATTTCGTTAAAATAAAAAAAAACTCTTAAATATTCAAAATCGTTTTATCTGGAGCTTCATCATTTTTCTTTGCAGTTTTCTAACAGAATATATACTAGGTTGGGTTAAAATGGCATCCCGATTTGATTAAGGCTCACTTAGACTATTTAGTCCATTGTGATACCGCATTAAATAAAAGTATCTATTACATATATGCACTTCTGGCTTTTTACCGATGAAACCACCCGATTATTTTATTCTGTTGAACTAACCTGGTTGTTCCAAAAACATAATCAGTCTACTTAAGTTAACGTTTCCAGGTCCGCCAGTAATCTAAAGCTATATGCCTCTAAAATTAGCTGACGATAGCTTCATTATTGAAGGGTGTAGCATGAGTACAACAGACAGACAGACGGACATCGTTATATCGTCTTAGAATTCCTCCTTAAATAAATAAAAATCGATATTTCGATGTGTTACAAGGGGACAAATATTTGAAAGAAAAAGAAAGAAAGAATTTGAATATTGTTTTTAAATTCACTAAGTTTATATAAAATGAATAATATTATATTTTTGACCTGTAGATACATTCAAATTTTAAAAATGTTTTTACCTTTTTCTTGAAATGAAGTGCCATGGAACAAGTGATCAAAGGCAGCAACCCCTTTTACCTATTGTGTCCTTAACTTCAAGTGTGATATTTTATCGCAATGCTATATACCATACATATACCCTATATACCATACGCATTGGATTCCAAGGACTCAGCATATAATCTCCCTTGTCGATCCGCCTCAGAATCAGTAGTAGAATCATTTGCAATAAAATGATTCTACTATGAATCATTTTATTGCAAATTGGTTGATATAACCTACCAAGAAAATATTTTGTAACTTTCATTCAGTACTCATCATAACCATACGGTTGCACAAACGAATGTTATGGGAAATATTTGTGATTGTCATTTTTATTATTTGTCAATGAAAAATTATTTATATTTTTTGTCAAGGTAAAGAACTAAAATCTCAGCCTGTATAAGTCAAACCAAAAATTTTATATTACTACAAGAAAGAGTTTTTGTATTAGAACGAGGAAATGGTCAAGATTTGGTTATTTAAGTAATTTTTTAAAGGTAAATTTGTGTGATCAAAATACTCGAATTTTCACTGATAATATTACTTTCCTCTCCAGACTGGAAAATTAGTGGAACAACAAAATTAGGGACGTCAATTTAAAATGCACCAAATATTGTTAATGCTTCGTTAATTAACATTGTTTCAAAAGTCTTTTTCATTCAAATTGAAGTTTGGATTCTGGTGCGTTGAACATGGTCGGTATAGGTCCTCCTTTTTTATACATGGGTCCTTGGACGTGAGTAAAATTTCACGTTCGTATGCGTTGATGACCCGAAAACCTATAATGTCCACAAATGGATTCTGGGTACCCAGTTCCACGAGTCAGTTAAAAAAAAATACGGACCCTGAACTGTTAAAGATTTGAATGCAGATTTATTGTGCGAGTTAAAGGGCACGTAAAGCGGTTCTGATGTAAAATGGTTCAACACGATGCTTTATCTATATGAAACCCAAGTGAAAAAGGAGATGGATGGTATGTTCTTATTTACACTCACAAACCCCACACAAAATTTTGTTTCGTTTCCTATATGCGAAGTGAGCTGTTATTGCTACATCTTCATGGTGTTCCACTATATACATATAATGATGGATTCAAAGTTACCAGTGATTCAATCCGCCTTGCCTTGCGGAAACAACATTAATTTGCAATTCGGTTGCGGGTGCTAATTAGGTTGGGTGATACAACTGAATGAAGAAGGGAGTAACGACCAATTCCGTAGGTTTATACAACCAATTCAATATGGAGTATTAGTTGCATCTCCCATAATTCGATTGAGTCGACCGAATTAGTCAGGTGACACAACTGCCAACAGATAGTTGCTACAACTGCCAAAATGAGGTTGGCAATAAATTCGGTTATCACAACCAATCTGTATTCTCTGTGTAGACTTCTATGAACCTTTTATTTGGCCATTATGCTGAGAAGTAACGAAATGTTAATGGGTTTCCTATGAAATTATACCACTCAATGGACAAGGGACCCTGCGTAGCGGTCTTGAAAACAAACTATCGAAGAAATACCCAAGTCTCCTCTCATATCAAACACCAAGAGGCGCCTCCGTCATATCATTTCAATCCCGTATATCCCCATAAACCCTTCCCCAAATATCACTGACATTATTGTCGGCTATTCTGTTAATAGATGACAGATATCACTATTACTACGACTGACTCATCATCACTTTTGCTAATCGAGTCAAATATAATCTACCAAATTTTGAAAAAAATTTTACCAAAAACTACCAAAGCAAAGTCTTGTTTTGCAAAATTTTGTTTTTATAGAAAATTTTGTCAAAATTTTATTTCTATAGAAAATTTTGTCAAAATTTTATTTCTATAGAAAATTTTGTCAAAATTTTATTTCTAAAGAAAATTTGATACAACTTTGTTTCTGCAGAAAATTTTGTCTAATTTTTTTTCTGCAGAAAATTTTGTCTAATTTTTTTTCTGCAGAAAATTTTGTCAAAATTTTTTTTCCAAAGAAAATTTTGTCAACATTTTATTACTATAGCAAAATAAAGATCAAACCAGTAAGGAAAGTCTAAAGTCGGGCGGGGCCGACTATATTATACCCTGCACCACTTTGTAGATCTAAATTTTCGATACCATATTACATCCGTCAAATGTGTTGGGGGCTATATATAAAGGTTTGTCCCAAATACATACATTTAAATATCACTCGATCTGGAAGAATTTGATAGACTTCTACAAAATCTATAGACTCAAAATTTAAGTCGGCTAATGCACTAGGGTGGAACACAATGTTAGTAAAAAACAAACTTATTATACCCTGTACCACAGTAGTGGTGAAGGGTATAAATATGGGAAACGTTTAAATCTGAAGCAATTTTAAGGAAACTTCGAAAAAGTTTATTTATGATTTATCGCTCGATATATATGTATTAGAAGTTTAGGAAAATTAGAGTCATTTTTACAACTTTTCGACTAAGCAGTGGCGATTTTACAAGGAAAATGTTGGTATTTTGACCATTTTCGTCGAAATCAGAAAAACATATATATGGGAGCTATATATAAATCTGAACCGATTTCAACCAAATTTGGCACGCATAGCTACAATGCTAATTCTACTCCCTATGCAAAATTTCAACTAAATCGGAGCAAAAAATTGGCCTCTGTGGGCAAATGAGTGTAAATCGGGCGAAAGCTATATATGGGAGCTATATCTAAATCTGAACCGATTTTGCTGATATTTTGCAAGTTTTTCGAGACTCATAAAATATTCGGATGTACGGAATTTGAGGAAGATCGGTTGATATACACGCCAATTATGACCAGATCGGTGAAAAATATATATGGCAGCTATATCTAAATCTGAACCGATTTTTTCCAAAATCAATAGGGATCGTCTTTGAGCTGAAACAGGACCCTGTACCAAATTTTAGGACAATCGGACTAAAACTGCGAGCTGTACTTTGCACACAAAAATACATCAACAGACAGACAGACAGACAGACAGACAGACAGACAGACAGACGGACAGACAGACAGACGGACATCGCTAAATCGACTCAGAATTTAATTCTAAGCCGATCCGTATACTAAAAGGTTGGTCTATGATTACTCCTTCTTGGCGTTACATACAAATGCACAAACTTATTATACCCTGTACCACAGTAGTGGTGAAGGGTATAAAAATTGAGTTTGTCAAACCCACAGCTGTAATGTAAGGCCCCAATGAAATATGGCTCCAAAATAAAAAGAAAAGTTTTTCAGTGACATCCCCTCTCGATTATGTGACATTTCTGTGTGGCTTCAAAGCTAATTTATTAAGCCCCCGTGGGTAAGGTTAGTGGTGAACTCCTCTCACGGCTTGCATGTCCTCGGTTTGGGGCTTATGTCAAAACATCGACCGATGTATACTAAATTTTGCATATCTTTTTATGGACCTAAAATATCTTTAGATTTCTAGAGAATAACTAGAGAACTAGAGAACAATTTCTCATGCTTGACCCTTAACGAAATCAATGATTTCTGTCTCTATAAAGTAATAAAGTCTCTCTTACATCGCCACCATTGAAAGAAGACGCGTTTTCTTTCTTAGTGATTTTTTAAGGGGGAAAAATAATATATATTTTTCTACACTCTATTGAGGATTTTCAAAGCCTGTGGCACAAATATAACAGACAGACAGATATAAGGACATTGTTAGATCGTCGTAAAATTGAAGACTATCCCAGCAAAAAAAGGGTCGCTCAAAAAGTAGTGAAAATGTTTTTTTTGGGTCCGGAAGTGGTGCAAAATTGGCGCAAGCGATGAATTTAACATGGGCTAGTCATAGGGTCGATGTCCACCATTTCCACTGAATTTGCATCACTTCTTAAGGTCTTATGCGAATTCAGTATTTTGAATTTGAATTAAGAAATTTTGCGATATTTTCACAAATAAATAACTTTTAAATTTTTTATGATTTTTAATGCATTCTAACGTTTGTCTGGAATGTTTTACATCAAGTATTTTCAAAAACTCGCAAGTTTTCTATAATCGATTTAACATTTTTTCGGCAAAATTTAAATAATTTGTATAATTTTTATTAATCCTTGGTTTGTTTTTAACCAATGTGAAATAAAAAAAAAACAAAAAAAATTCCATTAAAAATATGAAAAAAGCGAGTTATAAAAAATTTACTCACATGAACTTCCTGTGCAGTTCAAATAAAGAACTTCTTTGGTAGAACATTTTTGGAAGTGCTTTTAAAGTTGTGCCTTTAGAAGTACTTCCAATTTTTTTGTGCTGGGATTGTATAGGATATTCTATATTTCCTAAGATAAAATACTTATTGCACGATAATTGTCAATTGCAAACTTTAGTAAAATGAAATAACGCATAAAATAATTTTTTTTCATAGTGTGCGATATTTCATTATGAATAAAATCACATATTTGGGGCTTTATTTCCTATTTGGAGCTTTATTTTATTGGGGGCATTATTTCATGCAACCGCTATATATGTGAGATCTTTCAGATACAAGTTCTTCTTATTTAATTGTTCATATGGTATTTCAAAATATCATATTTAATTTTCTAAACTTTTTATACCCTGCGCCACACTGTGGAACGGGATATTATAAGTTAGTGCATATGTTTGCAACACCCAGAAGGAGACTAGATAGACACATGGTGTCTTTGGCAAAAATGCTCAGGGTGGGCTCCTGAGTCGATATAGCCATGTCCGTCTGCCTGTCTGTCCGTGAACACATTTTTGTAATCAAAGTCTAGGTCGCAGTTTTAGTCCAATCGACTTCCAATTTGGCACAAGTAAGTAGCTCAGAATAGAACCCTCAGAATAGAATTTTGGAAGAAATCGGTTCAGATTTAGATATAGCTCCCATATAAATATTTCGCCCGATATGGACTTATATGGCCCCAGAATCCAGAGTTTTACCCTAATTTACTTAAAATTTTGCGCAAGAAGAACAATAAGTACTATAGTCAAGTGTGCCAAATTTTATTGAAATCGGTTCAGATTTAGATATAGCTCCCATATATATCTTTCGCCCGATATGGACTAATACGGCCCCAGAAGCCAGAGTTTTACCCAAATTTGGTTAAAATTTTGCACTAGGAGTACAATTAGTAGTGTAGTCAAGTGTGCAAAATTTTATTGAAATCGGTTCAGATTTAGATATAGCTCCCATACATATCGTTCGCCCAATTTACACACATATGATCACAGGGGCCAATCTGTTACTCTGATTTAATTGAAATTTTGCACAGGGAGTAGAATTAGCATTGTAGCTATGCGTGCCAAATTTGGTTGAAATCGGTTCAGATTTAGATATATCTCCCATATATAGCTTTCGCCCGATTTACACTCATATGACCACAGAGGCCAATTTTTTCTCCGATTTAGTTGAAATTTTGCACAGGGAGTAGAAGTAGCATTGTAGCTATGCGTGCCAAATTTGGTTGAAATCGGTTCAGATTTAGATATATTTCCCATATCTATGTTTTTCTGATTTCGAAAAAGTGGTCAAAATTCCAAAATTTTCCTTTTAAAATCGCCACTGCTTAGTCGAAAAGTTGTAAAAATGACTCAAATTTTCCTTTATTTCTAATACAAAAATATCGAGCGATAAATCATAAATAAACTTTTGCGGAGTTTCCTTAAAATTGCTTCAGATTTAAATTTTTCCCACATTTTTTTACTAACATTGTGTTCCACCCTAGTGCATTAGCCTACTTAAATTTTGAGTCTATAGATTTTTAGAAGTCTAACAAATTCTGTCCAGATCGAGTGATATTTAAATATATGTATTTGGGACAAACCTTTATATATAGCCCCCAATACATTTGACGGATTTGATATGGTATCGAAAATTTAGATCTACAAAGTGGTGCAGGTTATAATATAGTCGGCCCCGCCCGACTTTAGACTTTCCTTACTTGTTTTTTTTTCTAAGATTTTCTTAAAAATAAAATAAATCACAAAGCTTATGTCCTCATTTCCGTATAGTACATTTTCATGATGTTATCGTATAACATAGAACAGACTATGATGTTTTGTTTAAAATTAAAAACAAAAAACTCATCGAGACAAAAACGCAATTGGAATATTTCTAGCTGCAAAAACAAAAAGCTTAAAATTTTCCATAAATCCTTTTTAGTGTTGGTTCAATGATTAGGACAACCATGACGGAATATTAACAATGGACAATGTGGGATGGTTTTAATGGACCTTAATAATGAGGTTGATTTTTTTCACGAAAATGATTTTTTCTTCCAGAAAAAAAAACAACATTGTATTCCCAAACAGGATAGAAAAGGAAAATCCCTCTTTAAAAATGTGTAAGTATGTACTTAAAAGGACGTGGTCTCATTATCATTGGCGGATGCCATAAATGGTTTTGAGGGTAGTAGTGGTAAACCGAAGGCAAATAATAATGAGCTCCGTGTATTTTACATCAAATATTCTACTTATTAAAAAGGATGATGATTCAAAGCTATACTATAGGAATATATTCGACAAAATAATACACATAATTTTTTGAGAATTTTTGTTTTGTTTGATTTTCAGTTATTTTCTGAGTTGGTTTTTTTTTTTAGAAAACCATAAAAAAGCTTTTTTTTGGGGAGGAAGGAGAATTAAAACATAGAGCTTGTATTTATCTATTGTTATGTTAAACTGTAATCCGGTCATTGTTGTTTACTTTACTTTTGACATTTATTATTTTCGATTGTCGACCAACAATTGTTGAGAGGGATTCCAACGATATTAATGGGAATGGCCTAGAAGTATGGAATTAGGGATGCCAATCCAAAATTTTTTTTTTTTTTTTTTTTTTTTTTTTTTTTTTTTTTTTTGAGGATAGGCAGGAGTATTCGCCCAATTGCGGAACTTGGTTTTTCCCATGTTGAGCATTTTTTGAACAAACAGTTGCAAATTTTAATCATCGACCATGGGGTCAAAATGAATGCTGAATATTATCGGAAAATGTCTTAAAGGCTGCATTGAAGCCCTGGGTAGCAAAGACCGGGGAAATTCCAACAGGACTCAGCACATTCGTACTCAGCACGCGTCAACCAAGAATGACTTAGAAAGGAGATTCTGGAT
Organism: Haematobia irritans; assembly: GCF_050003625.1. Classification (NCBI taxonomy): domain Eukaryota; kingdom Metazoa; phylum Arthropoda; class Insecta; order Diptera; family Muscidae; genus Haematobia; species Haematobia irritans. Next base: position 128,687,711 of record NC_134401.1, on the reverse strand, counting down.
CACAATATGTTAGACTTTTGCGCCTGAGCCACTTTCGTGCAGCATGTGATACCTTTGAAGACCTTATGAAGGCCATAATTCGAACCAAAGGTGGCCAATTCGAGCAAATCTAAACTGATTTTAAAATTTAATGTTATTTGTGACATTTTTATACCCACCACCATAGGATGGGGGGAGGGGTATATTAACTTTGTCATTCCGTTTGTAACATATCGAAATATTGCTTTCAGACCCCATAAAGTTTATATATTCTGGGTCGTGGTGAAATTCTGAACCGATCTAAGCATGTCCGTCCGAACGTCTGTTGAAATCTCGCTAACTTCCGAATGAAGGTTAGGTTAGGTTTAAGTGGCAGCCCGATTAAGATTCAGGCTCACTTAGACTATTCAGTCCATTGTGATACCACATTAACTAAAAGTACCTATTACATATGGGCACTTCTAGTTTTAACCGCTGAACCTTCTCGATTATTTTCTTCTGTTGAACCAACCAGATTGTTCCGAATGAAACAAGCTATCGACTTGAAACTTAGCACAAATAGTTTTTATTGCTGTAGGTCGGATGGTATTGCAAATGGGCCATATCGGATCACATTTACGCATAGCCCCTATATAAACGGAACCCAGACTTGGCTTGCAGAGCCTCTAAAAGAAGCATATTTCATCAGATCTGGCTGAAATTCGGTACACGGTGTAAGTATATGATATCTACAATCCATGCAACAATTGGTCCATATCAGTCCATAACTATACATATAAACAGATCCCCACATTTGGCTTGCGGAGCCTCTAAGAGAAGCAAATTTCATCCGATCCGGCTGAAATTTGGTACATGGTGTTGATGGTCTCTAACAACCATGCAAAAATTGGTCCATATGGGTTCATAATTATATATAGCCCCCATATAAGCCGATCCCCAGAATTGACTCCGGTGCCTCTTTAAGGAGCAAAGTTCAACCAATCCGGTCAAATTTGGAACACTTCGCTAGTGTATGGCCGATAACAACTATACAAAAATTGGTCCGTAACGATCTATATTATATATAGCCCCCATATAAACCAATCACAGAAAAATCACGATTGCCACTCCAGCCAAAAATAATCTACCAACATTTTATTGCCATAGAAAATTTTGTCAAAATTTTATATTTCTATAGAAAATTTGTCAAAATTTTATTTCTATAGAAAATTTTGTCAACATTTTATGTTTTTAGGAAATTTTGTCAAAATATAATTTTTATACAAAATTTTGTCAAAAATTTATTTCTATAGAAAATTTATGAAGCATTTCATAGTTGGAGAGGAATATTTTGCAAAATCTTCTAAAACATCAAGAATTCTACCAATCTACCAAACAGTAAAAAATCTGCCATTTTTGGTAGACTCGTGTTCATAATTGTATATAGCCCCCATATAAAGCGACCCCCATATTTCAATTCTGGCTCTAAAACAGGTTGGCTGATAACTCCCCGGTCTGACACATAGATGGCGTCGCTAGTATTAAATGCGGGAGCCACCGTGGTGCAATGGTTAGCATGCCCGCCTTGCATACACAAGGTCGTGGGTTCGATTCCTGCTACGACCGAACACCAAAAAGTTTTTCAGCGGTGGATTATCCCACCTCAGTAATGCTGGTGACATTTCTGAGGGTTTCAAAGCTTCTCTAAGTGGTTTCACTAGAATGTGGAACGCCGTTCGGACTCGGCTATAAAAAGGAGGTCCCTTGTCATTGAGTTTAACATGGAATCGGGCAGCACTCAGTGATAAGAGAGAAGTTCACCACTGTGGTATCACAATGGACTGAATAGTCTAAGTGAGCCTGATACATCGGGCTGCCACATAACCTAACCTAACCTAACCTAGTATTAAATGCATATTATTTTTATATAGTACCAACCTTCAAATGATTCGTGTCAAAATTTGACGTCTGTAAGCCAATTAGTTTTTGAGATAGAGTGTCTTTTGTGAAGCAACTTTTGTTATTGTGAAAAAAATGGAAAAAAGGAATTTCGTGAAATGAGCACGGAGGACGGTGAACGAGTGGACGCCCGAAAGACGTGGTTACCGACGAAAACATAAAAAAAAAATCACAAACTGATTTTGAATGACAGTAAAATGAAGTTGATCGAGATAGCAGAGGCCTTAAATATATCAAAGGAACGTGTTGGCCATATCATTTATCAATATTTGGATATGTGAAAGCTCTGTGCAAAATAGGTGCCGCGCGAGCTCACATTTGACCAAAAACAACAACGTGTTGATGATTCTGAGCGGTGTTTGCAGCTGTTAGGTTAGGTTAGGTTATGTGGCAGCCCGATGTATCAGGCTCGCTTAGACTATTCAGTCCATTGTGATACCACAATGGTGAACTTCTCTCTTATCACTGAGTGCTGCCCGATTCCATATTAAGCCCAATGACAAGGACCTCCTTTTTTTGCAGCTGTTAACTCGTAATACACCCGAGTTTTTCCGTCGATATGTGACAATGGATGAAACATGGCTCCATCACTACACTCCTGAGTCCAATCGACAGTCGACTGAGTGGACAGCGACCGGTGAACCGTCTCCGAAGCATGGAAAGACTCAAAAGTCCGCTGGCAAAGTAATGGCCTCTGTTTTTTGGGATGCGCATGGAATAATTTTTATCGACTATCTTGAGAAGGGAAAAACCATCAACAGTGAATATTATATGGCGTTATTGGAGCGTTTGAAGGTCGAAATCGCGGCAAAACGGCCCCATATGAAGAAGAAAAAAGTGTTGTTCAACCAAGACAACGCACCGTGCCACAAGTCATTGAGAACGATGGCAAAAATTCATGAATTGTGCTTCGAATTGCTTCCCCACCCACCGTATTCTCCAGATCTGGCCCCCAGCGACTTTTTCTTGTTCTCAGACCTCAAAAGGATGTTCGCAGGGAAAAAATTTAGCTGTAATGAATCGCCGAAACTGAGGCCTATTTTGAGGCAAAACCGAAGGAGTACTATCAAAAAATTGGAAGGTCGTCATAATCGTTGTATCGCTCTTGCAGGGAACTATATTGAATAATAATAACGAATTTTGACAAAAAAATGTGTTTTTCTTTGTTAGACCGGGGACTTATCAGCCAACCTGTTATATATATATAAAATTTTATAATTTTCGTTTTGGTCCATTTCGTCAAAGTCTATTGTGAGTAAATTCTCCCTTTTTAAAGAAATAGAAACTGTTCCTTGTTGGTACAAGCTTAATCGTTAAAACATTTAAAATTCCACACAGTTACAATTCAAGGGATATTTATACATACATAAAATGTTTGCTAATATTAGAGATCATATTATATAATATTACAAATCCTGAAATAAACTTCTAAGTTATAATAAAATATTTCTTTCGAAGAAAATATTTTTGTTGTTTCTAAATAAGACCTTTTTAATTTGGTAAATTTTTTGATACAATTTTCTTCAAATTTTGGTAGATTATTTTTGGCACAAGTGACAACCGTGATTGCGTTAAAAATCAGACATCCCGCATTATCCGAAAAATGCTTTAACTTTCTGCTCGTAATCGTTAAAAGATCATGCATATTCTCTCTCTCTCTCTCTAAGAGCATTCTAAAAATTCTAAATTGCATTCCCTATATCCCAAATAGTGAGGGATGATGCTGATACTTCCATATTCAGCGAGTAGGACTAAGTATCTTATTTTAACGATTGTAATAGGGCTTTGTTGCTTAAGGATTTATTTCATAATTAATGATAATAAGGTCTGCTATGTACCTACTGACAACAACCGCATTCATATCATTCTATCTACCCACCTACCTACCAATAGTGAACTACATCTCGTAGATATCATCTATCTCTATTTATGAGTGGAGTATCTATTACTTAAGTTGCATAGGTGTGAGTGGGTGTATTCTGTCAGACAGCCAATTTTCAGTCAATTTTAGCATAAATTTTCATCAGTTTTTCCTTTGCTATTGTTTCTCTATCCTCCATCCATCCCGCAATGAATCTTAGCATATACTCGGTTAGTTGTCATCACTGTTACTGTTGCCTTTGTTACCCTCTCAACTGCTTGTTGAAGTAAATGGAGCATTCATACGCTTAATTTATCACAGCCTTCTTAATGAGACTACGTGCCAGGCATATCGATTTGTTAGTTTCGCCTTATGGCAAAATATTAGTCATTGGTATTTTTTCAGTAAAAACTCCCAAATTTAACCACCGTTTTTGGTTTTTTTGTTCTTCATCGAAACGAATTAAATCACGTTTTACTTTTAGGTGAGGCTTAAAAATAGCTAGTACATGTTAATTATATGGTCAAATTAGAAAGTGGATATTTGCTGCTCTTTGCAGGAGTCAAGAATATTTAAATAACTGGAAGCGTGTGAACAAAATTTTAATCGAGATAAAGGACCAGTTTTAAGTTTGCATAATAGTTGCTGTCATTTATAGGAAGGTCGGTATATAATTAAATGGCTGAATTGAGATATTTTAAATTTTGATAAGAAATTTTTTCATTGTCGTAAAGAAATTTTTTGGTTTTTGTTATTTTGGTTACGAAAATAAAATTGTAACAGACAGATCAGTCGAAGTATTGGTCAATAATTTTTTCATCTTTCAGCCAATCCGCGAATCTACCGACTGACTTTCTTATAAGAACAAAAATGCTGATCACACGCAGAGAAGGAATATGATCACCTCAAACATGTTTCAAGAGCAAAATGTTATTTTTGTATGTAACATGTTTGTCACTAAAATGTTATTTTCTCGTCAAATATAACCTGCTCGCCGAAATCAGATACATGATTTCCGAGAAAATAACATGGTTGCAAAAACCATGTTACATGGTCAGTATCAAAAACTAACATTTTGCTCTTAAAACATGTTTGAGGTGATCATAATCCTTCTAAGCCGACCCCCAGATTTATCTTACGGAGCTTACTGGAAGAGCAAATTTCATACGATCCGGTTGAAATTTGTTACTTGATGGTAGTATATGCCCTCTAACAAACATGTAAAAATTCGTACATGTCCGTCCATAATTACATAGAGCCCCCCTATGTGCACGGAACCACAAATTTAATTTCCGGAGCTTCCTGAAGGTGTAAATTTCTTCCGATCCGATTGAAATTTGGTATGTGATGCCACTTTCTATTATTCATGCAAAAATTGGTCCACGTCGGTCCATAATAATGTATAGCCCCCATATAAACCGATCCTCAGATTTGATTTCCGGAGCCCTTTGGAAAAAATTTTTATCCGATCCCCTTAAAATTTTCCGCTCTATGGAAAGTAATTCATATCGGTTCATAAGTATTTATAAATTCCTCTATATAAACCCATTAAGACCTAAAGTGGCTTTAGGTGTTTGGTGTATCTTTGCGTCTAACATAGACTCCGTACACAGAAAAAAATATCTCTAAAATATTTCCATTTAAAAAGTTGATAGAAACCGAAAACTTTTTCAATTAAAAAATAATTGATACAATTAATTCTTTGATAGAACTATAAAAATTAAGCCAATTATGTCAATGATTAAAATTTTTAATAAAAAAATAATTGATGCAATTAACATTTTTATCAAACTCGGAAGATTAAGTAATTTAAGAAAGTGTTTGTTTGTTACGTTTTTAATTAAAAAATTAATTGAGTTTTGCACTCTAAATCAATAGAATTTTTAATTGAATAAATTAAAGAATTTATCTACATTTTCTTATGAAATCAATTAATTTTTTAATCTAGTATTTTTTGATACTCAATTAAAACTTTGATTGATGCTATCATTTTCGTGATTGAAGACATTTCAATTTAAGAAATAATTGTATCAATTAATTTCGTAATTGAATCAGGAAAAAAACTTTTTTTTGGCGTGGTCGAACTTTTTTGCCGCATATACTTGTTATACCTACCTCCATAGAATGGTGATCGGGGTATAACAAGTTTGTCATACGGTTTGTAGGCAGTTTATATATTCTTGATCAGGGTGAAATTCTTAGACAATATAACGATCTCCGTCTGTCTTTTGTCAATCACGCTACATCCTTCAATAATAAACCTATCGTGCTGAAATATTACACAGACTCTTCTTTTCTCTGCACGTACGCCATGTTCGAAGATGTGCTAATGGGTCTAGGTTTAGATATAGCCCCATATAAACCGACCCACCGATGTGGGGTCTTAAGCATTTAGATACCGCAATTTTTATTCGATTTGCATGCAATTCAAAACTTAGAAGTACGTTTGGTCTACAGATAGTCGTAGCGAATATGGTGTGTTTCGGTCCATGTGTTCGAATAGCCCCCCCCAATAGACCGATCACCCGCAATTTGTATCCGATTTGCTTGAAATTCAAAATCCATCCATGTTTCGGTATAGCCCCCATTTAGACCGATCTTCCGATTAACTTCTTGGGCTTCTATAAATCGAAATTTTTAGCTGATTTATTTGAAATTCTAATCCAATTTGCTTCAAATTAGAAATGTATAGGTACTATGGGTCCACAAAAACTTGTGCGAAATATGTTTTGTATTGGCCCATGTTTTGGTATAGCCCTTATATAGACCAAATCTCCCGATTGAACTTCTGGAGCTTTTATAAATTGCAATTTTTATCTGTGCTGTCGTGATTATTAATTCTTATCATTTCCAAATCTGATGTTGTCTCCATATGTAGAAACTTTGAACTTAACTTCGAAAAGCGTACTACTCGAAACTAAATGCTTGGGAGGGTATCCGCAATTTAACCCCCTGAGAGTGTATATATTTACTACGAAGAGTTTTGAAAGCAAATTATTATCTGTAATTCAAAGTGAATTCTGCCCGGTCGGAATTAAGGCAATATATACTTACCATACCCTCCACCATATGATGGGCCCAGCAAAAAAATTTGGAAGTTCTTCTCAAGGCAAAACTTTAAAAGAACTTCCAAAAATGTCCTCCCAAAGATGTTCTTTATTTTAACTGCACAGGAAGTTCATTTGAGTCAACTTTTTTTTAACTCGCTTATTTCATATTTTTAATGGGAAATGTATTTTTTGTTGTTTCAAATAGGTTAAAAACAGATTAAGAATCAATAAAATGGTACAAATTATTTAAATTTAACCGAAAAAATTGGTAAATGCTTTCTAGAAAAATTGCGAATTTTTGAAAATATTTGATAACAAGCGTTCCAGACATGCATTAAAAATCATAAAAAAAATTAAAAATTATTTATTAGTCCAAATATCACAAAATTTCTTAATTCACATCCAAAACACTGAATTCACCTCACACCTTAAAAAGTGATGCAAATTCAGTGCAGCGGCTGTTGAAATGGTGGACATCCGTGCTATGACAAGCCCATGTTAAATTCATCACTTCTGCGTCAATTTGGCACAAATTCCGGATCCAAAAAGAACATTTGCACTACTTTTTGGCGACGCTTTTTTTGCTGGGAGGGGGGTATATAAACTTTGTCATTCCGTTTGTAACACATCGAAATATTGCTCTAAGACCACATAAAGTATATATATTCTGGGTCGTGGTGAAATTCTGAGTCGATCTGACAATGTCCGTCCGTCTGTTGAAATCACGCTAACTTCTGAACGAAACAAGCTATCGACTTGAAACTTGGCACAAGTAGTTGCTATTGATGTAGGCCGGACGGTATTGCAAATGGGCCATATCGGTCCACTTTTACGTATAGCCCCCATGTAAACGGACCTCAAAATTTGGATTGCAGACCCTCTAAGAGAAGCAAATTTCATCCGATCCGCTTGAAATTTTCTACATGGTGTTAGTATATGGTCCATAACAACCGTGCAAAAATTTGTCCATATCGGTTCATAATTATATATAGCCCCCATATAAACCAATCCCCAGATTTGGCTTGCGGAGCCTCTAAGAGAAAAAAATTTCATCCGATCCGGCTGAAATTTGGTACATGATGTAAGTATATGGTCTCCAACAACTATGCAAAAATTGGTTCACATCGGATAATAATTATATATAGCCCCCATATAAACCCATCCCCCGATTTGGCTTGCGAAGCCTCTGAGAGAAGCAAATTTCATCCGATCCAGCTGAAATTTCGTACATGGTGTCAGCATATGATCTCTAACAACCATGCAAAAATTGGTCCACATCGGTCCAGAATTATATATAGACCCCATATAAACCGATCCTCATATTTGGATCGGAGCGGAGCTTGTAAGAGAAGAAAATTTCATCCGATCCGGCTGAAATTTATTACATGGCATTAGTATATGGTCTCTAACAACTATGAAAAAATTGGTCCACATCGGTGCATAATTATATATAGCCCCCATATAAACCGATCACCAGATTTGACCTCCGGAGCCTCTTGGAAGACCAAAATTCATCTGATTCAGTTGATATTTAGTTCGTGGTGTTAATATATGGCCTCAAACACCCATACAAAAATTGGTCGAAATTGGTTCATAATTATATATAGCCCCCATATAAACCGATCCCCAGATTTGACCTCCGGAGCCCCTTGGAAGAGCAAAATTCATCCGATTCGGTTGAAATTTGGTACGTGATGTTGGTATATGATATCCAACAACTATGCAAGAATTGGTTCATATCAGTCCATAATTATATATAGCCCACATATAAACCGATCCCCAGATTTGACCTTCGGTGCCTTTTGGAGAAGCAAAATTCATCCGATTTGGTTGAAATTTGGTACGTGGTGGTAGTATATGATATTTAACAACCATGCCAAAAGTGGTCCATATCAGTCCATAATCATATATAGCCCCCATATAAACCGATCCCTAAACTTGGTTTGGAGCCTCGGAGGAGCAAATTTCATCCGAGTCAGTTGAAATTTGGTACATTGTGCTAGTATATGGCCGTTAACAACCATGCCTAACTAGGTCCATCTCGGTCTATAGTTATATATAGCCCTCAGATAAATCGATGCCCAATCACACACAAATGGGTCCGTATCAAGTTCATAATTGTATATAGCCCCCAAATAAGCGACCTCCATATTTCAATTCTGGCTCCTATGTACCGTGCAAAAGTCCATATCGATTCGTAATTATTTGTAGACTTACCTACACATACCTTTTTGTCTAATATATAACACGTATGGACTAACTCACAATTTAGAAAACGATTTAAGAAACCACAACCCGAGTAATTCGATTGTGGATGACAGTCTTTCGTAGAAGTTTCTACGCAATGTATGGTGGAGGGTACCTAGGATTCGGCTTGGCCGAACTTACTGCCGTATATAGTTATTTGCGTTTGAGAAGGTCGTAGTGGATCCACTTTCCATCACCAGTAACGAGGCGATACATAAAACATTTCCTTTGGTATAGCTGTTTGCTAGCTTCCTGAAAATGCTGTTTTGTTGATACGAATCTTGACATATTGAGAGACAAAAAACTACACTCCGAACAAATGACAAATACTGAAAATGAAAGGTGTAGATTGAGGTGAATATACTTTTATGATGCGACCCGATATCTGTTGTCAAGCCTGCATGACTAAATTGATTTTCTTCAAAAGCAAATGAAGCTGAATGAAAAGAAATTCTTTGCCATCAAAAGAAAACTTCGTTCGTTCATCAGAAAAGAAAACACTTAGTTCAGTGCAGGTATCCTACAGAGGTCCTTTTTACCACATATTAGTTATGAAGAACATACGTACATCGGGCGGACTGAATTTTCTGTATCTTGTGTTTTTTGTTTACGTAAATACGACTTCCAAAAAACAAAAAAAACTTGTAATCATATATCATATCAGCCTTCGTCAACTGTAATCCATATCGCCACTTTTGACAATCAAAACGCTAAATCACGACAACAATAGAGCGTGTTAAACAGCAAAAATATCTATGAATAAATTAAATTAAAAGAAAATAGAAACAACTACAGACAGGGTGCACAGTGAGGGTATAGCGAATGCGAAATGTTTTGTACTTAAAAGGGTCACTTTACAGGGATTACAAAGAGCAAAACAACTTCAGGAAAACAATCGGTTTTGAAAATCATTGGAAAATCCCCTGAAAATAAATCATATTTTATAAGAAAAACACCAACAATCAAATAGCCCACGCAATGGCTATGCAAATGACTTTGTTTACATTTATAATCGCTAAAAAATTAAGTTCTCTTTTCCGAAACGTTTGCTTTGCAGTGTACTTTTAAATTAGCTGCTTAAAAGGATGTGGTCGATGCCACAAAAACAAAACCATCCAACACGACAAGGATAGAGGACAAGTTGCCCGGCCCTCAAATGGAAAATGCCAGTCAGCTTTAGGGTTGAATCATTCTCCCAGAGCCAATGTCTTCGTCCACCACATGAAACTGGGCAAGGATAATTTTAGGGGAGAAAAATACAACATCAAAAATGGAAGAAAATTATGGACTTTTCATTGCTACTTGGAGTCGCGTTGCTAAAACAATTGTTGACAAAAAAAAACCCAACGCGAAAAAAAAAAACTGAAAATGTAAAGAATGAAATGAGCCAGAAAACATAGCCAGGACAACGAAAAAAACTAAAGAAAAATATTTATGAAATGGGTGGGATTAGACAACACGCTTAGAATATTAAAGTGGGCGTGAAAAATGCCACACGCTCCACCAAAGCCAAGAAAAACAAAAACCCACAGCTCTAAATTCGTCTTCATCTCCCTTGCTTTCCTTGCTTTGTCTGCGATGTGGTATAAGGACCAGCATTTGAAAATAAAGGATTTTTTCTGAAGGATTTTCCCGAAAAAAAATCTTAATGAAAGTCTTAAGTTCAGCAAAAAAATAAAAGAATTTATTATAAACGAGGAATTACAAATGTAATCAAGTACGTGACCCCAAGAATTAAAAGGAATTAGATGCGATTGTTTTTTTTTTCACTCCTTCATCACTTTACCATTGACAAAATTAAAAGGGTAAAGAGAAGAAAAATCAAGGCGATTTTAAAATACCAAAAGAATGGGGAAAATTGTCTATTAAAAAGATTCGCTCACTGATAGCTTTACGAATATATGCAAAGCAATTAAAAATGAATGATACGAAAAAGCAATATGACTGAAGTCATTTCATCCAAATAAATTGCGAAATTATATGTTAGAGTTTTATATCTTAAATATCCCATGGAGTAAGAACATTTTGGGTAGCCTTAATGACTTTGAATTGAAAAGCTGAATAAGGTTCGTTCGAGTCGAAGTTTATGTCTAAGGCTTTGATCGTTTTGTGCTTTTCAAAAATTTCTATTCGATCAGCGAGCATGATTTTGTTTTCCAATATGTGTTAAGAAACGGACGACAAAAATGAATTTTAGATCCGTCCTAGACAAATATTTGGTCAGGAAGACGAATTAGATGACAAAACTTGAATGGAAATTGCTTAGCATCGAGTCTGTGGCAAATTATGGATCTTTGTTATGGACTTTATTTAAGATTCGTTCGAGGTGGTAGACAAACTTGATTATGAAAACAATAGAAATTCCTTAGAAAACATGTAAGGAAAGTCGGGCTGGGCCGACTATATTATACCCTGCATCACTTTGTAGATCCACATTTTCGATACCATAAAAAAATCCGCCGAATGTATTGGGTGCTATATATAAAGGTTTTTGTTCTCATATAAAACAAGTAAGGAAAGTCTAAAGTCGGGCGGGGTCGACTATATTATACCCTGCACCACTTTGTGGATCTACATTTTCGATACCATCTGAAATCCTTCAAATTTATTGGGTGCTATATATAATACTATAATAATACTATAATAATCCCATATATATACATTTAAATCTGAACCGACAATATATTTAAGGCTTCTTAGTGAACAATATATTTAAGCCTTCTTAGAAAATCTATTGATTTAAAATGTAAGTCGGTTAATGCCCTGGGGTGGAAAACAATGTTAGTAAAAAACAAGTAAGGAAAGTCTAAAGTCGGGCGGGGCCGACTATATTATACCCTGCACCACTTTGTAGATCTAAATTTTCGATACCATATCACATCCGTCAAATGTGGTAGGTGCTATATATAATGGTTTGTCCCAAATACATACATTTAAATATCACTCGATTTTGACAGAATTTGATAGACTTTTACAAAATCTATAGACTCAAAATTTAAGTTGGCTAATGCACTACGGTGGAACACAATTTTAGTAAAAAAAAAATATGGGAAACATTTAAATCTGAAGCAATTTTAAGGAAATTTCCAAAACTTTATTTATGATTTATCGCCCGATATATATGTATTAGAAGTTTAGGAAAATTAGAGTCATTTTTACAACTTTTCGACTAAGCAGTGGCGATTTTACAAGAAAAATGTTGGTATATTGACCATTTTTGTCAAAATCAGAAAAACATATATATGGGAGCTATATCTAAATTTCAACCAAATTTGGCGAGCATAGCAAAAAAGCTAATTCTACTCCCTGTGCAAAATTTCAACTAAATCGGGGTTAAAAATTGGCCTCTGTGGTCATATGAGTGTAAATCGGGCGAAAGCTTATATGGAAGCTATATATAAATCTGAACCGATATCAACCAAATTTGGTATGGATAATTAGAATGCTAATTCTACTCCCTGTGCAAAATATCAACTAAATCGGAGTTAAAAATTGGCCTCTGTGGTCATATGTGTGTAAATCGGGCGAAAGCTATGTATGGGAGCTACATATAAATCTGAACCGATATCAACCAAATTTGGTATGGATAATTAGAATGCTAATTCTACTCCCTGTGCAAAATATCAACTAAATCGGAGCAAAAAATTGGCCTCTGTGGTCATATGAGTGTAAATCGGCTGAAAGCTATATATGGGAGCTATATATAAATCTGAACCAATATCAACCAAATTTGGTGTGGACAATTAGAATGCTAATTCTACTTCCTGTGCAAAATTTCAAGTAAATCGGAGTTAAAGATTTGCCACTGTGGTCATATGAGTGTAAATCGGGCGAAAGCTATATATGGGAGCTATATATAAATCTGAACCGATATCAACCAAATTTAGTATGGATAATTAGAATGCCAATTCTACTCCCTGTGCAAAATTTCAATTAAATCGGAGCAAAACCTTGGCCTCTGTGGTCGTATGAATGTAAATCGGGCGAAAGCTATATATGGGAGCTATATCTAAATGAACCGATTTCAATAAAATTTGGCACCCTTGACTACACTACTAATTGTTCTTCTTGTGCAAAATATTAAGCAAATTAGGGTAAAACTCTGGCTTCTGGGGCCATATAATTCCATATCGGGCGAAATATATATATGGGAGCTATATCTAAATCTGAACCGATTTCTTCCAAAATCAATAAGTTTCTATTCCAATCTGGCACATACTTGTGCCAAATTTGAAGTCGATTGAACTAAAACTGTGACCTAGACTTTGATTACAAAAATGTGTTCACGGACAGACGGACATGGCTATATCGACTCAGGAGTCCACCCTGAGCATTTTTGCCAAAGACTCTATCTGGGAGCCACCGTGGTGCAATGGTTAGCATGCCCGCCTTGCATACACAAGGTCGTGGGTTCGATTCCTTCTTCGACCGAACACCAAAAAGTTTTTCAGCGGTGGATTATCCCATCTCAGTAATGCTGGTGACATTTCTGAGGGTTTCCAAGCTTCTCTAAGTGGTTTCACTGCAATGTGGAACGCCGTTCGGACTCGGTTATAAAACGGAGGTCCTTGTCATTGAGCTTAACATGGAATCGGGCAGCACTCAGTGATAAGAGAGAAGTTCACCAATGTGGTATCACAACCCAGCAAAAACTAGGTAACCACATCTCATTACAATTGACATTACCAGGAGTAAAGCTGTCATTACAGGTTGCATTACATTGCGGCGAGTTATAATGACTAATTTGTAATGACAAAAATAAATACTTCTCGGTAATGTTCGAATTGTTATTCTCAAATTTTCAGGCAGTTGTAGTTAAGGAATTAATAAAATAGAATAAATGATGGTACCATTAGGTATAATTATTCACATAATCGAGCACTTACATAAAAAATCAAAAAGAATATGTAATGTAACGGTAATTCTGAAAAATTTTCCGTTAAGAAATTTTTATCACAAATATTACATAATAATAGTGTTTAATGACATTATCATATTATGTTTTAAATAAATGCTTTTTTATACCTCATTCACATTACACTTCCAAAATGCGCTTAAACTAAATTTCAAATGCCATTTGCCTTATAAAAAAGAGACTTAAAATCCACTTTTAGCAGATTTCGAACCTTATGTGAACTGGCTATTGGATATATTATAACGTACACTGAAAAAAAAGCATACTCGGTTCCAAAGATTTTGTCTTTACTTTAAAAAATTTGGTATTGATTACGAGCCAAAGAAGCGGAGAATACAAGTAAGGATACTTTTAAGACACAATTCTCTTTTAAATTTAGGTTTTGTGTACTTGCTTCTAGGAAGCAAATTTTAATTTTTCGCTTTCTCAGCTTTTTTTCTTCATATGCTATCAAAGACCTTTAAAAACGAGTTAACGGCAACTTTATTTTCCAAATTAAGACTCGACTTCCAGTAGAAATTATGCTATGTTTGAAGTAAAAAACTTCTTTAAAATAAAGTTTTGAAAAACATGTCCGATTTTTTGCTTTGTAGTCAAGATGCAAAAAGACAATAAATTTAAAGACAATTTCATTAATTTTAAAGAATTTTTTTTGAAATATTAAAGTCAAGTTGACCTTAGCCTATAAATTGTTTCTTTCATGTTAAGATAGCCATTTTTAAGTCAAATCACTTAATTATAAGGACAATACGACTTCATTGAAAAGTTTATCGACTTTTGGACAAGGAAAATAACTTTATTTTAGAGAAATGCGTCTTCTATGCTAAGCAAAATTTGTATTCGTATTTTAAAGACATGAAATCTTTGACCTCACGACAATATTTTTTTCAGTGTAATTCACGAATCCAACTCCATTAAACAACCTACATTTATTTCTATTTTAAGTGTGAAATTAATTTGGATTATTTATTTAGATTATTTATTAGATTTTTTGTTTATTTATACAATATTCGTTTCTATTCAAGCAGTTCTCCTATTACAGCATCACTCGCCATATTTTGATCCATTGTAATCGGCGATAGAAATCAATATTTTCGAGATTTGGTTGACTGAGACAATAAGTGGCTATTTTACAAGCTTTGGTGTATCTATGAATAAGTCATTACATATTAGGTGATTATATGCATATGGGAAACATTTAAATCTGAAGCAATTTTCTGGCGACTTCGTAAAAGTGCATTTATTATTTATTGGACGATAGATATGTATTAGAAGTATAGGGAAATTGGAGTAATTTTTACAAGTTTTCAACGGAGCAGTGGCGATTTTATAAGGAAATTGTAAGTATTTTGGCAATTTTTGCTCAAATCGGAAAAACATATATAGGAAGCTATATCGAAATCTGAACCGATTTCAATCAAATTTGAGATGTATAGTCACCATGTTAATTCTTCTCCTTATGCAACATTTCACGTAAATCGGATTACAACTTTGACCTCTGTGGTCATATGACGGATAATCGGGCGAAAGATACGAGTATATATGGGAACTATATCTAAATTTGAACCGATTTCAACCAATATTGGCATGTATATCTAGAACCCTAATTCTACTCCCTGTGCAAAGTTTCAAGTAAATCGGTGTAAAACTTTGGTCTCTGTGGTTATATGAGTCTAAATCGGGCGAAAGATATATATGGGAGCTATTCTAAATCTGAACCAATTTCAATCAAATTTAGCACACTTGACTACATTACTAATTGTACTTCTAGAGTAAAATTTCAACCACATTGGGCTAAAACTCTTGCTTATGGGACCATATAAGTCCATATCGACCGAAAGATATATACGAGAGCTATAGATAAATCTGAACCGATTTCAATCAAGTTTTGAACTCTTGACTACACGACCAAGTCTTATGTTTTTCGCCCTACTTGATGAAATGAAATACAACAACTAATTCAGAATTTCATTAAGACAAAAATATTCCAAAAACAAGTATATACGGCCGCAATTTCGGCTAGGCCGAATTGCGTAGAAACTTCTACGAAAGACCGTCATCCACAATCGAATTACTTGGTTTGTGGTATCTTAAAACTTCATAACATCGTTTTCACAATAGTGAGTTAGTCCATACGTGGTATATATTAGACAAAAAAAAATATGTATAGGTAAGTCTACAAATAATTACGAATCGACATGGAAATTAAAATATGGGGGTCGCTTATGTGGGGGGCTATATATAATTATGAACTTGATATGGACCAATTTTTACGTGATTGGGGATCGATTTATCTGAGGGCTATACATAACTATAGACAGATATGGACATAGTTAGGCATGGTAGTTAACGGCCATATACTAGCACAATGTACCAAATTTCAAGTCGGATGAAATTTGCTTCTCCAAGATGCTCCAAAACCAAATCTCGGGATCGGTTTATATGGGGGCTATATATGATTATGGACTGATATGGACCACTTTTGGCATGGTTGTTAAATATCATATACTACCACCACGTACCAAATTTCAACGAAATCGGATGAATTTTGCTTCTCCAAAAGGCACAGGAGGTCAAATCAGGGGATCAGTTTATATGGGGGCTTTATATAATTATGGGCTGATATGAACCAATTCCTACATGGTTGGTGGATACCACTAAATTTTCAAAAAATTTCAACCGTATCGGATGAATTTTGTGCTTCCAAGGGGCTTCGGAAGTCAAAACTGGGGATCGGTTTATATGGGGCCTATATATAATTATTGACCGATTTACACCAATTTTTGCGTGGGTGTTTGAGGCCATATATTAACACCACGTACCAAATATCAACTGAATCAGATGAATTTTGGTCTTCCAAGAGGCTCCGGAGGTAAAATCTGCTGATCGGTTTATATGGGGGCTATATATAATTATGGACCGATGTGGACCTATTTTTGTATGGTTGTTAGAGACCATATCTAACACCATGTACCAAATTTCAGCAGGATCCGATGAAATTTGCTTCTCTTAGAGGCTCCGCAAGCCAAATCGGGGGATCGGTTTATATGGGGGCTATATAAACCGATCCCCCGATGTGGACCAATTTTTGCATATTTGTTAGAGACCATATACTAACACAATGTACCAAATTTCAGCCGGATTGGATAACAACTACTTGTACCAAGTTTCAAGTCGATAGCTTGTTTCGTTCGGAAGTTAGCGAGAGTTCAACAGATGGACGGACATGCTCAGATCGACTCAGAAATTCACCACGACCCAGAATATATATACTTAAAGCAATATTTCGATGTGTTACAAATGGAATGACAAAGTTAATATACCCCCATCCTATGGTGGAGGGTATAATACAAATTTAATGAGAATGTCCTCCAAAAAAAATTCTTTCTTAACTACTAACTAATTAGGAAAAATCATTCGATAAACTTGTCATGCCAACTGCAGCCGCACACGCCTAGCTATAAATGCAAATGCAAATAAATACGATTTTTTTCCTACTCATTTATTTTTCTTTTAATGACTAATTATTCATTTCGTTTGTTTTTTTTCCACTCATTTAAGGAGGCAAAATAGTAGAGAAAAACAGAAAAGAAGTTGTGATAAATACCGTCTTTTTTCTCTTTGCTTAAGCAAATAAACGACTATTTGTTTTTGCTTTGTCAAAGAAAAACACCGATAAAATCCTTAAAAATATCGAACATCAAAGTAAAAATTAAGCATATTAAAAGTAAAGATTAATAAAGCATCGAAAAAAAATGAATGAATAAAAGAATCTTTATCACCAAAGGGCATAATTAAATAGAGCTTTTTCTTTTTTGATTGGGGACTGTGAAAAGAATATTTTTTCTTTACTTGAGGGAATTAAAAATTGTTAATCTTTTTGAGAAAGTTTTCAAAGGTATTAGTGCCAGGAAAAATTAACAATGTTTAAGGAGCACTATAGATGTGTAATGAGACAATGGTCCTATGTGGCAGAATCGGTATTCAAGGGATGAATTTTTTTTAGATATTTTATAAATGTTAGTCAATTACGAGGAATGTCTGTAAAACACTGTATAAATATATGTGTTGCATTCGTAAAACAATATATATTCTTCATGGTGTACAACTTTAAAATAATCTGCTAAAAATTGCCAAAACAATTTGCGTTCTAGAGTCCAACCTGATGTCGAACACGCAGAGAAGAAATATGATCACCCCAACCATGTTCCAAGAGCAAAATGTTACTTTTTCACGGAAAACATGTAGCATGTTTGTCGAAACCATGTTCTTTTCTCGGAAATTAGTTATCTGATTTCGGAAAGCATGTTATGTTTGACGAGAAAAGAATATTTTTGCGACAAAAATGCTACATGTGAATGCTGTGAAAAAGTAACATGGTGCTCTCGAAACATGTTTGAGGTGATCATATTCCTTCTCTGGGTGAATCTGGGGATCGGCTTATATGAGGCATATATGCAATTATGGACCGATATAGATGAATTTTTGCATGGTTATTAGAGTGTATATATATTTACATCACATACCAATTTTCAACCGGATCAAATAAAATTTGCCCCTCCGGAAGTCAACTCTGAGGATCGGAAAGCATTAATTTTATGTTTTTCTTTGAAGAAAAGTGATACGGAATCGCATCGAATGCTTGTTGAGGAAAGTGGTGATCATGCTCTATCAGAAGCAACATGCAAAAGATAGTTTCAACGGTTCAGAAATAATGATTTTGATGTAACATAAGCAATGAGGATCGTGGAAGACCACCAAAAAAGTTTGAAGACGCCGAATTGGACGGAAATAGCTATGGGATCCAAAAGTGTGGAAAATAGTGAGTACTCATTTCATCAGATTGCGTGGGTCCTAACTTGCACGAAATTGTCGGTTATGAGAAAGCAATCGACGAACTTATTCTCTAAAATGCCCCTGGAGATTTTGGTGCACATTGGCGAGGAAACTCCTTCTTAAGATATTCTTTGTTCATGGGTTCTGAGGACGAAGGTGCTGTTGGAGTGTCTATGGGCAACGTCTGAATTTAAGTTTTGCGTACTTGTGTCGGTTTTATACCCTTCACCATAGGATGGGGGGTATATTAACTTTGTCATTCCGTTTGTAACACATCGAAATATTGCTCTAAGACCCCATAAAGTATATATATTGTGGGTCGTGGTGAAATTCTGGGTCGATCTAAGAGTGTCCGTCCGTCCACCCGTCCGTCCGTCCGCTCGTCCGTCCGTCTGTTGAAATTACGCTAACTTCCGAACGAAACAAGCTATCGACTTAAAACTTGGCACAAGAAGTTTTTATTGATGTAGGTCGGATGTTATTGCAAATGGGCCATATTTGTCCACTTTTACGTATAGCCGCCATATAAACGGCCCCCAGATTTGGCTTGCTGGGCCTCTAAGAGAAACAAATTTCATCCGATCCGGCTGAAATTTGCTACATGGTGTTAGTTTATGGACTCTAACAACCATGCAAAAATTGGTCCACATCGGTCCATAATTATATATAGCCCCCTTATAAAACGATCACCAAATTTGACCTCCGGAGCCTCTTGGAAGAGCAAAATTCATCCGATTCGGTTCAAATTTGGTACGTGGTGTTAGTATATGGTCTCAAACACCCATGCGAAATTTGGTCGAAAGCGGTCCATAATTATATATAGCCCCCATATAAACCGATCCCCAGATTTGACCTCCGGTAACCCTTGGAAGAGCAAAATTCATCCGATCCTGTTGAAATTTGGTACATTGAGTTAGTATATGGTCTTTAACAATCATTCGAAAATTTATCCATATCGGTCCATTATTATATATAGTCCCCCATATAAATCGATCCCCAGATTTGACCGGAGCCCCTTAGTGGAGCAAAATTCATCCGATCCGATTGAAACTTGGTACGTGGTGTAAGTATATGGTCTCTAACAACCATGCAAAAATAAATCGATCCCCAGATTTGACATCCGAACACTGTTGCCACTCGTACAAAAATAATCTACCAAAATTTGGAGTAAATTCTATCAAAAAACTAACGAAGAAAAAAGTCATCTACAGAAAATGTTGTCAAAATTTTATTTCTATAGAAAATTTTGTCAAAATTTTATTTCTATCGAAAATTTTGTCAAAATTTTATTTCTATAGGAAATTTTTGTCAAAATTTTATTTCTATAGAAAATTTTAGCAAAATTTTATTTCTAAAGAAAGTTTTGTCGAAATTTTATTTCTGTAGAAAGTTTTGCCAAAATTTTATTTGTATAGAAAATTTTGTCAAAATTTTATTTCTAAAGAAAGTTTTGTCGAAATTTTGTTTCTATAGAAAATTTTGCAAAATTTTATTTGTATAGAAAATATTTCCAAAATTTTATTTCTATAGAAAATTTTGCCACAGCTTTTATTTCTATAGAAAATTTTGTCAAAAATATATTGTTAAACAAAATTGTGTCAAAATTTTATTTCTATTGAAAATTTTGCCAAACTTTTATTTCTATAGAAAATTTTGCCAAAACTTTATTTCTATAAAAAAAAAGAATTCTACCAATCTACCAAACGGTAAAACATCTACCATTTTTGTTAGAATTCTATCAAGTGTGGTAACCGTACCTCGGAAAACTCTTGGGAGAGAAAAATTCATCCGATTCGGTTGAAATTTGGTACATTGTGCTAGTATGGACCATGCCAAAATTTGTCCATATCGGTCTATACTATACTTACATATAGCCTCCAGATGAACCGATCCCTTATCACACAAAAATTTGTTTATATCGGTTCATAAGTATATAGCCCCATATTTCAGTTCTGGCTCTCTAATTACCGCGCAAATGTTCATATCGGTTCGTAATTATTTGTAGACTTTTCCCATATATACCGGTCAAGTACTGAACTATATACGTATTTAATCGGCCTTGTTAGTCCCGTGTGAACTAACATACAATGTAGAAGACGATGTTATGAAGGTTTAAGATATCTCGGCAAGTGTTACTGAAACCCAAGTAATTCGTAATTACATTCTTTAATAGAAGTTTCTACGCAATCCATGGTGGAGGGTATATAAGAGTCGACCTGGGCGAACTTACGGCCGTATGTACTTGTTCTTCGTGTGTTTACGGAGCCCTTTAAATTCATGTTAACGACAACTTCAATTTCCAAATTCCGACTCGCCTTAAAGTAGAAATTATAATTTGTTTCAAAAGAGTAAAAGCGTTTTTAAAATAAAATTTTGAAAAAACCTCCTATTTTTAAATGCGTTTTTGCTTTGTAATCAAAATGCAAAAAAAGACAACAAATTTAAAGACAATTCCATTAATTCTAAAGAATTTTTAAGCCAAGGTGACCTTAGTCAAACATTTTAGGATACCCAGACAAAATGACTTCATAGAAAAGTTTATCGACTTTTGGACAAGGAAAAAATTGTTTATCAGAGAAATCTGTCTAAGCAAAATTCAGATTCGTATTTTAAGGACATGAACTCTTTGACCTCACAACAATATTTTTTCAGTGTGAAATTGGATACATAGTTTCCGAGAAAATAACATGGTTGCGACAAACAGGCGAAAAAATGTAAACTGCAAACACACATAGAGAAAAGTAATATGATCACCTCAGACTTGTATCAAGAACAAAATGTTACATTTGGATGGTGACCACAATATACAAAATATAACATTTTGCTCTTGATAAAAGACTGGGATGATAATATTCCTTTTCTGCACTGAAAAAAATATTGTCGTGAGGTCAAAGATTTCATGTCTTTAAAATACGAATACAAATTTTGCTTAGCATAGAAGACGCATTTCTCTAAAATAGAGTTATTTTCCTTGTCCAAAAGTCGATAAACTTTTCAATGAGGTCATATTGTCCTTATAATTAAGTAATTTGACTTAACATGAAAGAAAAAATTTATAGGCTAAGGTCAACTTGACTTTAATAATTCAGAAAAATTCTTTAAATTTAATGAAATTGTCTTTAAATTTGTTGTCTTTTTGCATCTTGACTACAAAGCAAAACATCGTTCAAATATAGGACATGTTTTTCAAAACTTTATTTTAAAGAAGTTTTTTACTTGAAACATAGCATAATTTCTACTGGAAGTCGAGTCTTAATTTGGAAAATAAAGTTGCCGTTAACTAGTTTTTAAAGGACTTTGATAGCATATGAAAAAAAAGCTGAGAAAGCGAAAAATTAAAATTTGTTTCCTAGAAGCAAGTACACAAAATCTAAATTTAAAAGATAATTGTGTCTTAAAAGTATCCTTACTTGTATTCTCCGCTTCTTTGGCTCGGAATCAATACCAAATTTTTTAAAGTAAAGACAAAATCTTTGGAACCGAGTATGCTTTTTTTTCAGTGTGCAGTCTAATTTTTCTCGTGCATGGTTGAAATCTTGAAGTTTTTGGAACTACAATGATTTTAGACCAATCTCATTTTTATAACCTCCACCATAGGAACACATCGAAATATTGCTCTAAAACCCATAAAGTATATATATTCCGGGTCGTGGTGAAATTCGGAGTCGATCTGAGCATGTCCGTCCGTCCGTCTGTTGAAATCACGCTAACTTCCAAACGAAACAAGCTATCGACTTGAAACTTGGCACAAGTAGTTGTTATTGATGTAGGTCGGATGGTATTGCAAATGGGTCATATCGGTCCACGGACGCTCAAATTTGGCTTGCGATTGGTCTAAGAGAAGCAAATTGGATCCGGCTGAAATTTGGTACATGGTGTTAGTATATGGTCTCTAACAACCACGCAAAAATTGGTCTACATCGGTCTATAATTATATATAGCCCCCATATAAATTGATCCCCAGATTTGCCTTGTGGAGCCTCTAAGAGAAGCAAATTTCATCCGATCCGGCTGAAATTTGGTACATGGTGTTAGTATATGGTCTCTAACAACCACGCAAAAATTGGTCTACATCGGTCTATAATTATATATAGCCCCCATATAAACCGATCACCAGATTTGACCTCCGGAGCCTCTTGGAAGACCAAAATTCATCTTATTCAGTTGAAATTTAGTACGTGGGATTAATATATGGCCTCAAACTCCCATGCAAAAATTGGTCGATATCGGTCCATAATTATATATAGGCCCCATATAAACCGATCCCCAGATTTGACCTCCGAAGCCCCTTGGAAGAGCAAAATTCTTCCCATTCGGTTGAAATTTGGTACGTGATGTTAGTATATGGTATCCAACAACCATGCAGGAATTGGTTCCTAGCAGTCCATAATTATATATAGCTCCCATATAAGCCGATCCCCAGATTTGACCTCCGGTGCCTTTTGGAGAAGCAAAATTCATCCGATCTGGTTGAAATTTGGTACGTGGTGGTAGTATATGATATTTAACAACCATGCCAAAAGTGGTCCATATCAGTCCATAATCATATATAGCCCCCATATAAACCGATCCCGAGATTTGGTTTTGGAGCCTCTTAGAGGAGGAAATTTCATCCGAGTGAGTTGAAATTTGGTACATTGTGCTAGTATATGGCCGTTAACAACCATGCCTAACTAGGTCCATATCGGTCTATAGTTATATATAGCCCTCAGATAAATCGATCCCCAATCACATAAAAATTGTTCCATATCAAGTTCATAATTGTATATAGCCCCCATATAAGCGACCCCCATATTTCAAATCTGGCTCTCTACGTACCGTGCGAAAGTCCATATCGATTCGTAATTATTATTAGAAAACGATGTTAAGAAGTTTTAAGATACCACAACCCAAGCAATTCGATTGTGAATGACAGTCTTTCGTAGAAGTTTCTACGCAATCCATGGTGGAGGGTACATAAGATTCGGCCTCGCCGAACTTTCGGCCGTATATACTTGTTTTTCTTCAATATACACACAAAAAAAGTATCACCAACATTTTCCTAATTAAAAGTTTAATTAAATTCTAAATAACTTTCAATTAAAAATTTTATTGGTTCAAGAATTTTTTAATTGATACAGAAATCAATCACAGAAATTGATAGTATCAAATGCATTTTTAATTGGATCAATTATTTGTTTAATTGGCGTTGATGATTTATACTATAATTTTTGTGATTGAAGAAATTTCTATTAAAAAGTAATTGGATCAATTAATTTCGTGATTGTAGACAAAAATATTTCTTTCTGTGTATGTTGAATTCATTCCCCCAGTATCTTCTGGTACCGAGCAAGTTTTTCTACCGCTGCGGCGTGCATTTCGATGCAACACTGTCAGTATAACGGTAACATACATTGGCTTTATTCACTTTTAAATTCTGGAGGGCTCGATAGCCCCTTGTGATTTTCGAGCCAAATATAAAGCCTTGAATTCCGTCACGTTATTTCTGAATACCTTAGAACAAAATGGTTTTGTAAGCTTGTAAAATGACACAGCAATAAATCAGACAGATGTCTAATCGCTCCTAATATTAGGCATAGATCCTCAATATGTCAACGAATATGGTCCACAATGCGACATAAGACCAACTGTATACCCATCTTCCCATAAGAAGTTATGCACTTCCTGAGTATGTTCCAATGTCCACACGTAATTTGAATTATTTGGGTATACGTTTCAGCGTCCACCCAAGTTTATTTCGGGTCCAGGAAATACATTTTTCATCAATTCGTTTGATGCATTTGAGTAGGCAGTTTCCTTTTTTCCCCAAAAACAGAACCCTAAATTAATTTCCACTGTTTAATAAAATTCTTAAAAAAATAGTAGTTTTGAAATTTTTCAAAATCTTATATTCCATTGTCATTGCTCAAGGACTTCACTTATTACCATTGCTCTATTACATTGCAGTCATATTGCCATCAATGTAGTTAGAAGTTAATTAACCGTGTACAATTATAATTCAATTATCTGGGCGATTACTAGGAATGTGTTCAACCAACTATAACAACAGAGATAATTAACAATCACACCAACTACAATTGTCCTCCATTCCATTTAGAGGATATTTCAAGTATCCTTTTAAGCTACATACAGAGAGAGTGAGTCAAGTTTGTTCATCAGTTTGGAAGAAGCATCTTTGGAAATAGAAAACCTCGAAAATTTCAATAAGTACACAAATGGGCAATGCATTAAACGCTTCAACGAATAATAAGAAGTTAATATCATTTCGCTTCAAATACCAAGACATTTTGGAAAATTCCCATAATCTGGGCATCTCTCAATAATGACAATATAATTTTCCAAAACATTGAATTCATAAGAACGTGTATCTAATTAAGCTCACATAAATAAAGAAGTATTCTCTACCCCTTCACTAAGGATTCGTTGTTGTAAGGATATGAAAGTAAAAAAAAAGCGAAAACAAAACAAATCTAAAAAGAAGGACCAAATAGCAAAGAAATATAAACACAAATTAATCCCACATTAATGGATGGACTGATGAACCATTGGAGCAATAATAATGCTGGTAAAGTACAAGCCCAAGTATTGGCATAGAATAAAACCCCTTCCTGTGAGGAAGAACCCCTTTTTTTGGAATAAGTTAAAGATTTAATACCATCCTTGCAGTCATGGATATTCCAAGTCTGTTATTTGCCAAGGACTAAGTGCTATTTTCGCCAAAGAACTTTTGATATAAATAGACCGACAATCAAAAGGACATCTTAAGACCTTTAATAAAATGACCGTCACGACTAATATTATGTGGTTCGTTACACCAAGTTATGCGTGAATAAACCCTAGGGCATTTATGCTATTTAAATGATCTAGACACATGCCAAACGCGTAAACTGATTTGAACGTTTTACAGTCGTTCGATGAAACCAATGAAATTTAGAAAAACCCTAATAAAGATATTCAATCTATTAAGAAAAATGCCAAAAACAATAGCGGAAAATTGGAAATATCTAAAATACCGTCGAGTGGAATAGGATTGTGCTGGCGTATTATTGTTCCTAGAAAATGTAAACTAATTACAGCTTTGTTGAATAGGAATTGTATACAGAATCAAAAAGTCGACTTTTCGACCTTTCAAATTTTGTAAAATTTAGTAATGTCGATTTGTCGAGATTTTGACTTTTTGAAGAATGGACTCTTTGCACGCAAAGAAAAAAAATTGTAAAATCGAATAATTTCTTCTACATTGTTTGTATTACAGAAATAGGTGATAAGAACTAAAAACCTCGTAGAAGTGAGAAAAATGTGAGGGAAAAAGCAATTAGCCTGAAACGATTGTTTTTTGAGTTAAGGTGGGTATTAAGTTCGATTTTAGCCGCTAAAATCGCCATTCTTTCACGATAACTTTTCTTAATTAATCCACCTTAAGGAATACAAACGTTGTGAAAATTTACTTTGGGGTATTTTTCATCAAGTTATAATAAAATTTGCAACAAATATGTATAATTTTATGCCGTTTTTTACTGATTTAGTTTTCACTTTAGCGATTTTTGCGGCTTAACTCGAACTTAATACCCACCTTTAGTCTTTAACTCCCTTACAGTAAAATGCACATGAGAAACGAACTTTGTTTGTCTAAAATTTCCTTTGGGAGGAAAGAATTATTTTTTTGCGTGTGATATTTCCTATTTTCACATTTTTAAATAATTTGTAAAATAAATTATATATTTAAAGTTATTCTCAGAGTTAATATGGGGATATTTTCGTCATATTCCCCTTTAATTCAATCTCGACTTTTTCGTTGAAAGTCGATTAGTACACAGTTGGAAGGAATATGATCACCTCAAACATGTTGCCAGAGCAAAATGTTATTTTTGGATGGGAAGCATGAAACATGTCACAGCCATGTTAGTTTATTGGGAAATGCAGGTTGAAACGTCAAAATTTGGTCAAGGGAAACGCGTGTAAATCGGTGAAATCGTTTATTTAAAAAATCAAATTAAATTTATTTTTCAAGTTCAATTAGTATAAAATTCAGGAAAAATATTCAGTTAGGCTTTCGCTTTTCCAAATCCGAATTGCCGGGCCTCACGCTTGACACCTGCCATCAGATTTTGTACAGCCACCTTGTCCACCTTCTTCGCCTCAGAAAGCCAGTTTGCCTTGAACTGCTGCTCGTCCTTAGCATTTTTTTTTTTGTCTTCTTTAGGTTCCGCTTGACAATAGCCCAGTATTTCTGAATTGAGCGGAGCTCTGGCGTGTTGGGAGGGTTCCTGTCCTTGGGAACCACCTGCACGTTGTTGGCGGCGTACCACTCCATGGCCTTTTTACCGTAATGGCAAGATGCCAAATCCGGCCAAAACAGTACGGAACAACCGTGTTTCTTCAGGAAAGGCAGCAGACGTTTATTCAAACACTCTTTCATGTAAATTTCTTGGTTGACAGTCCCGGAAGCTATGAAAATGCTGCTTTTCAAACCACAGGTACAGATGGCTTGCCAAACCAGATATTTCTTTGCGAACCTTGACAGTTTTATGTGCTTGAAAATATCTGCTACCTTTCCACTTCCTTTTGCCGTATAAAACTCCTGTCCCGGAAGATGCTTGTAGTCGGCTTTGACGTAGGTTTCGTCGTCCATTACCACGCAGTCAAACTTCGTCATCATTATCGTGTACAGCCTCCGGGATCGCGCTTTGGCCGTCGTATTTTGTTTATCATCGCGATTTGGAGTCACTACCTTCTTGTAAGTCGATAGTCCGCTCGTTTTTTGGCTCGATGCAAGGTTGTAGACGATATACCCAGCTTATTTGCGGCATATCGGAGAGTGAGGTTAGGGTTTCGCTTGAAACTACCGGGAACTCTCTTCGTCGTCTCAGCGGCTTCCGGTTTTCGATTTCCCCCCGATCCAGACTTCCTGGCTGTCGACAAACGTTCCCCAAACACTTTAATTACATTTGTAACGGTTGATGTGGCAACTTTTAGCGATTTTGCCAGCTTTGCGTGCGAGTAGCTCGGATTTTCGCGATGCGCGAGCAAAATTTTGATACGTTGCTCTTCTTGCATGGACGGCATTTCGACAAGTGAAGAGTGAATTCCAAAATCAAAATAGGACCAACATTCTACACACACACACACCTTCAAAATGAGGGGTGTTCCGGTTTTTTAAATGCAAAATTGAAAGAAATACGTCAAGTTTATATTGACCGTATCACCCATTATGAATCTGATTTCGGCAAGAATTTAATGAGAAAACAACATAACTTTGTCATTCCGTTTGTAATACACCGAAATATTTCTCCAAGACCCCATAGAATATATATATTCTGGGTCGTTGTGAAATTCTGAGTCGATCTAAGCATGTCCGTCCGTCCGTCTGTTGAAATCACGCTAACTTCCGAACGAAACAAAGTATCGACTTCAAACTTGGCACAATTAGTTGTTATTGATGTAGGTGGGACGGTATTGCAAATGGGCTGGGTCTTGGTGAAATTCTGAGTCGATCTAAGCATGTCCGTCCGTCAGTCTGTTGAAATCACGCTATCTTCCGAACGAAACAAACTATCGACTTGAAGCTTGGCACAAGTAGTTGTTACTGATGTAGCTGGGAGCTACCGTGGTGCAATGGCTAGCATGCCCGCCTTGCATACACAAGGTCGTGGGTTCGATTCCTGCTTCGACAAAACACCAAAAGCTTTTCACCGGTGGAATATACCACCTCAGTAATGCTGGTGACATTTCTGACGGTTTCAAAGCTTCTCTAAGTGGTTTCACTGCAATGTGGAACGCCGTTCGGACTCGGCTATAAAAAGGAGTTCCCTTGTCATTGCCCTTAACATAGAATCGGGCAGGACTCAGTGATAAGAGAGAAGTTCATCACTGTGGTATCACAATGGACTGAATAGTCTAAGTGAGCCTGATACATCGGGCAGCCACCTAACCTAACCATGGCCTTCAATCTGACGAATTATGAAGGTCATAATTTTTGCCAAAAATTGCCAATCCAAACAAATCTTAACAGATTGTAAAATTTGATGTTTTTCCGAAATTTTTATACCCTCCACCATAGGATGGGGTGGAGGAAATATTGCTCTAAGACCCTATAGAATATATATATATATATATATATATATATATATATATATATATATATATATATATATATATATATATATATATATATATATATATATATATATATATATATATATATATATATATATATATATATATATATATATATATATATATATATATATATATATATATATATATATATATATATATATATATATATATATATATATATATATATATATATATATATATATATATATATATATATATATATATATATATATATATATATATATATATATATATATATATATATATATATATATATATATATATATATATATATATATATATATATATATATATATATATATATATATATATATATATATATATTCTGGGTCGTTGTGAAATTCTGAGTCGATCTAAGCATGTCCGTCCGTCAGTCTGTTGAAATCACGCTATCTTCCAAACGAAACAAACTATCGACTTGAAACTTGGCACAAGTAGTTGTTACTGATGTAGCTGGGAGCTACCGTGGTGCAATGGCTAGCATGCCCGCCTTACATACACAAGGTCTTGGGTTCGATTCCTGCTTCGACCGAACACCAAAAAGTTTTTCAGCGGTGGATTATCCCACCTCAGTAATGCTGGTGACATATCTGAGGGTTTCAAAGCTTCTCTAAGTGGTTTCACTGCATTGTGGAACGCCGTTCGGACTCGGCTTTAAAAAGGAGGTCCCTTGTCATTGAGCTTAACATTGGAATCGGACAGCACTCAGTGATAAGAGAGAAGTTCACCAATGCGGTATCACAATGGACTGAATAGTCTAAGTGAGCCTGATACATCGGGCTGCCACCTAACCTAACCTAACCTAGGTGAGACGGTATTGCAAATGGGCTATATCGGTTCACTTTTACGTATAGCCCCCATCTAAACAGACCCTCAGATTTGGTTTGCGGAGCCTCTAAGAGAAGCACATTTCATCCGATCCGGCTGAAAAATTGGTACATTGTGTTGGTATAGGGTCTCTAACAACCATGCAAAAATTGGTCCACATCGGTCTATAATTATATATAGCCCCCATATAAACCGATCCCAGATTTGGCTTGCGGAGCCTATAAGAGAAGCAAATTTCATCCGATCCGGCTGAAAAATTGGTACATTGTGTTGGTATAGGGTCTCTAACAACCATGCAAAAATTGGTCCACATCGGTCCACAATTATATATAGCCCCCATATAAACGGACCATCAGATTTGGCTTGCGGAGTCTCTGAGAGAAGCATATTTCATCCGTTCCGGCTGAAATTTGGTACATGGTTTTGGTATATAGTCTCTAAAAACCATGCAAAAATTGGTCCACATCGGTCCATAATTATATATAGCCCCATATAAACCGATCCCCCGATTTGGTTTTCGGAGCCTCTAAGAGAAGCAAATTTCATCCGATCCGGCTGAAATTTGGTACATAGTGTTAGTATATGGTCACTCACAACCATGCAATTGGTCCACATCGGTCCACAATTATATATAGCCCCCATATAAACGGACCATCAGATTTGGCTTGCGGAGTCTCTGAGAGAAGCATATTTCATCCGTTCCGGCTGTTGGTATATAGTCTTTAACAACCATGCAAAAATTGGTCCACATCGGTCCATAATTATATATAGCCCCCATATAAACCGATCCCCAGATTTGACTTGCGGAGCCTCTTGGAGGAGCAAAATTCATCCAATCCGATTGAAATTTGGTACATGGTATTAGAATTTGGTCTTAAACAGCCATGCAAAAATTGGTCCACATCCGTCCACAATTATATATAGCCCCCATATAAACCGATCCCCTGATTTGACCTCCGGAGCCTAATGGATGACCAAAATTCATCCGATTCGGTTGAAATTTGGTACGTGGTGTTAGTATATGGTCTCTAACAACCATGCAAAAATTGGTCCACATCGGTACATAATTATATATAGCCCCCATATATACCGATCCCCTGATTTGACCATCCGATCCAGTTGAAATTTAGTAAATTGAGCTAGTAATGTGGCTGCTAACAACCATGCCTAAATTGGTCCATATCGGTCCCCAAAAATATTCTACCAACATTTTATTTCTATAGAAAATTTTGTCAAGATTTTATTACTACACAAAATTTTGTCAAGATTTTATTTCTATATTTAGAACATTTTGTCAAGATTTTATTTCTATAAAAATTTTTGTCAAATTTTATTGCTATAGAAAATTTGTCAAAATTTTTTTTCTATAGAAAATTTTGTCAAAATTTTATTTCTATAGAAATTTTTTTTTTAATTTTATTTCTATAGAAAATTTTGTCAAACTGAATCATATACGTATTTAATCGGCCTTTTTATACCCTGCGCCAAACTGTGGAACAGGGTATTATAAGTTAGTGCATAGTTTGCAACACCCAGAAGGAGACGAGATAGAAAGTCATAGAAAGTCACTAAGTCTTTGGCAATAATGCTCAGGGTGGTGCCCTGAGTCGATCTAGTTGTTTAATACAAAAACTAACTTACATTTGAGAAGGCGGTGTTAAGAAGTTTTAAGATACCTTGCCAACGGCATGTATTACCGCAACCCAAGTAATTCGATTGTGGATGACAGTCTTTAGTACAAGTTTCTATGCAATCGATGGTGGAGGGTACATAAGATTCGGCCTGGCCGAACTTACGACCGTATATACTTGTTACTTTTGAACAAAAAAAGTAACAAAAATAAAATTAAAAATATAGCGTTTTTCTTTGTTGCATTACATATCCACATAGGCACTTTCATCAAGAAAATTTTCTTATGAACCGATATAAACCATTATTAAAATTTTTTTGCGTTGCCACACGCGGTGAACTTCTCTTCCATATGTGAGTGCTGCCCGATTCTATGTTTAGCTCAGTGTCAGGGAACCTCCTTCTATATAGCCGAATCCGAATAGCATTTCACAATGGGTTAAAACTACTTAGAAATATCTGAAACACTCAGAATTGCACAAATGACACTTGTTTGCTGTTTGGTTGAAACTCTTGTTTTAGTGTTTGGTCGAAACTTGCCTTTTTATGCAAAAGTTGGATTCATAGGGTTCCAATCTAAAGCGCTACCTATGTGTCATTATGTGTCATCATTTGTATTGTCCTGCCAATCTAAACGTTTTTAACTAAAATATTTTTCTTTTTTTTTCTATTTATAGAAAGGTCATATTTAAAGCATTGGATCATTTTAAATTATTTATAGGAATATATTACCCCAGTATATCAAGCACTTATAGAGCACTATATAGAGTTAAGTTATAAAACATGTCATCGTTATTGACATTAAATTGGCAAGAAGTAGAATGGTCAAAATGGAAATTCCATCCTATTCCCTCTCCCTCCCAATCAAAAATGCCCTCTATGGGTGTGGGGTTGGAATTGGAAATGGAGAAAAGAAAAATACCATCTCTATGACATAAAGCATGAAATATTATCCTAAATACGAAAAGAGACTTTTCACATATGATAGGATGATAACCTTCTTACAAGTCAGCGATAAATCATCTTTAGAACCTTTCAGTTCAGCAGTTTGTTTGTTGTTCGATAATTTTCAAAGGAAATACAAGAAAAATACTGCACAAAGCAGAAAATCTCATGTTCGAATATAATCGAATTTTTATTGATACAAGCGGCTTACGGAACTGGCACACAATCACATGCATGCCACACTGAATATCCTGACTGACCATTGGCGACAAGATATCTTCTGGTTGTGTATAAGTCATCCAAACACACACACACACCTAAACAAGTTTCCCACCCATACAATCACTTTTACATCCTCATCCTTGACTTGTGATTTCCGTTTGTAAGTGAGTAAGTTTAAGTAAAGGGACATCCAATCATATATGAGAAATTTTATAAAGAATTAGTTTTCATATGATCACCCAAACAAGTTTTAAGAGTATAATATTACATTTTTTACGGGAAACATGTAACATTTTTGTCGCAACCATGTTACTTTCTCGGAAGTTATATATCTGATACGCATTCTATGTCTCTATCTCGCCAAAACTCGACTCATAGTTTTGTAAAAAGTCCATTCAGTCAACTATTCTACCGCAGGTGGTTAGTAACCCGTTTCTCAAAGTCAGATATGTTGGTACTGCCCGGATCGATATTTTATGAAAGTCATCACAATGGCACAAGCTCCAATAGAAATTTAGCTTAGACTCTGTGATCGCAGCGACTCTAATTCGTTTTCGATTCACAAATTCTATAATTTCGCTTATATTTCCGTGGAATTGACTTTCCGGAACTGGATCAACAATATTCCAAGTGATGTCCTGATACGGTGCACATGGTTGTGCAAGATTCACTTTTTCTGAGCACTCGCTGTTACTATCCATACCTTAGGTTAGAAATAATGGCAGTCCCAATATTTCATGATAACTTAGATCATTTGTATCATACGTGGTGAACTCTGTTCTTACCAATGAGTGATTCTATGTTTATCCCAATGACAAGGGACCTCCTTTTTACACTCGGCTGTAAAAAGGCGTTCCACATTGCGGTGAAACTAGTTGGAGAAGTTCTGTCACCAACAATACTGAGAGGTGATAATCCATCGCCGGACAACATTTTTGTATTTGGTCGATTGAACCCACGACATTTTATACGCAAGGCGGGCATACTATCCATAGCACCACGCTGGCTCCCTTGGGAGCACCGATTTGTGTGTATCGACCCATGTTTTGATAATGTCTCCATATAAACCGATGTCCATATTTGTTATTTTTTGAGCACGCCCATTTGTATGGGATTTGCCTCAAACTGGAAATCTCCATATATTGTTGATATGCTCCAAAAATACCAAATGGGTTCTTTGGTGTAGCTTCCATATAATTCGACCCCAGATTTGCTTTTGTGAGCATCTAGACACCATAATTTTTATCCGGTTTGCCTCATATCCGAAATCCAGAAGTATTTTAGGTCCGATTTGATACCCGGGGCTTCAGGACACCTTAATTTTTATCCAATTTGCTTTGGAATGGAAATTTAGAGGTGATTTGAGTTAGCCATAGATAGACGGAATATGGTGTGTATTGCGTCATGTTTTGATAAATCGAAGCCTAGAGTTGGGGTTTTTAGCATCTAGACTAACCCAGTTTTATCGGATTTTGCTGGAAATCCAGCGGTATTTTAGGTATACAAATACTTTTGTCGAATTTGATTTAAATCAGACTATGTTTTGGTATAGCCAGCACATAGATTTCTCTCCTGGTTCGTTTTCTTGAGCTTTTAGATACTGACATTTTTATGCACTTAACCTGAAATTGAAAACCTAGAGGCACGTTGGCTCCACCAAAACCTGTGTCGTTGGTTTATATTCAGGTATATCCACAGCAATTTTGTTATCGGATTTGCCTGGTATTGAAAATCTAAGGGTACACGCAGAGAAGGAATATGATCACCTCAAACATGTTTCAAGAGCAAAATGTTATTTTTTTATGGTGACCATGTAACATCTTTGTCACTAAAATGTTATTTTCTCGCCAAATATAACCTGCTTGCCGAAATCAGATACATGATTTCCGAGAAAATAACATGGTTGCGGAAACCATGTTACATGGTCACCACCCAAAACTAACATTTTGCTCTTAAAACATGTTTGAGGTGATCATATTCCTTCTCTGGGTGTATAGGCAGGTTTATATGGGTAAATTTTTGATATAGCCATCATAGACATCGGTCTGACAATTTAACTTCTTGAGGGCATACAAGGCGCAGTCATCACCCAAATTCGTGAAAGTGGGAGTAAAATTTCCCGATTTTTCGGTTCTTTTCGTGCTTATTCTAGTAATGGGAATAAAAATCTACACAGATCAGATTTCTAATTACAGTGAAACCTGTGAAAGGTGAACACTCGCGGTCGCCTAAATGTTATCCACATTTGGGAGGTGTCCACTTATGAGAGATGTGTATTAATATAGCAAACGTCCTCACACAACTTTCCACATTTAGAAGGTGTCCGACATTCAGAGTATCCAAGTTTGAGAGGTTTCACTATATATGAGTTGTGATTTCTTATAGGATTTTCATGCAGGATTGGACGAAGAATTTAAATTTCCTCCAATCCTCAACATTATCCCACCCACACAGAAAAAAGTCTGCGTTTAAACTGATTTTAAAAATTCATAAAGAAATTATCAAAAACGTGAACGACTAATATGGTATGAGAAATAAGAATTTCGTTAATGACAGTTAAAAATCCGAAAATGTCCATAAATTCTCGTTATTTCAACAATGTCTTAGGGAAATGGAATTCAATTTAGTACAATATTCGTAAGAGGTAGTTTACATTACCCATAAAACAGTTTCCTTCTTTATGCCAAAACCCATTTGATACAGAATGACTCATATGGATGTGAAGGTATATGTGTGATTTTATCTAGCGATAAAAAAAGTAAAATTCACTAGTAGCTCAAGTAGAGCAGCTAAGATGTTTAGCAACAATTTAACAACTACTTTTTCAAGATGACGATATCAATTGGCAATGGTCTTTGTCATCATTGCCATATACCCTGACCCAAGGAAATAAACTCAAACACCCGCCTGCCTCACCGAAATAACCTAAAGCATAAGAGAGAGGGAGAAGGAAACGGATAACATCCTCAAGAAAGCTAGCCCATTGCTTGAGTCTTTGGGATATGGTCATCTTCATTGGTTGCCAGGGTAATTTAGGATTTAAGCAGCATATAAAAATGTTATCAGGTTTGTCCTAGCTCTAAGTTCTTCTTTTTTTTTTGTTCTTATTATGTCCTCGGGCCGTTTTTTAGACTTTGCCTTTTTTTTGGCAAATTGCCAATAGCCAATTTCGTTGGTAATACAAGCTGATATGGATATACTTAATGTTTCCTTTTATAAGTATATAAATATGATTTTATACACTATGATTCATGGGTCATAAATATGTTAAGCCTTTTATTTATTTATCTATTATAGATAGACAGTCTGTTGTTTTGTATTGTTCGTTTTTATTGGCACAAATTGACCGGTCATTAAAGTGGACTTAAGTGTATGTCTTATTATGAGGAATTGGGTGAAATGTTTTAGTATGTGTGGAAATCTCTTATTCTTTTATACAAATTTGAAATGAAAAGGGATCATTATTTCTGGACGATTTGATATGTATATCCTAGAGGCAGTATAAAATGGAATTACTAAAAATCTTTAGAAATTATTTTGATTTCATTGAAATGTTTGGTTTTATTTTTTTGTGACAATATCACTGTATTGTCATTGTTATTATTCAAGCTAAATTTTAGGACACTCAATTTACACAATATTAAGGACAGATGTGTGTATTATAAATGAAATTTAAATAAAATCAAGTAAGTAAATTAAAAAGTGCGGGAGCGGGGACGACTATATC
Source organism: Haematobia irritans (assembly GCF_050003625.1). NCBI lineage: Eukaryota > Metazoa > Arthropoda > Insecta > Diptera > Muscidae > Haematobia > Haematobia irritans. The sequence continues at coordinate 128,651,394 of NC_134401.1, read as the reverse complement.
ATACTCTAAACCAACCCTACTGAATTAGTAAACATAAGCATTTGTGGGGTATCATTGGTATAGGTTTGGGAGATAAAGCGTAGTTCCATATTTATGAGAATTAAGGGCACATGTTAATGTGCACTGAAAAAAAAGCATACTCGGTTCCAAAGATTTTGTCTTTACTTTAAAAAATTTGGTATTGATTCCGAGCCAAAGAAGCGGAGAATACAAGTAAGGATACTTTTAAGACACAATTCTCTTTTAAATTTAGGTTTTGTGTACTTGCTTCTAGGAAGCAAATTTTAATTTTTCGCTTTCTCAGCCTTTTTTCTTCATATGCTATCAAAGTCCTTTAAAAACGAGTTAACGGCAACTTTATTTTCCAAATTTAGACTCGACTTCCAGTAGAAATTATGCTATGTTTGAAGTAAAAAACTTCTTTAAAATAAAGTTTTGAAAAACATGTCCTATATTTGAACGATTTTTTGCTTTGTAGTCAAGATGCAAAAAGACAACAAATTTAAAGACAATTTCATTAAATTTAAAGAATTTTTCTGAATTATTAAAGTCAAGTTGACCTTAGCCTATAAATTTTTTCTTTCATGTTAAGATACCCATTTTTAAGTCAAATCACTTAATTATAAGGACAATAGGACTTCATTGAAAAGTTTATCGACTTTTGGACAAGGAAAATAACTTTATTTTAGAGAAATGCGTCTTCTATGCTAAGCAAAATATGTATTCGTATTTTAAAGACATGAAATCTTTGACCTCACGACAATATTTTTTTCAGTGTGCCCTGAACAGAAATGCCAGATCTTTGGAGCTACACTTGATTTAATACCCGCAGAGTTAGAATGCCAATAATATAAAGTCCATTATTGAAAAAGAGAAAATCGCTCAATTAGTGTGGGTAAAAAATCAATATTATTACACCCAAAACAAAGTGAACTCTCTATTTCACTAAAGCCAATTTAACTTTATTTTAGTTCATGGAATTATTATGTTTGGAGAAAGTTTCCTTTACTGTAATTATTTTTTGTTACGTTAGTTAAATTAACTAAAACCGAGGGAAAAAATATACTCAAATGAAGCATAAAGATTAACTAAATTCGTGTCTTTCACAAAATAGTTCAGAATTTCTTTAAATTGCTAAATTTTACCAAAAATGCGTTCATCGTGAACTTCGTATGTCACTAAAGACATTCTTGCAATTTTGAACTCCAAGTTTTTCCTTCAAACTACAAAATTTTCTTTAACAAGTGAAAAACTGTCTAATAAAAAAATATTTACTTATTTTTATGGCATCGGCGTGATGACAACGTTTGTAATACTGTTTATTTAAAATTTTCTATAAATATTATAAATTTTCTAAAATTAACTGAAAGTTTTCTCCCTGGTGGGTTCACTGTTTTTTCAATGTATGTAAGAGCTACATCTAAGTCTAAAGACGATCGGCAAGTACATCAAAATATGAAATTAGATCAAAATTTGTTAATAAAGAAGTAAGTAAAGTAGAAAGTCGGGCGGGGCCGACTATATCATACCCTAAATCACCATTACAGAATTAGTAATCATAAGCATTTAGGTCTGGGAGATAAACCGCAGTTGCATATTTAAGAAAATGAATGGGGTACATGTCTATGGATGCTTTGTGTCAATCTGACTATAGCTCATAGTCAGTGTTACCAGGGAAAATGTTCGGTTTACCCTACAAGGACAAAAAAGTTCCCTACTTTCCCATACATTCCCAAACAGTTTTCCCTACTATATTTTTCGTTAAATGTAAAAAGTTTTCAAAACAAAAATGGTTCTAAGTACTTTATTATCTTAAAACATGAATATGCAACGTTATAACTTAGAATATAAATTTGTATTACCACCACGGTTGCCACAGATGGTAGAATTCTACCCAAATTAGTAATCTTTTTTGTTAAATCTCTATAAAAATAAAATTTTGGAAAAAGTTTCTATAAACAAATTTTTGTGAGAAATTTTTCTATAAAAATAAAATTTTGACAATAAATTCAATAGAAATAAAATTTTGAGAAAAACTTCCACAGAAATAAAATTTTGAGAAAACTTTTTATGGAAATAATATTTTGAAAAAAAAATTCTATAGAAATACAATTTTGACAAAATGTTCTATAGAAATAAAATGTTGACAAAATTCTCTACAGGAATAAAGTTTACCACACATTGTTATAGATCAAGCCTTGCCGGCTTTTTAATTTCCTCCTCTAGAGCCACCAAAATGTAAAAATTATTACAAATTGTGTTGAGTGAAAATGTCCTACATTGTGGCCCTACGTCCCTACAAGACGCTAAATATTAGAAAAACCCTACATATAGGGAATTTCCCCTACTTCTAGCAACACTGGCTGTGCTGATATTGCACCTACTGAGTTAGTATGCCACTAATATTGAGCCCATTATTAAAAAAGAGAAAATCGTTAAATTAGTGTGGGTAATAAATACAAATTTGTAAAAATCGAGCAATATTCTTATGTAAGAGCTACAAGTACGTATAAGTACGATCCTAGCCGATCCTACATCAAAATTTGAAATTTGAGTAACATTGGTTAATAAATAAGAGTATTATGGCCAAATTTGGGAAAATCGAGCGATGCATTATATGGAAGCTATATCTAAATCTGAACCAATTTGCATAATATTTTGCGGGTTTGATTAATACCACAAAATGTTACCTTGTGCAAGATTTGAGTAAGATCAGTTACGAAATGAGGCCTGTATGGTCAAACATAAGGTTATAAGGGCGAATTTTTCAAAATCGGGCGATACATATTTGGGAGCTATATCTAAATTTGAACCGATTTCGATGAAATTTTGCACATATAGTTAGTACTATAGAGGACTGGATCTAGCCAACTTTTAGTAAGATCGGTTAATAAATAAGGGTTCTATGGCCAAATTTGGGAAAATCGGGCTATACGTATATATGGGAGCTATATCTAAATCTGAACCGATTTCGATGATTTTTTGCAGATATAGTTAGTGCTATACAAGACTACATTTAGACAAATTTGGGTAAGATCGGTCGATAAATAAGGGTTTTATGGCCAAATTTAGAAAAATCGGGCGGTACATATATATGGGAGCTATAGCTAAATCTGAACCGATTTCGATGATTTTTTGCACATATAGTTAGTGCTATAGAAGATTATATTTAGCCAACTTTGAGTAAGATCGGTTGACAAATAAAGGTTTTGTGGCCAAATTTGGGAAAATCGGGCGATACATATATATGAGAGCTATATCTAAATCTGAACCGATTTGGATGAAATTTTGCAAACTTGAAGGGCGATGAAAAAGATTACTTTTTGCCAAATTTGGTGACAAACGTGACCCCATTTGCCGAAATCGGGCGATACATATATATGGAAGCTATATCTAAATTTGATCCGATTTCTTCCAAATTCAATAGCGTTCGTCCTTGTGCCCAAAAAACTCCCGGTACCAAATTTAATCAAAATCGGTTAATAATTGCGACCGGAATCCTGTGAACAACAAATACATGGACAGACGGACGGACGGACGGACACCAAGCGCTAGATCGACTCAGGAGGTGATTCTGAGTCGATCGGTATATATTTTATGGGGTCTAAAATCAATATTTCTGGTAGGCACATTTTTTGGCCGATCAAACTTATTATACCCTGACCACTATGTGGTTTAGGGTATAAAAAGAGTACTATGGCCAGATTTTGGTAAAATCGAGCGGGTCTATATCTAAATCTGAACCAATTTGTATAACATTTCGCCGGTTTGATTGATACCACAGAAGGTTACCTTGTGCAAAATTTTGAGTAATATCAGTTAATAAATGAGGCCTCTATGGTAAAAAATAAGGTTATTGGGGGCAAATTTTTTCAAAAACGGGCGATATGTGTAACGGGTTAATGCCATAGAAGATTAGAGTAAGCCAACTTTAAGTAAGATCGATTGATAAATAAGGGGTTTATGGAAAAATCGAGCGAAACATATATATGGAACCGATGATAAAACCGATTTCGATGAAATTTTGCACACACAGCTAGTAAGAGATTACATTAAGCCCAGTTTGAATAAGATCGGTCGATACATAATGAGTTTATGACCAAATTTGGGAAATAAATAAAAAAAAAATATCGAAATAACGTTCGTCCTTGTGCCCAAAAAGCACCCTGTACCAAATTTCATCAAAATCGGTTAATTATTGTGACCGGAATCCTGTGAGCAACAAATACATGGACAGACGGACGGATGGACACCAAGCGCTAGATCGACTCAGGGGGTGATTCTGAGTCGATCGGTATATATATTTTGGAGTCTAAAATTAATATTTCTGGTAGGAACATTTTTTGGAAGATCAAAGTTATTACACCCTGGCCACTATGTGGTTTAGGGTATAAAGAGATTTTATAATCTGTATTCCCGAAATTTTTGTTATTAAATTAGAGACACTAATCTTAGAAGTCGTATGTCTTTAAGGTCAGAAAATATTTCTCTAAAGTAAAGACAATCATTTTTTGTTTTAAAGAAATTGCCTTTATACTCATATATTGAATCTTTAGATGAAAACAAGTATATACGGCTATAAGTTCGGCCAGACCGAATCTTATGTACCCTCCACCATGGATTGCTTAGAAACTCGTACTAAATACTGTCATCCACAATCGAATTACTTGGGTTGTGGTATCTTAAAACTTCTTAACATCGTTTTCTTAATTTTGAGTTAGTCCATACGTGTTAGAGGGCCAGAATTGAAATATGGGGGTCGCTTATATGGGGGCTATATACAATTATGAACTTGATATGGACCAATTTTTGTGTGATTGGGGATCGATTTATCTGAGGGCTATATATAACTGTAGACCGATATGGACCTAGATGGGCATGGTTGTTAACGGCCACTTACTAGCACAATGTACCAAATTTCAACTGACTCGGATGAAGTTGGCTCCTCCAAGAGGCTCCAAAACCAAATCTCGGGATTGGTTTATATGGGGGGCTATATATGATTATGGACTGATATGGACTACTTTTGGCATGGTTGTTAAATATCATATACTACCACCACGTACCAAATTTCAACCAGATCGGATGAATTTTGTTTCTCCAAGAGGCCCCGGCGATCAAATCTGGGAACGGTTTATATGGGGACTATATATAATTATGGACCGATATGGACCAATTTTTGCATGGTTGTTAGAGACCATATAATAACATCACGTACCAAAATTTCAACCGGATCGGATGAATTTTGCTTCTCCAAAAGGCTCCGGAGGACAAATCTGAGGATCGATTTATATGGGGGCTATATATAATTATGGACCGATGTGGACCAATTTTTGCACAGTTGTTAGAGACCATATACTTACACCTTGTACCAAATTTCGGCCGAATCGGATGAAATTTGCTTCTCTTAAAAGCTCCGCAAGCCAAATCTGGGAATCGGTTTATATGGGGGCTATATATAATTATGGACCGATGTGGACCAATTTTTGCACAGTTGTTAGAGACCATATACTTACACCATGTACCAAATTTCAGCCGGATCGTATGAAATTTGCTCCTCTTAGAGGCTCCGCAAGCCAAACCGGGGGATCGGTTTATATGGGGGCTATATATAATTATGGACCGATTTGGACCAATTTGTGCATGGTTGTTAGAGATCATATGCTGACACCATGTACCAAGTTTCAGCTGGATCGGATGAAATTTGCTTCTCTTAGAGTCCCTGCAAACCAAATTTGGGGGTCCGTTTATATGGGGGCTATAGGTAAAAGTGGACTGTTATGACCAATTTGCAATACCATCCGACCTACATCAATAAAAACTACTTGCGCCAAGTTTCAAGTCGATAGCTTGTTTCGTTCGGAAGTTAGCGTGATTTCAACTGACGGACGGACGGACGGACATGCTTAGATCGACTCAGAATTTCACCACGACCCAGAATATATATACTTTATGGGGTCTTAGAGCAATATTTCGATGTGTTACAAACGGAATGACAAAGTTAATATATCCCCATCCTATGGAGGAGTGTATAAAAAAAATACGCTTCAAATATTGGATCAGGGAGGGATATTTTTATACCCTCCACCATAGAATGGTGATGATAATATGTTTGTGATACCGTTTGTAACACATCGAAATATTGATTTCCGACTATGAACAGGGAAAATCCTAAGACGACATACCGATGCCCGTCTGTCTGTTATTATCACGCCAGAGTCTTCAATAATGAAGCTATATTGCTGAAATTTTGCCCGAACTCTTAGTTTGTCTGGACTAAATCGGTGGAGGTTTCGATATAGCCCCATAAAAACCGACCCCCCATTAGGGGTCTGGAGCATCTAGATACCGTAATTTTTACTGAATTCAATATAAAGGGTGATTCTTTTGAGGTTAGGATTTTCATGCATTAGTATTTGACAGATCACGTGGGATTTCAGACATGGTGTCAAAGAGAAAGATGCTCAGTATGCTTTGACATTTCATCATGAATAGACTTACTAACGAGCAACGCTTGCAAATCATTGAATTTTATTACCAAAATCAGTGTTCGGTTCGAAATGTGTTTATCGACAAATTTTGTTCAGCGATGAGGCTCATTTCTGGTTGAATGGCTACGTAAATAAGCAAAATTGCCGCATTTGGAGTGAAGAGCAACCAGAAGCCGTTCAAGAACTGCCCATGCATCCCGAAAAATGCACTGTTTGGTGTGGTTTGTACGCTGGTGGAATCATTGGACCGTATTTTTTCAAAGATGCTGTTGGACGCAACGTTACGGTGAATGGCGATCGCTATCGTTCGATGCTAACAAACTTTTTGTTGCCAAAAATGGAAGAACTGAACTTGGTTGACATGTGGTTTCAACAAGATGGCGCTACATGCCACACAGCTCGCGATTCTATGGCCATTTTGAGGGAAAACTTCGGAGAACAATTCATCTCAAGAAATGGACCGGTAAGTTGGCCACCAAGATCATTCGATTTGACGCCTTTAGACTATTTTTTGTGGGGCTACGTCAAGTCTAAAGTCTACAGAAATAAGCCAGCAACTATTCCAGCTTTGGAAGACAACATTTCCGAAGAAATTCGGGCTATTCCGGCCGAAATGCTCGAAAAAGTTGCCCAAAATTGGACTTTCCGAATGGACCACCTAAGACGCAGCCGCGGTCAACATTTAAATGAAATTATCTTCAAAAAGTAAATGTCATGGACCAATCTAACGTTTCAAATAAAGAACCGATGAGATTTTGCAAATTTTATGCGTTTTTTTTAAAAAAAAGTTATCAAGCTCTTAACAAATCACCCTTTACTTAAATTCAAAATCTAGAGGTATTTTGGGCGCTTAAATATGTGTGCCGAATAAGGTGTCCAATTGTCTCCCTGGGCTTCGGGACACCTTGATTTTTATTCGATTTGCCTGAAATTGGAAATCTAGTATTTTTAAGAAGTATAAAGTATTTTTCAGAAGTGTTAAACCCAAGTTGATCAAGTAAACTGAAATTTTCTTTTATGTTAGGATACCCAATTTTAAGCATAATCTCTAAACTATAAGGACGTAATGACTTTATCGATAAGTTTATCGAATTTTGGATAAGGAAACCACTTTATGTCGGAGAAATGCATATTCTCTGCTAAACAAAATTCGCTTTTCGTATTTTAATGACATAAAATCTTTGAAAATATTTTATTCTGTGCACGAACTATGGTCATGAAATGGCCGACAAAGCCACCACACACTGCCCACAAGTGGCTCTGAGGTAGATTGGCCTATTCTCGTAGAATTTTCGTCCTGAGATAAAAGACTCTTTGGTATTTTTTAATGTAAACCTAAATGTCCCACATGCAAAAGTTCAACGATTTGAAATCCGGAGATTTTGGTGGCCATTATGCAGTTGAAATGAAGCGAGCATACTACTTTTTAAGTCATTGGTTGACATGTGCTGAGTGCGGTGGTGCAGAGTCCTGCTGGAATGTCCATGGTCTGCGGACGAAATTTTTTTGGCCAGGGCTTCAATACTGTCGTGTAGACACCTCAGACTTCACTAAAGAAAAAATTATGTTGATATCTTTATCCATTTAAAAGTTGCAGAATTATTTCCAAAAAACTATTTGAAACCACTGTGCGACGTTTCACATTGAGCTGAAAGCACTCAGAGAAGCTTTAAAATATTCGGACAAGTCACCTGATCCACCGTTGAAAACTTTTTTGCTGTTTGGTCAAAAAACGGGGTTGAATCCAAGACCCATTGTACAACAATGGCTCCCCCGGATGGTTTATTCCCAATTATAAAAATTGCTTTAGAAAATTAAATTTGAGCACATCCTTTGTGTACGACTAAAGTCGCAGATTTCGAATATTTTTCAAAAGTGGCAGAAAAAGTCGCATGGCGTCAAAGAGGTTGCAAAATGCGCCAACGGTAACGCTGCTCAGCTCACTATCAGGGTTTTTTATTACTGTGGCGAATATTTCAAATCTGCTTTCACTCTTTGGATCATTTCTGGTGTTGTTACCATTTTTTTTTCATCAACGTTTTGGACGCGAAGCAATACTGGCAGCTTCGCGGTATAGAGCTATGGTATGAGGAAAAAAATATTTATTTACATTTAAATAATGGAGGGCTCCAACCAGGGTTACCAGTATGGGGATTTTCACCTAAATAGGGGATATTTTTTGTCAATTGGAACGAAATTTCTGAGTTTGGGATTTAGTGGGGGAATTTCCATAAATTTAGGGATCTTTTTGGGGGTCTTTTCGAAATTTATTTAGTATCAGGTTTGCAATAATTTATTTTATTCATCTGTGTTACCACATTTTTCTATAATTGTGAAATCATTTCGTGAGCCTAAATAATGCCCTGTTATTGGTGTTCATCACTGATTTGGACAATATATCCCATATATATATATATATATATAGAAATTATAAAGATGATTCACCTTCATATGTATCTACCAGCCGATTTTATTGATTAAGTACTTAGAAATAAATGTTCATCCATAAATACATGACCTCGAACTCCCATTTACGTTTTTCGAACATTTGGAAGAGAGTTGCCGGTCTCCTGGTGTTGTGTTTCGAAGTTTTGATCTTATTTTATATATTTTTATACCCTCCACCATAGAATGGGGGTATATTAACTTTGTCATTCCGTTTGTAACACATCGAAATATTGCTCTAAGACCCCATAAAGTATATATATTCTGGGTCGTGGTGAAATTCTGAGTCGATCTGCGCATGTCCGTCCGTCCGTCCGTCCGTCTTTTGAAATCTCGCTAACTTCCTAACGAAACAAGCTATCGACTTGAAACTTGGCACAAGTAGTTGTTATTGATGTAGGTCGGATGGTATTGCAAATGGGCCATATCGGTCCACTTTTTATATGGGGGTCCCATATAAACGGACTTGCGATTGCTCTAAGAGAAGCAAATTTCATTCGATCCGGCTGAAATTTGGTACATGGTGATAGTATATGGTCTCTAATAACCATGCAAAAATTGGTCCACATCGGTGCACTTTTACGTATAGCCCTCATATAAACGGACCCCCAAATTTGGCTTGCGATTGCTCTAAGAGAATCAAAATTCATCCGATCCGGCTGAAATTTGGTACATGGTGATAGTATATGGTCTCTAACAACCTTGCAAAAATTGGTCCATATCGGTCCATAATTACATATAGCCCCCAAATTTGGCTTGCGATTGCTCTAAGAGAAGCAAATTTCATTCGATCCGGCTGAAATTTGGTACATGTTTTTAGTATATGGTCTCTAATAACCATGCAAAAATTGGTCCATATCGGTGCACTTTTACGTATAGCCCCCATATAAACGGACCCCCAAATTTGGCTTGCGATTGCTCTAAGAGAATCAAAATTCATCCGATCCGGCTGAAATTTGGTACATGGTGATAGTATATGGTCTCTAACAACCTTGCAAAAATTGGTCCATATCGGTCCATAATTACATATAGCCCACATATAAACCGATCCCTCGGTTTGGCTTGCGGAGCCTCTAAGAGAACCAAATGTCATCCGATCCGGCTGAAATTGGTACATGGTATTAGTATATGGTCTCTAACAACCATGCAAAAATAAGCCGATCCCCAGATTTGTCCTCCGGAGCTTCTTAGAGGAGCAAAACTCATCCGATCCGGTTGAAATTTGGTACGTGGTGTAAGTAACAACCATGCAAGGATTGGTCCATATCGGTCCATAATTATATATAGCCCCCTTATAAATCGATCCCCAGATTTGTCCTCCGGAGCCTCTTGGAGGAGCAAAATTCATCCGATCCGGTTGAAATTTTCAACGTGGTGTTAGTATAAGGCCGCTAATAACCATGCCAAAATTGGTCCATATCGGTCTATAGTTATATGTAGCCGATCCCCAATCACACAAAAATTGGTCCATATCGGTTCATAATCATGGTTGCCACTCGAGCCAAAAATAATCTACCAAAATTTTATTTTTATAGAAAACATTGTCAAAATGTTATTTTTATAGAAAATTTTGTCAAAATTTTATTTCTATAGAAAATTTTGTCAAAATTTTATTTCTATAGAAAATTTTGTCAAAATTTTATTTCTATAGAAAATTTTGTCAAAATTTTATTTCTATAGAAAATTTTGTCAACATTTTATTTCTATAGAAAATTTTGTCAAAATTTTATTTCTATAGAAAATTTTTTCCATATTTTATTTCTATAGAAAATTTTTTTCAAATTTTATTTCTATAGAAATTTTTTTCAAATTTTACTTCTATAGAAGTAAAATTTTATTTTGTCAAAATTTTATTTCTATAAAAACTTTAAACTTAATTATATACGTATTTAATCGGCCTTTTACGGTGTTAGGAAGTTTAAAGATACCTTGTCATCGGCAAGTGTTATCGCAACCGAAGTAATTCGATTGTGGATGACAGTCTTCAGTAGAAGTTTCTACGCAATCCATGGTGGAGGGTACATAAGCTTCGGCCTGGCTGAACTTACGGCCATATATACTTGTTTTTTTTTTTTTTTTTCAAGTTTTAAATCATTACCAATATTCCAACGCAGAGCCTAATTCTTTATTTTTCCAAAAATACTTGTCAAAAATATATTTGGAAATTTTTTGAGGAATTTTGATTAAGTTAAGTGGGCGATCACGCTTGATTTACGTCACGTAAAACTTTAATTCTAAATGCAATAATTGCAATTGTAAGCTTGCACATAATAAAATGAACTGTCAGTGGAATTAATCTATCAGCCGTTAGACGAGCGAGTTAGATATTATAATAACCTAAAATTGGTTGTAATAGATATCAGCCACACAGTATGGGTCCATAAAAATTATAAACTTCAAGATAAGCAAGTCCGAGCCTTAAATCTGCCTTATATTAAAATTCTAAATAAAGGTTAAATTTATTGAGCATTTCTTATTTCATTATGGAGTATGTATAAGTAACCCCTTTTTAAGATCGGCATGTCAAACACTTCCGCCACATCCACATTACCACTGAGCATCACCATACTTAATTGCCTAGATTTTACTTCATGTCCTGCAACACAACAAGATATTTAATAAAAATTTCTTTAAAACGCCTTTTAACCATTAATTCAATTATTACAACATACTTACACTCGAAAAGCTTTGAGTTGGAGAATCTTTTGATTAGATTTGTCTTGGTAAACGAAGGAGTAAGTGCAACAAAGGCGCTATGGTACCAGCAGCAGCAATAACACCAATAAACCAACTCCTGATATCGGCTTTCTTTTGTTAGCCTCCACCTTGGGTGGTAAAGGAGCAACAAAAACATCATCAGCAGGAACAAGTCCAAGAAGAATAAACTACAGAAGATGTGACACATGATGTCAGGCACGTTGACAGCTGTTAACTGATGCTAATGCAACCCTTTTTCCCCATCAAACTCCCTTTACAATTGTCTCACCCGCCCGCCTATAGATCCTTATGCTTTTTAGGTTGAAAACTTAATGGATGTTCTTGCGCTGCTGCTGCTGCTGCTTTTCATTACCCGGTTCATGGATAAAATGTTCCTTTTTTACTTAGCTGTTAAGGATGACAATCATGACGAGAACGTTGATGGGTTATGATGGTGTTATAGTCATAAAGACATCATAAAGAATGAATGTTTTAGAAAAGGTGTAGAAAGGCTGGCATGTTGCCTGGGAGAACGTCGTCGTCCTTGTCATTTTGTACATTGACTATCATCATCTTGATAAGATTAATCAAATTTTCAACATGATTCTTTTTATGAATTAAAAACAAAAGAAAATATAAAGTAGTAGAAAATATGCAGCCACACACTTTGATTTCAATTAGGTCCTGAATAGTGATAAAAAAGCGGCAGTGGCGAATCGAAAGCATACTACTCATAAATTTTCCAGCAAAAAAATTTTGAAGTTCTTCTAAAGGCACGACTTTAAAAGCGCTTTCAGAAATGTTCTCCAAAAGATGTTCTTCATTTTAACTACACCCTCAAAAAAATCGCTTCTTTAACATATGTTCCAAACATATTTTGCAGGAAGCACATATATTATTGGATACTTCCGAAACATTAATATGTTTGTTTAATGTGAACATATTATATGTTTGGAAGCATTTTGAGCCCAAAAATATTATATACTTGGAAGAATTTTTCCCAAAGACGATTGTGCTCATTCCCTAACATACTCGTAATTTTCACTTCCACGAAATTTTTTAGTTCTTGGCACGTTTTCTGTAATACAAATAATGTTGAAGAAATTATTCACTTTTATAATTTTTTAAAATTTTACCTTTCGCCTGCACGGAGAATCGAACCAAGGACCATATAGTTTGTAAGCCAACACTATCCACTGTACTACGTAGCTGTTATAGTCACCAGTAGATAATTATCGTTATAAGTTACATTTATATAGCATAGTTTGCAGCGCCCACGAGCCCATGCAAACATAACATTATTTAACAGAAACATACATTTGTTTGCCACGTGGAGTAGTGGTTAGCATGTCTGCCTTGCATGCAAAGGGTCGTGGGTTCAATCCCTGCTCCGACCGAACACTTTTTGTTTTGTTTTTTAAATTACACATTTATATTTATATTTATACTATATTAAATTTTTATAATGAAACTTCGAAATGTGGGTTATTAAAGATTTACAGTCAGAAAAGAACTGTGCTTGATATAAACGAAATGGTTGGTACTATCGCTCTAAAATGACCCTGTTTTGCCTTTTACTTTTCATTAATAATTCATTTTAAAGAAAATAAACTTGTTCAATTGTTTTAGCTGCAAACTCGGACTTAATGCTCGCTTTTATATTTGAAGGTGTCCGTCAACTCCTCTTTGACTACTTATTAATAAAGAGGAACCATACTTTGTATTTATACATTTTACTGTTTAATTTTTCACTATTTCCTCCTTTTTTTTTTCATTTTACTGTCCCAACTCCAAAAAAATGTAGTGCCTTCCGTTATTTTTATGAAGATCCCTTTGTAATTTTTTGTATATTTTCCACCTTTTTGTTTTTTTAATTTCCTTTGCCTGAATATTTTGACTTACTCCTTGTACGTTCCGATTTCTTTTAACGAACCAAGAAAAAAATTGTACCCATAATGCCAAAATGAAAACACATGTGGTATATTAACTTTGTCATTCCGTTTGTAACACATCGAAATATTGCTCTAAGACCCCATAAAGTATATATATTCTGGGTCGTGGTGAAATTCTGAGTCGATATAAGCACGTCCGTCCGTCCGTCTGTTGAAATCACGCTAACTTCCGAACGAAACAAGCTATCGACTTGAAACTTGGCACAAGTAGTTGTTATCGGTGTAGGTCGGACGGTATTGAAAATGGGCCATATCGGTCCACTTTTACGTATAGCCCCCATATAAAGGGACCCTCAGATTTGGCTTGTGGAGCCTCTAACAGAAGCATATTTCATCCGATCCGGCTGAAATTTGGTATATGGTGTTGGTATATGGTCTCTAACAACCATGCAAAAATTGGTCCATATCGGACCTTAATTATATATAGCCCCCATATAAACCGATCCCCAGATTTGGCTAGCGGAGCCTAAAACAGAAGCAAATTTCATCCGAGCCGGCTGAAATTTGGTACGTGGTGTTGGTATATGGTATCTAACAACCATGCAAAAATTGGTCCACATCGGTTCATAATTATATATAGCCCCCATAAAACCGATCCCCAGATTTGGCTTGCGGAGCCTCAAAGAGAAGAAAATTTCATCCGATCCGGCTGAAATTTGGTACATGATGTTGGTATATGGTCTCTAACAACCATGCAAAAATTGGTCCACATCGGTTCATAATTATATATAGCCCCCATATAAACCGATCCCAAGATTTGGCTTGCGAAGTCTCCAAGAGAAGCAAATTTCATCCAAGCCGGTTGTAATTTAGAACATGGTGTTAGTATATGATCTTTAACAACCGTGCCAGAATTGGTCCATATCGGTCCATAATTATATATAGCCCCCATATAAAACTTTCTCCAGATTTGACCTCCGGAGTCTTTTGGAGGAGCAAAATTCATCCGATCCGGTTCAAATTAGGAACGTGGTGTTAGTATATGGTCGCTAACAACCATACCGAAATTGGCCCAATCACACAAAAATTGGTCCATATCGGTTCATAATCATGGTTGCCACTAGAGCCAAAAATAATCTATCAAAATTTTATTTCTATAGAAAATTGTGTCAAAATTTTATTTCTATAGAAAATTTTGTCAAAATTTTATTTCTGTAGAAAATTTTGTTCAAATTTTATTCGGTTCATAATCATGGTTGCCACTCGAGCCACACATAATCTACCAAGATTTTATTTCTATAGAAAATTTTGTCAAAAGTTTATTTCTATAGAAAATTTTGTTAAAATTTTATTTCTGTAGAAATTTTTGTCAAAATTTTCTTTCTATAGAATATTTTGTCAAAATTTTTATTTCTATTGAACATTTTGTGAAAATTTTATTTCTATAGAAAATTTTGTTAAAATTGTATTTCTGTAGAAAATTTTGTCAAAATTTTATGTCTACTTTGTCAAACTAAATATATACGTATTGGATCGATCTTTTTTGATTTAATATATACCACGTATGGACTTACATACAATTTAGAAGATGGTGTTAGGAGGTTTTAAGATACCTTGCCATCGGCAAGCGTTACCGCAACTTAAGTAATTCGATTGTGGATGGCAGTGTTTAGAAGAAGTTTCTACGCAATCCATGATGGAGGGTACATAAGCTTCGGCGTGGCCGAACTTACGGCCGTATATACTTGTTTTTTTTTTTTTTCAAATGTCTATTCCCTTGGTTCCGAATGTCTATTTTCTTTACTTCGAATACTCATTCTAATATTCAAATTAAATAATATTTAGACTTAAGCATATCAAATTTTTGGCCTTATCATAAAACAGTTTTCCGAAACAACATACACAAATAGCTCTCTTTTGATTCTCTCGCCGTGTTATGTTGATATCTTTCGTCAACCCTTCCGGTTTCCATTTCTATTTCTTTCTCTATACTCTCTCTCTCTATCGCTCTCTGAATAAAATATCACAACATATATATGTTTACTTGAAATTTGTAAATTTATATATGTTTACATTCACACATATTATTTTTATGAAACACTCATGTCCCAAACATAATATATTCTAACATATTAATATATGTGTCCCAAACATTTAGTGTTAGTTTAGGAACATTACATGTTTGAACTTAAATATATTGTGTTTAAAAATTGTGCCCGAAACACATTTTGTTTATATCGGAACATATGAAAAACATACTTTTCTAACAGTGTACACAGGAAGTTCTTTTAATTAAAATTTTTAGAGCCCGATTTTTTTATATTGGGTAATTGTACATTTTTTGTTTCGAATAGGGTAAAAAATGAGTAAGAATTAATAAAATAGTATAAATTTTGCAAATGAAATGAAAAAATGATAAATCCAGAAAAATTGCGAAAAAAATATTTAATGTCAAACGTTTCAGAAAAGCATTGGGATCACTTTAAAAATGTCCAAATCTGGTACAAAATTCAACATTTTAACACGATGAAAGAAATAAATATAATGTTGTCTGTTCAATGACTTGATGTATACTAAATATTTTTCACAGATGCCACAGTAAAGAAACAAAACAAGTATATATGGCCGTAAGTTCGGCCAAGCCGAATCTTATGTACCCTCCACTATGGATTGCATAGAAACTTCTACTAAAGACTGTCATCCACGAATTACTTGGGTTGCGGTAACACTTGCTGATGGCAAGGTATCTTAAATCTTCTTAACACAATCTTCTAAATTGAAAGTTAGTCCATACAGGGTATATATTAAACAAAGAAACAAACGTATATAATTCAGTTTGACAAAATGTTTCTATAGAAATAACATCTTAACAAAATTTTCTAAAGAAATACAATTTTGAAGAAAAAAATTTCTATAGAAATAAAATGTTAAAATAAATTTCTATAGAAATGTACCACTTTTCAACCGAATGGGATGAATTTTGCTCGTCCAAGAGGTTCCGGAGGTCAAATCTGGGGATCGATTTATATGAGGGCTATATATAATTATGGACCGATATGGACCAATTTTTGCTTGGTTGTTAGAAACCACAAATTTACCCAACGTATCAAATTTCAACCGGATCGGATGAATTTTGATCCTCCAAGAGGCCCCGGGGGTCATATCTGGGGATAGGTTTATATGGGGGCTATATATAATTATGGACCGATATGGACCAATTTTTGCATAATTGTTAGAGACCATATACTAACACCAAGTACCAAATTTCAACCGGATCGGATGAAGTTTGCTCCTCTAAGAGGCTCCGGAGGTCAAATCTGGGGATCGGTTTATATGGGGGCTATATATAATTATGGACCGATATGGACCAATTGTTCATGGTTATTAGATACCATATACTAACACCACGTACCAAATTTCAACCGGATCGGATGAATTTTGCTCCTTCAAGAGGCTTCGGAGGTCAAATCTGGGGATCGGTTTATATGGGGGCTATATATAATTATGGACCGATATGGACCAATTTTCACCTGGTTTTTAAAGACCATATGATAACACCACGTACCAAATTTCAACCGGATCGGATGAATTTTGCTCCTCCAAGAGGCTCCGGAGGTCAAATCTGGGGATCGGTTTATATGGGGGCTATATATAATTATGAACCCATATGGACCAATTTTTGCATGGTTGTTAGAGACCATATACTTACACCACGTACCAAATTTCAACCGGATCGGATGAATTTTGCTCCTTCAAGAGGCTTCGGAGGTCAAATCTGGGGATCGGTTTATATGGGGACTATATATAATTATGAACCGATATGAACCAATTTTTGCGTGGTTGTTAGAGACCATATAATAACACCATGTACCAAATTTCAGCCGGATAGGATGAAATTTGCTTCTCTTAGAGGATACGCAAGCCAAATCTGGGGATCGGTTTATATGGAGGCTATATATAATTGTGGGCCGATATGGACCAATTTTTGCATTTGTTAGAGACCATATGATCCTGTTTATGCGATACACTCCAATTCAATAGAATCGGTTCAGAAGCAATTTCTTTTGTTCTATAATTCTAGTAACTTTCCTAGTTATGAATACAGGCTGAATATAATCAAAGTCCCAAATTTAAAGAGTCGCCGTACAATGCTAAATATTAGATTCTTGTCTAATGTTATTCACGGACGAACGGATTGTGGCTACATTCTGAATCGGATCCTTGTGAATGTTCCTCTGAGGCCGTCACGGAACTACAAGCTGCTCAAAATCCCTTGTTCTAGGTCAAATTATGAGAATAATAACCCAATACTTCGTCTGTTCTCCCAATTCAATAAGTATTTCTTCTTACTGGACCTATCTGAAAATCATACCACACTTAAGCGTAAAGTAGTACTATTTTTAAATGCATAATGTTATTTATAAATATGTATTTGTAGAATTAGTCTGTAAGGATTATTTAATCTATAGACTTAAAAAAAAAAACACCATGCACCAAATTTCGGCAAGGTCGGATGAAATATTCTTCTCTTAGAGGCTCCGTTAGCCAAATCTGTGGGTCCGTTTATATGGGGCTATACGTAAAAGTTGTCCGATATGGCCCATTTGCAATACCATTCGACCTACATCAATAACAACTACGTATGCCAAGTTTCAGGTTGATAGCTTGTTTCGTTTGGAAGTTAGCGTGATTTTAACAGACGGACGGACGGACGGACATGCTTAGATCGACTCCGAATGTCACCACGACCCAGAATATATATACTTTATGGGGTCTTAGGGCAATATTTCGATGTGTTACAAACGGAATGACAAAGTTAATATACCCCCCATCCTATGGTTGAGGGTATAAAAATAAGGGCTCGTTCATACCGGTATACATAGTGGCGCTCACTTCATACCGGTATACATAGTATTTCAGGCTCCCATACACTTCGGGCCACTCAAGGCTTATTTTTTACCAATGAGTTCTGCCTGATTTTTTTGTTTAGCTCAAGAGTCCTGTTTTTATAAACAAGTTCGATCTGCATGTCATATCGAGTTTGACACGACTTAGAAAAGTTTTGAAATAGTCGCAAAAGATACCAGTTTACTGAGAGGAAATAAAAATTCTTTATATGCATGACGGGTAATTGCATAACCTTAGCCATGTAGAATCGAATTTAACCATTTTCGGTGGTAGCCATCCATGATAAAGTTTCGCCGTATGCAGCATACAAACGCTTTACGATTTCGATGCGCAATTTTCCATACGATATTGTTCTCTCCATTCACACAAAAAATATTTTTCTGATTGAATCACGAAATTAATTGATCCAATCACAGTTTTAGTTGGTTAAAAATCAATTGATTTCATTAGCAAAGTTCAATTAATTTTTTAATTGATTAAATTAAAAATTTAATTGATATTAATTGCAAATCTTAATTAAATTTTTCTTTAAAAACTTAACTATTTTCAATTACTCTCTTTATTTTGAATATTTTTAGTTTGAAATAAATTTAATTGTTTGAAATAAATTTTTAGTTAATAATTAAACATTTTTCATCAGTTTTATACCCTCCACCTTAGAGGGGGTATATTAACTTTGTCATTCCGTTTGTAACACATCGAAATATTGCTCTAAGACCCCATAAAGTATATATATTCTGTGTCGTGGTGAAATTCTGAGTCGATCTAAGCATGTCCGTCCGTTCGTCTGTTGAAATCACGCTACCTTCCGAACGAAACAAGTTATCGACTTGAATTTGGTATATGGTCTCTAACAACCATGCAAAAATTGGTCCACATCGGTCCGTAATTATATATAGCCCCCATATAAACCGATCCCCGGATTTGGCTTGCGGAGCATAAAAGAGAAGCAAATTTCATCCGATCCGCCTGAAATTTGGTACATGATGTTGGTATATTTTCTCTAGTCCATAATCATGGTTGCCACTCGAGCCAAAAATAATTTACCAAAATTTTATTTCTATAGAAAATATTGTCAAAATTTTATTTCTATAGAAAATTTTGTTAAAATTTTATTTCTATAGAAAATTTTGTTAAAATTGTATTTCTGTAGAAAATTTTGCCAAAATTGTATTTCTATAGAAAATTTTGACAAAATTTTATTTCTATAGAAAATTTTGTTAAAATTTTATTTCTATAGAAAATTTTGTTAACATTTTATTTCTTTAGAAAATTTTGTAAAAAATTTATTTGTGTAGAAAATTTTGTCAAAATTATATTTCTATAGAAAATTTTGTTAAAACTTTATTTCTATAGAACATTTTGTTAAAATTTTATATCTATAGAAAATTTTGTCAAAATTTTATTTCTATAGAAAATGTTGTCAATATTTTATTTCTATAGAAAAATTTGTCAAAATTTTATTTCTATAGAAATTTTTGTTAAAATTTTATTCGATTCATAATCATGGTTGCCACTCGAGCCAAAAATAATCTACCAAAATTTTATTTCTATAGAAAATATTGTCAAAATTTTATTTCTATAGAAAATTTTGTTAAAATTGTATTTCTATAGAAAATTTTGTTAAAATTGTATTTCTGTAGAAAATTTTGCCAAAATTGTATTTCTATAGAAAATTTTGACAAAATTTTATTTCTATAGAAAATTTTGTTAAAAATTTTTTTCTATAGAAAATTTTGTTAACATTTTATTTCTGTAGAAAATTTTGTAAAAATTTTATTTCTGTAGAAAATTTT
Organism: Haematobia irritans; assembly: GCF_050003625.1. NCBI lineage: Eukaryota > Metazoa > Arthropoda > Insecta > Diptera > Muscidae > Haematobia > Haematobia irritans. Next base: position 128,631,165 of record NC_134401.1, on the reverse strand, counting down.
GTCAAAATTTTATTTCTCTAGAAAATTTTGTTAAAATTTTATTTCTATAGAACATTTTGTTAAAATTTTATATCTATAGAAAATTTTGTCAAAATTTTATTTCTATAGAAAATTTTGTCAAAATTTTATTTCTATAGAAAAGTTTGTGAAAATTTTATTTCTATGGAAAAGTTTGTGAAAATTTTATTTCTATAGAAAATTCTGTTAAAATTTATTTCTATAGAAAATTTTGTCAAAATTTTATTTCTATAGAAAAGTTTGTGAAAATGTTATTTCTATAAAAAATTTTGTTAAAATTTTATTTCTATAGAAAATTTTGTAAAAATTGTATGTCTATAGCAAAATTTTGTCAAACTGAATTATATACGTATTTGATCGATCTTTTTTGATTTAATATATACCACATATGGACTTACATACAATGTAGAAGACGGTGTTAGGAAGTTTTAAGATACCTTGCCATCGGCAAACGTTACTGCAACTTAGTTTCTGATTAAAAGGTTAATTGTATCAATTAATTTATTAATTTAAAATGTTCAATCATTGACTTAATTTACTTAATATTTCCATCTTGATTAAAAAGTTAGTTGTTAACAAATAATTAATTTACTAATTGCAAAAGTTTTCAACTTCAATCAACTTTTTTAAATTTGAGATATTTTTTTCTGTGTATTTTGCTTTCCACAAATTGCCGGTGACATTTCATCGTGAAAAACATTTGGTGGGGCTTTTTGACCTCTTCGCAACCATAGTGCGAAGAGGTCATCGGTCATTCACCACCCGAAGAAACTTGAAAGTAGCTAGAGGTCTTCCTAGTCTTGCTAATTATTTACTTCGCACTTCCCTGGTACAGTCCCGAGGTACCCATATTGGGCGAATATTGACTTTCTCGGCCATCTCGTTGAGAGATTTAATGAGTATATGGCTGTTTGGGTACTGAGTTTATGCCACCTTTTGAAATACTTTTCTAAGACATTTAGCCATTTATTTTATTGATATTTCAGAGTGAAAATTCTCGCGATATTAAATTCCACAATCTGTGAGAAGTCACCAAAAACTTGTCGATAAATATATCATTTAGGTTGTGTTATCCTTAGAATAAAGTGATTCTATTTAAAAATTTTTATATTATAAACTTCTAAAGAAAATTGAAATTAATTTGACTTTCATAAATCTGACCAACTTCTTAAATACTATAAATAGAAGTCGTCCTTAAAAAGAATTTGACTTGACTGCTAGTAGTATATCTGCCCTTATTAGTCAAATACTGTTTATAGCATTATCTCCAAGTAAATAGAATGACTGGGATTTCCAAGATATTGAAAAACATATCCAGTGTTGGGTTTCAATATTTTAGAGCGTCACAAACAGAATGATATAGCTAGTATACCATCTATTGTGAAAATTATAAAAATATTAGATCAAATACTGTGCTCATCATAATGCCTTTAAAATCAAAAGACTTTAGCCATCATATAGCAGTGGAGTTGGACAAAGTGGTGTTAGAAAAGAAAATGAAAACCTCCCACCTATAATTATCTCAAGAATATAATAATACTACTATTCATAATGTTTGCATAGCTACCATCCCTCCTCCACATAGTGATTAGGGCAAAGGGGTTTTATTAATTGATATTTAAGTCAACTGTAATCATAAGCATCAAAAGAATCCTCATCCATTAGAATATCTATCATATTTTTATTATTCCTTTTTTATAATTTACCAGTATAAAATTTTCTATTTTAATCCTTTTCAGCGAGTGGTATTTCCTCCTCCCTTATTTTGAATAGCATACTTTTAGGCTTCGACAATTATTTCGTTGTGTAGTTTTGATTTTCATCTTTTTTGGAAACTTATTTCTTTTTTTTTTTTTGCTTTTCCTAATTCCTTGCCAACATTCTACACCTTTAATTAGGTTTTAGTAAAGACGGTAGCTACTTTTGTTCTTGTACTTTTCTAAAATGCAAATCCTTTCTAAGTCTTCATATAAAATTCTTGTCATTTGTTGTGGGTTATACTACTCTGTATACATTTTGAAAAGTTTTGTCACAGTAAACAAATTTCTAATACCAGCTACCATTAGCATTATTCCTGTTGCTGGGGGCAAAAGTACCACTATTGCGACAATTTACCACGAATAATAAAAACTTTTGCAAATATATAAGGAAATATTGTGTGTGTGCGTGTGTGTGTTTTAAAGAATCTTCATATAAATGTATGCTTCACAGGCAGATGACAAGAAATCCTTTTTTAACAAATGAAAAAGAGAGTCATATGTATGGGGAATATGGATGAAAGAATCAGGTGATGCATTTCAATGTCCCAGAGAACAACTGCAACTACTGCGAAGATAGTATAGTAGGGCTGAATACTCTAATTTTTATCCAATTTGCGATGAGACATTTTAGACCTACGAAGAAAAATCTATGTAATTAATACATATTTTATACACAGAAATTTCCGTAGTTAAACTAACGCTAAATTTAACTTATTTTTATTGGAAAAAAATTATTTGCTTGTAGTTCAATTTTATTATTTTTATCGAAATTTTCCAAGCTTAATGAAATCTTACTTTTTTAAGTATGTCTCAAAAATTTTATGAACTAAAAGTGAGTATAAAGTTCAACGACCGCACACATAAGTTCAATATGAACAAAAGCAAAATAAGATTTTCGTACGATTCCCAAAAATAGTAAGAATGAACTACTGTATGGTTAAAATGGTCATGATTTGGCGTCAATGATCTTCTTCTTTAATTTTAGTTAATTTCTTCTTCTATTAGAGGGTGTAATTTCGAGAACTGCAGTTAAAAAGTACAACGGGCGTTACATTTTTCTGGTTTTAACAACGCTTTGTGGAAATCTCAAAATGTGGAGTAAAATTTAGTTCAATTTTCGTGCGAGATAGTTCATTGTTCCTATAAAACAGTTCACTTTTTTTCGGTGTACACTGCGCTACACTGTGGAACAGGGTATTATAAGTTAGTTCATATGTTTGCAACACCCAGAAGGAGACGAAATAGACACATAGTGTCTTTGGCAATAATGCTCAGGGTGGGTCCCTGAGTGGATCTAGCCATGTTCGTCTGTCCGTCCGTCCGTCTGTCTGTGAACACATTTTTGTGATCAAAGTCTAGGTCGCAGTTTAAGTCCAATCGCCTTCAAATGTGGCACAAAATCCTGTTTTGGATCAGAATAGAACCCTATTGTTTTGGAAGAAATCGGTTCAGATTTATATATAGCTCCCATATATGTCTTTCGCCCGATATGCACTTATATGGACCCAGAAGCCAGAGTTTTATCCTGATTTGCTTGAAATTTTGCACAAACATAACACTTGATCGTATAGTCAAGTGTGCAAAATTTGATTGAAATCGGTTGAGATTTAGATATAGATCCCATATATATCTTTCGCCCGATATGGACTTATATGGCCCCAGAAGCCAGAGTTTTACCCTAATTGGCTTGAAATTTTGCACCAGGAGAACAATACGTACTATAGTCAGGTGTGCCAAATTTGATTGAAATCGGTTCAGATTGAGATATAGCTCTCATATATACGTTTACCACATATTCCTTATAAAATCGCCACTGCTAAGTCGAAAACTTGTAAAAGTTACTTAAATTTTCTTTTATTTCTAATACATATCTATCGACCGATAAATCATAAATACACTTTTGCGAAGTTGCTTCAAAATTGGTTCAGATTAAAATGTTTCCCATATTTATACCCTGCGCCACACTGTGGAACAGGGTATTATAAGTTAGTGCATATGTTTGTAACACCCAGAAGGAGACGAGATAGACACATACTGTCTTTGGCAATAATGCTCAGGGTGGGTCCCTGAGTCGATATAACCATGTCCGTCAGTCCGTCCGTCCGTCCATCCGTCCGTCCGTCTGTCTGTGAACACATTTTTGTGATCAAACTCTAGGTCGCAATTTAAGTCAAATCGCCTTCAAATTTGGCACATGTTCCTAATTTGGGTCAGAATAGAACCTTATTGATTTTTGAAGAAATCGGTTCAGATTTAGATATAGCTCACATATATATCTTTCGCAAGATATGGACTTATATGGCCCCAGAAGCCAGATTTTTGGCCGAATTTGATTGAAATTTTGCACAAGAAGTACAATTAGTAGCATAGTTAAGTGTGCAAAATTTTATTGAAATCGGTTCAGATTTAGATATAGCTCCAATATATATCTTTCGCCCGATATGGACTAATATGGTCCTAAAAGCCAGAGTTTTGGACCAATTTGGTTGAAATTTTGCACAGGGAGTAGATTTAGCATTGTAGCTATGCGTGCCAAATTTGATTGAAATCGATTCAGATTTAGATATAGCTCCCATGTATATCTTTCGCCCGATATGCACTTATATGGACCCAGAAGCCAGAGTTTTATACCGATTAGCTTAAAATTTTGCACAAGGAGTACAATTGGTAGTATAGTCATGTGTGCCAAATTTGATTGAAATTGGTTAAGATTTAGATATATCTTCCATATATATTTTTCGCCCGATATGGACTTATATGGCCCCAGAAGCCAGAGTTTTGGCCCAATTTGGTTGAAATTTTGCACAGGGAGTAGAATTAGCATTGTAGCTATGCGTGCCAAATTTGGTTGAAATCGGTTCAGATTTAGATATACCTCCCATATATAGCTTCTGCCCGATTTACTCTCATATGACCACAGAGGCCAATTTTTAACTCCGATTTAGTTGAAATTTGGCACAGGGAGTAGAATTAGCATTGTCGCTATGCGTGCCAAATTTGGTTGAAATCGGTTCAGATTTAGATATAGCTCCCATATATCTGTTTTTCCGATTTCGACAAAAATGGTCAAAATACCAACATTTTCCTTGTAAAATCGCCACTGCTTAGTCGAAAAGTTGTAAAAATGAATCTAATTTTCCTAAACTTCTAATACATATATATCGAGCGATAAATCATAAATAAACTTTTGCGAAGTTTCCTTAAAATTGTTTCAGATTTAAATGTTTCCCATATTTATACCCTGCGCCACACTGTGGAACAGGGTATTATAAGTTAGTGCATATGTTTGTAACACCCAGAAGGAGACGAGATAGACACATGGTGTCTTTGGCAATAATGCTCAGAGTGGGTCCCTGAGTCGATATAATCATGTCCGTCTGTCCGTCTGTCCGTCCGTCCGTCCGTCTGTCTGTGAACACATTTTTGTGATCAAAGTCTAGGTCGCAATTTAAGTCAAATCGCCTTCAAATTTGCCACATGTTACTAATTTGGGTCAGAATAGAACCCTGTTGATTTTGGAAGAAATCGGTTCAGATTTAGATATAGCTCCCATATATATCTTTCGTCCGATATGGACTTATATGGCCCCAGAAGCCAGATTTTTGGCCGAATTCGGTTGAAATTTTGCACTAGAAGTACAATTAGTAGCATATTTAAGTGTGCAAAATTTGATTGAAATCGGTTCAGATTTAGATATAGCTCCCATATATATCTTTCGCCCAATATGGACTAATATGGTCCTAAAAGCCAGAGTTTTGGACCAATTTGGTTGAAATTTTGCACAGGGAGTAGATTTAGCATTGTAGCTGTGCGTGCCAAATTTGATTGAAATCGATTCAGATTTAGATATAGCTCCCATGTATATCTTTCGCCCGATATGGACTTATATGGCCCCAGAAGCCAGAGTTTTGGCCCACTTTGGTTGAAATTTTGCACAGGGAGTAGAATTAGCATTATAGCTATGCGTGCGAAATTTGGTTGAAATCGGTTCAGATTTAGATATACCTCCCATATATAGCTTCTGCCCGATTTACTCTCATATGACCACAGAGGCCAATTTTTAACTCCGATTTAGTTGAAATTTGGCACAGGGAGTAGAATTAGCATTGTCGCTATGCGTGCCAAATTTGGTTGAAATCGGTTCAGATTTAGATATAGCTCCCATATATCTGATTTTCCGATTTCGACAAAAATGGTCAAAATACCAACATTTTCCTTGTAAAATCGCCACTGCTTAGTCGAAAAGTTGTAAAAATGAATCTAATTTTCCTAAACTTCTAATACATATATATCGAGCGATAAATCATAAATAAACTTTTGCGAAGTTTCCTTAAAATTGTTTCAGATTTAAATGTTTCCCATATTTTTTTACTAAAATTGTGTTCCACCCTAGTTCATTAGCCAACTTAAATTTTGAGTCTATAGGTTTTGTAAAAGTCTATCAAATTCTGTCCAAATCGAGTGATATTTAAATGTACACGCAAAAAATAATTCTTTCCTCCCAAACGAAATTTTAGACGAACAAAGTTCGTTTCTCATTTGCCTTTCGCTGTAAGGAAGTGTATTTGGAAGAAAAGTATATACTTTTTGTGATAAACGTTTATTCTTTCCCAGGATGTAAAAACAATTTCATAAAGACAAACTCAAAAAAAAAAAAAAAAAAACATTGTTTTCTTGCTAATTGCATTTTCCCCCACATCTTTTTCACATCCACAAGGTTTTTTAGTTCTTAGCACCTTTTCCTGTAATACCAACAATGTAGAAGAAATTATACGATTTTATAATTTTTTAATTTGTTTTACCTTTCGCCTGGACGGAGAATCGAACCGCGGACCATGCACTTTGTAAGCCAACACACTAACCACTGAGCTATGTACCTGTTATGGTCATCAATAGCTAATTATCCATATAAGTTATATTTATATAGCATAGCTTGCGGCGCCCACGAACCGAATAAACAAAGTTTATTTAACAGAAACAAACATTTAGTTTGGCACCGTGGAGCAGTGGTTGCTACGTCCGACTTGCATGCCAAGGGTCGTGGGTTCGATCTCTGCTTCGACCAAAGTTTTTTTTTTAACATATATTCCAGATATATTCGGAAGATTCCGAAAAATGTTCAACATTACATTGTAGTATATTAAATTTTGAACTGTAAAATGTGTCTTATTAAAGACCTAAAGTCAGAAAAGAACAGTGTTTGATATAAACAAAATGGACTGTGTTGTTGTTTCAAAAATAACTTTTTTTATTGAAAAAATAAAAATTTTGTAACAAACGAATTTTTTTCGTGATAAAAGTTTAAAATTTTCGAAGCAATTCAAAAAACTCTAACAAAAGAAAAACGTTTTCGGTACACGTTTTCCAAACGTTTTTTTTTTCTTTGCGTGTATGTATTTGGAACAAACCTTTATATATAGCACCCAACACATTTGACGGATGTGATATGGTATCGAAAATCTAGATCTACAAAGTGGTGTAGGGTATAATATAGTCGGCTCCGCCCGACTTTAGACTTTCCTTACTTGTTATTTATAAATTGTGAAATTTCTTTAGTTTTAGTACAAAAAAATGCATCACGTTGACTTGTATAAGACTCAAATAATAGTTCTTGTTAATATCTTTGAATAATATTTGGTCCTGGGTTATGTGTTCACCATTCTTGTTTCTAGTAATCAGTCAACCCCATGCCACATTTGAGGTTTGAAGTTGATGTCAAATTCTAGGAATAACGAATAACAAATAAACTGAACTGAACTAAAATCTTGGTGAATTGAACATGGAAACTTCATTTCAAAAATTCAAAGATTTGATCCTTTAGTTTTATTTTTTCATCGAAATTTTCTTATATGGCTCATAAAAGGTAAAAAAGAAAATCTAAGAAGACACAGAAAGCATTTCCTTAAACGTCTCTTTAAGTGAATACATAGGACAACCGCAACTAAACAAAAATGAATGCAATATGTTGCAAATAATCATCTGGCATTTGAACAAACATACATGAAGTCTTGTGTTCTGGGTGACAATGAACCCAGTAGGAAAAATGTTTGCAGTACACAGAGAGAAACATATTAGAGAGATTAGATTAATGTTCTGTACGAGTGTTATGTCGGATCCAGCATTGCTTGATGCCCAGCAAAAAAAATCGGAAGTTGTTCTAAGGCACAACTTTAAAAGCACCTCCAAAAATGTCCTCCCAAAGATGTTCTCTATTTTAACTACATAGTAAGTTCTTTAATACATTTTTTTATAATTCGTTTTTTTTTTCATATTTTTAGTGGGTAATTTTGACATTTTTTGTTTCAAATAAGTTAAAAACAGAGTAAGAATTAATAAAATGGTACAAATTATTAAAAGTTTGTCGAAAAAAAAGCTAAATCCAATCTACAAAAGTGCGAATTTTTGAAAATATTTGAGATCAACCTTTAGAAAGCATTAAAAATCATAGAAACTATAAAAATTATTTATTTCGCAAAATATTAAAAAAAAATTAAATCACATCAAGAGCTTAAGACCTTAGTTGTCATAGCCATTAAACTGTTTTAAGTTATCAATCCGCCGTTGCCGGTCCCAAGCCCGGATGTGAAAGGAGGAGGGAGGGGCCGTAGTGATCCCTGAATGGCAATCTTTTATCTTGCGTCTCAGGAACTAGGAGGCCCTTTAAAATCCAGCACTCTGAACACTCGCCCCAAATACACGGACCCTCACCGTTGAAAGTAGGTTTTGCTGGGGGCTAATAACCCACTCAAGTAAAAATATATATATTACAGAAACGATTACAAATATAAGAAGAAACCCAATAACGACGACGACTTTTGGCTTTAAGAAACGGATAATGATTGGTACATGGAACGTGAGATCGCTTTCGGACCACTCGCGCTTGGAGCAAGTATGCCGCGAGATGGAATGCTATAAACTAGAAATGCTAGGATTAAGCGAAATAAGATGGCTAAAAACTGGGACCACACGACTATCTTCAGGACATCTCTTCATCTACTCTGGAAATAACCATCACAAAATACGCGGAGTTGGACTGCTCCTAACACCCCACTCTAGCAAATGTCTCCTGGAATTTAATCCTATATCGGATCGAATCATAGTAGCTAGATTTAACTCTCGTTTCTGCAAAATATCGGTAATACAATGCTATGCGCCCACTGAACCTGACGACGACGAAGCAAAAGATGAGTCCTACTCTCAGCTGGATAGTACAATGACCGCCATCCCTGGAGGTGACATAAAAATAATTATTGGAGACAAGAATGCCAAAGTAGGCAACGACAACACAAACATTGAGTCAGTGATGGGCAGAGAAGGACTCGGGCCTATTCGCAACGATAACGGCGAACGTCTCATCGATTTCTGCACACGACACAACCTCTTCATAGGAGGTACAAGATTCATCCATAAGGACATTCACAAATACACCTGGGAATCACCTGACTGCCGTACTCGAAATCAAATAGACCATGTGTTAGTAAGCAAGCTATTCACAGGCTCCTTGGAGGACGTAAAAACCCGTAGAGGCGCTGATATGGATAGCGACCACCAACTACTAGTGGGAACTTTCCGTCTAAGGCCTGCGGCGGTCAAACAAACAAAACAAACAGCAAAATATGAGGTATTGAAACTACAGGACCCAACAATCGTGGTGATGTATAACAATAGTCTAGCGTTAAACATTAAGGATGGAAACTGGGAAGAAGTTGCAGAAACATGCAAGCAGACCGCGAAGGATATACTTGGAACTAAAAACAGTCGGCGCAAGCCATGGATTACCGACAACACATGGGCTGAAATACAGAAGAGGAAAAAACTAAAACACAAAATTATGAGAGTCAAGGATACGGCAGAGAAGCTCGCTACCAGAGCAGAATACAGACGAGTATCCTTAACCGTAAAGTCACTAGCACACAACGATAAAAACTTGTATTACAACAACATCGCCGAAGAAATGGAGCAAGCAGCAAACACAGGAAACATGCGCAAGGTCTACGCATCCATAAAGACAATTGGTGGTAACAACATCAGATATACGGAAATAATTAAAGACAGCAATGGCAACATTCTAACATCGCCAATGTCACAACTCAGTCGGTGGCGGGAATACTATATTGAACAACAGCGAACCCTTGACAGCAGTACATGGCAGCGTCAACACCATATACAAAACTAAATATTGGACATCTCAATCGAGCCTCCAACGACTGCAGAAATCGAAACCGCGCTACTACAGCTCAAGAATGGGAAATCCGCAGGTCCCGATGATATCCCTGACGAGCTCCTTAAGTATGGAGCATCGACATTAGCCCAGCCACTTTACAGGGTAATTAGAACTGCGTGGGTCACAAACAATATACCAAAACAATGGAAGGAAGGAGTAGTAATAACAATCCCCAAAAAAGGAGATTTGCGCGAGTGTAAAAAGTGGAGGGGAATAACCTTACTAAACTCCATAGCCAAGCTCATGGCAATGCTGCTACTCAACCGCATCACCCCCGCCGTGGAAAGCATACTTCGAAAGGAACAAGCGGGTTTCAGAAAGGGTAGATCTTGCTCAGACCACATAAACACCCTGCGGGTTATCATAGAACAATTCAGAGAGTTCAACTCCCCACTATATCTTTTGTTTGTCGACTTCGAACGCGCCTTCGACACTGTATCAAGGGAGGCACTCTGGGAAACACTAGCGGAAAAGGGTTTCCCGGAAAAAATAATATCACTTATACAAGAACTCTATAACTCTTCTGAGAGTAGGGTACGGTTCAACAACGCCGAAAGCCTGCCTTTCACACTCACCAGCGGAGTCAGACAGGGCTGCATGCTCTCGCCAATATTATTCTTGCTCCTGCTAGATAAAGTGATGGAACAAACAAACACGGAAGCTCCAAATGGGATAAAATGGAATATGACAGAGCGTCTAAACGATATCGACTACGCAGATGATATCTGTCTGATGGCACATCGATTCCTCGACATTGAAGATAAACTAAAAAAGTTATCAATAAATGCTGCTAAAATCGGCCTGAAAATTAACACAAGGAAGACCAAAATTATGAGGATAAACTCAAACGTGGCCTCAACCCTAAAACTAAATGGCACCATCATCGAAGAAACAGAGTCTTTCAACTATCTGGGAAGTGTCATCACCAAAGACGGGGGTACGGATGATGACATAATTTCGCGTATAAACAAAGCACGAAGTGCTTTTTACTCCCTGCACAAAGTATGGCGCAACAAAGGGATCAGCAGGAAAACCAAACTCCGCATTTTCGACTGTAGTGTCAAATCAGTCCTATTATACGGTTCCACTACATGGGGATTAACCCAATCAAATATAAATAAACTGCAGACCTTGGTCAACCGGTGCCTGCGCAGAATATTATGTATTTATTGGCCAAACACAATTAGCAACACCGATCTTCATAACATAACCAACAGCAACAAAGTTGAGTATGACATAAAAAAACGCAAATGGACTTGGATCGGCCACATACTTAGGAGAAACGACAACGATATCACTAAATCAGCTCTGCAATGGAACCCCCAAGGACAAAGAAGACCGGGAAGACCAAGAAATACCTGGATGAGGTCGGTAAGACGCGAGTGCGAAAGCCAGCATATGTCGTGGAGCCAGGTAAAACACATTGCCTACGACAAAACAAAATGGAAAGATTTTGAAAGATATATATATATATATATATATATATATATATATATACCATACCATGCCCATGTTAAATTCATCGCTTATGCGTCAATTTTGCTCCACTTCCGGATCCAAAAAGAACATTTTCATTACTTTTTTGGCGACGCTTTTTTTGCTGGGCATATACAGCCGGGTCTGGTCATGAGAAGTGCGATATATTTGGTCTGCGATTTTGAACTTTCATCGAAATATAATTTTTGGCATATAAAATTGTGTCAAAAATTAAATCAACGAAATTCAAGGTTCCTGATCCAGCTTTCCTAGTGGGTATCTTTAGCTAATTTTACACTCAAATAAACATTTCGCCAATAGTCTAACATCTTTGCGAATAGTACTTACATTTTTAAGAACGAGCATACCAAAAAGGATTTTCATTTGTCAGAGGAGTAGGAAGTGACTGTGGTGAGTTGGTGAATGAGTGGGCGAGTGAGTGAATTTTCCAGGCAGCATTTACTTAGCTTGGAGTTGAAAACGATGAAACCCAAGAAAATATAAAGACTTAGCAATCTTGACAACTACTTTCCGGTTGACATGTAATTTTCACATAAAGATAAATGTGATGTGTGTGGGTGTATTCATACTCCTCGTTTACTCTTTGTACATAAACACACACATATACACTTATTTCTAGTTATGTGAACAATGTTTCTATCTACTACAACGACTTTATTTTTAAGTATTATTTTTTCCCCAAAAAGGAAGTAAAATCTTTATTTGAGAAGACACTAATATGGGTGTATTCTCTGAGAAAACCCCCCAAAGAAAATAGAAGGTATTAAGTTAACAATTTTTCGGAACACACAACCAAAATGAAAAGCAAAAATTAAATGATGTATTTACCAAAGATCAAGAAAATAAAATGTGAAGTTAAGAAGATATGTTGAGCTTTTCTTCGGAAGTAAAGCATTGGATCACATCGTTGTAAAAAAAAAAACGTTTATACATGGAGAAGGCTTGAAGAAATATCTGTGCTGTTCTAAGACCTCCTACTACAGCGCTTTATAAACCTGAATTTATTCTCATCAAAAGATACTTCTTTGCTAACTTTATCCAAAAACCGACCAGAAATTTTTATACTGAAAGCAGAGAAAGAAACCGCCGAGTCGCGTCGCTGATTTCAGTTGCCGCCGACCGTTTCTTGCCAGTCGACGCCGCCGCCGAATATGTCGAATCATCTCGACTCAAATTTAGCCGCAAATTAATCAAAAATATCAATTTAAATCAGAAAAAAAAATTTTAATAATTGTCGTATTTAATCAATCAATTTCAAACTGCTATACCGGTTTTGCAAAAATTTAGCTCAAAAATTTTTAACGAAATGTAAATTTGATTGTAAGATTGGTTGTACAACTAATCTCATTACCATTCGATTAGCTTCAAAATGATATTATAATGTATAATTGTGGGCCGCCGAATGAACAAATTTATATAGACTTAGCCGTCAAGACGCCGCCGCCGGAAGCAAAAATTTAGTGTCAGATGCCGCCAAAAAAATGGGTCGGCTTCATTCTCTGACTGAGAGTTACTAAGTAGTTTCTGTACTTTATTTCATGGGATTGGGAACCCCAATCTGCTAACTGACAGCTGTATTGTAAAGCTTAAAATTTTTGAACTTCTATGTACTCAGAACGTTTTGATATATGAGCGCTATTTTTATTGTTTACAGCAACTTAAAACTCTCAGTCAAAAAAAGGAATTAAATATTAAAAATTTTCATACGAATTATTTTGTACAACTATAAACTTACTTCAAATTTGGCAATGGTGCTCCGTCAAGGACCAGTTTTTATCGATGGTATGGTAAATTCAACTGAGGTCGTAGTTCACTCCAAGACGAATTTCATGAAGGTCGTCCGAAATGAGTTGTTGTTCCGGAAAGCATTGATGCTGTAAGCCAACTGATATTGCAAGATCGTCATGTGATGTGATCATGAGATTGAGACAACCTATGTGAATCGCTCGAAGGAAGGCTCGTGTCGATTAGTCAAAAGGAATGCTCCAATAATAAGATCGCGATGCTTCGAAACACGTCTATGATATCGTGAAAGGTGATGAATCGCGGATTTACGCGTATGGGCACGAATGTAAACAGTAGTCTACTGTTAGGCCTGTAAGCTGTATAGTGTGATAAAACGTGGCAATCCATTGCTACATGCTTATCTAGTTTGTTTTTCAAACTAATTGTTGTGGCTCCGAAGAAGGTGATTCGGATCATGGAAATCGAAGTTAATACTGAGGTCCTTGGTCTAGTTCCTGAATCTAAATAAAACAATTGTTAATCCATGGTCCCACGATTAAAGCTATATGTATCTTACCTTTAAGAATTTTATCCCTAGATCGCAAGTTTCGATCCATTCTATAGCACGATCCATTCTATAGAGATTCGCAGGCCAACACGCTCCCATTCCATACTTTACTTCCAAATAAACTTTGGTGTCTTTGTAACTTTGACAGACTCTTCACCGACCCTTCTAATTCTCATCCTAAAAAACACTCCGCCATGCGCAACTGTTACCACATCCCAAGTAATTCGATTGTGGATGACAATCTTTTGTGGAACTTTGTTCGTAATGCATGATGGATGGTGCATAAGATTCGGCCTGGCCAAACATTCGGCCGTATACACATGTTGTTTCGTTCGCGGCATTGTATCGTTCTGCCCTTCAGGATTTTATGGTCTCTTTTTTTTTGCTTATTGGATTCTTTTCAGATTATCCCTTCGGCGCATCCGGAGGAAGTTGCCGGCTTCATTACTTTCAATATATTACTGCTAGTTTCACGATTGGTCATAATTTTGGTCGTCTCATCTATATGATATATTTTGGCTGTCAATCCCGATATGTTCTCACTAAAATGCCCGGCCTCACTTTATGAGTTTCCTACGATGGCGATTTTTAGGGAAGAGATCCTACCCCAAATAGCCTTTGATGGTATGATCTAAAACGAGAAAATAATAATTTTAAGGATGTTTATTTAATATTAACTTTAAACAAAAAAGTAGTAAAAATTTCATTTTTTAAAAAATTTATCAAAATTTTATTTTTATAGAAAATTTTGTCAAAAAATCTTGTCAATTTATTTTTTCTAAAACTTAGACGTCCTTTTCGTTTATCAAAATTTTATTTTTATAGCAATTTTTCAACTTTTTATTGCAATAGAAAATCTTGTCAAAATTTTATTCCTAGGGCAATTTTTGTCACAATTTCATTCTTAGAGGAAGTTTTGTCAAATTTTATTCCTACAGAAAGTTTTGTCAAAATTTTAGTTAGAGAGAAAATTTTATCAAACTTTTATTTCTATAAAAAATTTTATAAACATTTTATTTCAATATAAAAATTTGTCAAAATTTCATTTCTTTTATTTCAAAATTGTTTTATAGAGGATTTTGTCAACATTTTATTCCTACACCCAGAGAAATGGTTGGTTGCAATTCGATCATTACAATGAGGAAATGATGTCAGTAACTTATTTTTTGTTACAAGAACAATGTTTTGATTATTTTCCCCATTATACATCCAACATGACCATAAAAAACTTCACAGGATCAAAACGAAATTCCCATAACCATTCAATTGGTTACAATAACCAATGACGATAAATTTGGTTTTATGCTGCATAAAATTGTTGAGCTAACCACCAGCATAGTGAGACCTACATCATGGGAATCAACAAATGGTTGGTACAACCAAAAGTTGAGTATACTAATAGAATCTTAGTTCAATTATAGGACGGGCGTAAGGTAGTTGTTGCAACAAATAAATATTTATATCAACATCGACATGGTAAATGGTATGACGCTACAAAATTTGCAAAACGGGGAACAGCAATTACTTGATAATAGTCTGCAATACATTGAATAAAGTTTATCCCATAAAAAAGAAGTTGCCTTCAGGTAAGTATCGCACCGATTTATAAAAAAGGAATATTACAAAATTTCCATAAAAATTGCAGGCTTCATACACCAACAAACACAAATACTTTTTACGGCAAGCGAGCTTTTTTTTTATTGTATTAAGCGCACAGGACGAGCCTAAGTCGATCTGTATTTATATTTAGAGGCTTAAGGAAGAAATTTCTGGCAAGTATATATTGAATTAGGTTCTGTAGTTTGACCACATAATTGCAACCTAATAACCATCTGTCATTGGTATACAAACATTACCTATAAAAAATTGTAAATTGTAATGTAAATTGATCTCACATATATGTAGATCAAAAGCCTTTGTTGTTAGCACCTTTTGTATTTATTTTCGTAGTTAATTATGATTGTAAATCTTGTAATAAATTAATAAAATCTCAATATAATTCCTTTCATTTAATATAGGAATTTGGTTAGGATAACAATAAAGAAAATCGAGGGCGGTTGCGTCAACAAACAAAACAATTAAGTTGAGATTGCGACAACCAATGCAAAATGCACTACCATGCAGTTACAATTGCCAAATGTTAGTTGTGCTGACAGATATCATTGATAGTTGATGGAACCACCTGCTTTCGGTTGGCAAATAATTCGGTTGAGGCAACGAATTTGTTTTCTGGGTGTATAGAAAATTGCTAGAGAAAATTTTGCCACAATGTTTTCCTAGAGAAAATTTTGTCAAAATTTTATTTCTATAGAAAATTTTGTTAACATTTTATTTATATAGAAAATTTTCTAGAGAAAATGTTGACAAAATGTTATTTGTATAGAAAGATTTTTTCAATATTTTATTTTTATAAAAAACTAGCGTAACCCGGCCCGCTTCGCTGCGCCTTCCGAAGCATATTTGGAGGAATATTTTCGTTAACTTAGTCAACTATATCCTTCGTGCTGAAAACAAATTCGAAAAGATTTGAATTCTTTTAAACAAATCGGACTACTTGATTTTTCGTTTATAGGTACAAATACGGCGGGAGAGGGTGTACCTTTTTCTATATTTCTTGTGAACTTAAGGTGTGGCTTGTCAAGGAAAGGTATCCTTCTCCTCAACATATCTGAAAATTAAGCACTATATTATAATAACATACAAAGAATTACTGTTTCCCACCCAATAAATCGGAAAAAGCAAAAATAGTAAAAAATTTTACCACATAAACATTTGCTAAAATGTTGGAAAATGATGCACCCTCTACGTTGGCTGCCAATTTCATGTAAATTTAAGTTCTTTACTAAAAAGAAGTCTGTGCAAAAATCATAAAATTATGTTCCGAGTTCCCATTTACGGACAACCCTCTACTTTCAATTTAGGAAAAAAAAGGACAAAAGGGAACCCTCCCCCCACCTTCGCTCCACTCCGACCTGATATCGGACTATCACGGACTATCAGACTATCACTATATTAATTTCGCAACTACTCAATGGTCCCTATAAATTATATCGAAGTAAATCGACAAAGTTTATTTCAATTTTCCCCTTCCCCAACCAGATATCGAAAAATCATATACTAATTTAAAAATCATGTATAAATTTAATCACCTCCTCCCACGTTCCCTGTAAATTTCAAGTAGATCGGCGATGTTTAAATTTTGTTCTATTGTTTTAAAGGGACGTCACTTTCCCCGATACAATATCGACAAACACCGTAGTGAATAGCACCCCTAACCTTCCCTGAAAATTCTTGAAACTTTCCTTCAAGTGTGGAGCAAGGAAGGTTGTCTCTTCGTTCATAACCTTCCCCCACTGCCTATGTAAATTTCAAGAAAACTTAAGAATTGTTGTTTTTTTTTTGCAGTTTTAGAGGAGGACCTCCTCCCCGACTAAATATCGAAAAGTGATGTAGCGTATCTTTTGTAAACGTCCCAGAAAATGTCAAGCAAATTATAAACCTAAAAGGGCGGCCTCTCTTCCGTCCAAATATCACAAAATTAGATATCAACTATTAATATCGTAACCTTTCCCCAGTCCTCTGTAAATTTCAAGTAACTCGGTAAAAGTTTAATTGTTTCTCTGTATGTACTTAAGAGAAGCGGATGTCTCCCTATGCCCTTTTATTTTTATTAAAAAATCGAGAACCTGATATAAATTTCATAACCCATTTTTTCCGTAAAATTTCAGTCGGGGGAGTTTAGTTTTGTTTGTACTTTCAAATAAAAAAATTCTTGCAAAGGGGTGGTCCCCCTCCCCGACCAAATATCGAAAAATAATGTAGCGGATTTTTGTCTAGATGCCAACCCCAACATTCAATGAAAATTTCAAGCAAATCGCATAATTTTGTTCCAAGTTTCGAAAAGTAGGGCACGGGGGAGGTCCCCCTCCCCATCCACATATGAAATCATCGGGTACCCCATACTAATTCCATAACCTCACCACATGTTCTCTGTAAATCTCAGATAATTTTGAGAATTTTAGTTTTTTCACTGTACTTAAAAAAAAAGTCGAACAACGGGGAGGCCCCCCTCCGCCACCAAATATCGAAATAAAAAGTAGCGGATCTTTGTCTAGATGCCAACCCCAATTTTCAATGAAAATTTCAAGCAAATCGGTCAACTTTGGTCCAATTTTCAAAAAGTCCGACAAAGGGGAGGTCCCCCTCCGCGACCAGGTGTCAAAAAATGAGGTACCCTATTTTCACCACATGAACGCCCCCTACGATCTCTGAAAGTTTCAAGTAAATCGGTTCAGCCGTTTTGGAGCCAACTCGGAACATACAAATAAACAAACAAACAAACAAACAAATAAACAAACATAGATTGAATTTTATATATATAGATTTTGTAAAAATTTTATTTCTATAGAAAATTTTGTTTAAATTTTATTTCTATAGAACATTTTGGCAAACTTTTATTTCTAAATAAAATATTTTGAAAATTGTATTTCTATTGAAAATTTTCTCAAAATTTTATTTCTATAGAAAATTTTTTCAAAATTTTATTTCTGTAGTAAATTTTATCAAAATTTTATTTCTATAAAAAATGTTAACAAGATTTTATTTATATTGAAAATTTTGTAAAAATTTTATTTTTGTAGAAAATTTTGTCGAAATTTTATTTCTATTGAAAATTTTGTCCAAATTTTATTTCTATAGAAAATGTTGTCAAAATTGTATTCCTAGAGAAAATTTTGTTTAAATTTTATTTCTATAGAACATTTTGCCAAATTTTATTTCTATAGAAAATTTTGTTAAAATTTTATGTCTATAAAAATTTTTTAAAAATTTTTATTTCTATAAAAAAATTTTGCCAAAGTTTTTATAAAAAATTTTGCCAAAATTTTATTTTTGTAGAAATTTTTGTTAAAATTATATTTCTATAAAAAAATTTTGTCAACATTTTATTCTTACAGAAAATTATGTCAACATTGTATTTCTATTGAAAATGTTGTCAAAATTGTATTTCTATTGAAAATTTTGTCAAAAATATATTCCAATAGAAAATTTTGTCATAATTATATTTCTATAAAAAAAAATTTATTTGTTGTTTTGATCTCAGCTTTAAAACCATTGTGTTGACTAAACTACAAGAGTAGCTTAATCAAGAGAGGAAAAGAATGTTTGTCAAATTTATTTGGGAAAAACCCTATAGACTGCAAGATGATTGGATGGACGTACGTTTCGGAATTACCACATTCCTCATCAGCATCCTCTACTTGCAGCAAAACTATCAACCAATTATCAGAATAAATTCAGGCAGTTCACTAAACCCATGGTGAACCACACTTGAACCTTCCGAAAAAAGGTTTATGATAGCCGGCTTCTGCCGAAATAAATTCATACAAACATTTCTCTTTTCCTTTGCCACCATCAAATCATCGATTTGAGTGCAGTTGGATGGGTTTATTTTGAGCGTGCTTCCTCTTACTTCATTCGTGTTTTGTTTTTTATTGTGGGTTTGTACTTCAATCATATTTGTTGTTTTGATCTCAGCTTTAAAACTATTGTGTTGACTTAACTACAATAGTAAATTTTGTCAAAAATATATTCCCATAGAAAATTTTGTAAAAATTTAATTTCTGTCGAAAATTTTGTCAAAATTGTATTTCAATAGAAAATTTTGTCCAAATTCTATTTCTATAGAAAATGTTGTCCAAATTTTATTTTTATAGACAATTTTGTCCAAATTCTATTTCTATAGAAACTTTTGTCCAAATTTTATTTCTATAGATAATTTTGTCCAAATGTTAGTTCTATACAAAATTTTTTGTCAAATGGAAAATTTGTGAAGAACCTCCTAAGTGGAGATTTTGTAAAATCTACCAAAACATCAAGGATTCTACCAATCTACCAAGCAGTAAAAAATCTACCATTTCTGGTAGAGATCTACCAACTGTGCACTCACAGAAAAAACATGTTTGAACATGGTTGCAGCATCCATTTAATGTTTATATAGAGCATGTAATTGTCGCGAAAACCATGTATTTTGTCTTTGTAAAAATAATTTTCGAGCGGAGAAAAATATACGTTGGCAATAAACATTTAAATGGTTCTCAAATGCAGCAAACATATTCTATATTTAAATGATAGAATTTGAGACCATTACATGGTCGGGGAAATCATGTACCTTTCCATTCAATTTTTTACTTTTTGCAGAGAAAAAAAGTATTTTTGTAGGTTACGTGTAGACATGTCTAGAACCATTACATGTACATAAAGACCATGTACATTGTTCTCGTGACCATTTAATTTTTATACCCTCCACCATAGGATGGGGGTATATTAACTTTGTCATTCCGTTTGTAACACATCGAAATATTGCTCTAAGACCCCATAAAGTATATATATTCTGGGTGGTGGTGAAATTCTGAGTCGATCTGAGCGTGTCCGACCGTCCGTCTGTTGAAATCACGCTAACTTCCGAAAGAAACAAGCTATCGACTTGAAACTTGGCACAAGTAGTTGTTATTGATGTAGGTCGGATGGTATTGCAAATGGGCCATATCGGTCCACTTTTACGTATAGCCCCCATATAAACGGACCCTCAAATATGGTTTGCGATTGCTCTAAGAGAAGCAAATTTCATCCGATCCACCTCAAATTTGGTATATGGTGTTAGTATATGGTCTCTAATAACCATGCAAAAATTGGTCCATATCGGTCCATAATTACATATAGCCCCCATATAAACTGATCCCCCGATTTGGCTTGCGGAGCCTCTAAGAGGAGCAAATTTCATCCGATCCGGCTGAAATTTGGTACATGGTGTTAGTATATGGTCTCTAAGAACCGTGCAAAAATTGGTCCACATCGGTCCATAATTATATATAGCCACCATATAAACCGATCCCCCGATTTGGGTTGTGGAGCCTCTAAGAGAAGCAAATTTCATCCGATTCGGCTGAAATTTGGTACATGGTATTGGTATATGTTCTCCAATGACCATGCAAAAATTGGTCCACATCGGTCCATAATTATATATAGCCCCCATATAAACCGATCCCCCGATTTGGGTTGTGGAGCCTCTAAGAGAAGCAAATTTCATCCGATTCGGCTGAAATTTGGTACATGGTATTGGTATATGTTCTCTAATGACCATGCAAAAATTGGTCCACATCGGTCCATAATTATATATAGCCCCCATATAAATCGATTTCCTGATTTGTCCTCCGGAGCCTCTTGGAGGAGCTAAATTCATCCGATCCGGTTGAAATTTGCAACGTGGTGTTAGTATAAAGCCGCTAATATCCATGCCAAAATTGGTTCATATCGGTCTATAGTTATATATAGCCGATCCCGAATCACACAAAAATTGGTTCTTATCGGTTCATATTCATGGTTGCCACTCGAGCCAAAAATAATCTACCAAAATTTTAGTTTTATGGAAAACATTGTTATTTCTATAGAAAATTTTGTCAAAATTTTATTTCTATAGAAAATTTTGTCAAAATTTTATTTCTACAGAAAATTTTGTCAAAATTTTATTTCTATAGAATTTTTTTCCCAAATTTTTTTTCAATAGAATTTTTTTTCAAATTTTACTTCTATAGAAAATATTGTCAAAATGTTATTTCTATAGAAACTTTAAACTTAATTATATACGTATTTAATCGGCCTTTTTAGTTTAATATATACTACGTATGGACTACCTTGTAATTTAGAAGACGGTGTTAGGAAGTTTTAAGATACCTTGCCATCGGCAAGTGTTACCGCAACCCAAGTAATTCGATTGTGGATGACAGTCTTCAGTAGAAGTTTTTACGCAATCCATGGTGGAGGGTACATAAGCTTCGGCCTGGCCGAACTAACGGCCGTATATACTTGTTTTATTTTTTTTTTGCAGCGAAAAGAATTTTATAAAAACATTAAGCAGGTACCTACGATTTTCATTTTGCGCGTCAGTCGTGTGTTGATTGTTTCTTGGAATGAACGGAGAATTCAGTCGTGGCACGTGGTTTTATGTGAACACAAAAAAGAAAGTGTAATTTAAAAAAAATGTACCTGTTTTTTGTTCTGCATTTTGATATATGGTATAATTTATTTTTATTTGCAGTTACATGATGCCTGAGTTTGTACATTTGATGGGCACGAAGTAAATAGATTGTGTAAAATATGTGTGTAAAATATGTGATGTTTGCTTGCACGACATTATAAATACAAATAAACAATGAATTAGATTATAAATAAATAAAAACAAATAAATAAAGTTAATTTTGTGTTTTCTTTTCTCAAGCGGTGTCCTTTTTTCGACGACGAAAAAAGTTTTTTCATAAAGATCAAAACATTTTAGGTTGTGACAATGTTCTTTTAATTGGAAAAAAAAAACATTTTTGACGAATACCATAACATTTTAAATCATGACCATTGTATTTTAATGGAAACAAAATTCTTTTTATCAATATAATAACATTTTAGATGAGGACAATTTTATTTTTCTTAGAACCATGTTCACTGACCCAACATGGTTGCAGATGAAAATGTTACATGTTCGCCGCAAAAATAGCTCCTATCATATTATTTTGTTCTTCGAATATGATTGTGACAATCATGTTTCTTCTCTGCGTGTGTCAACCGTGTTTACGGCTCGTTAGTCGTTTACTGGCCTCCAAAACGCTCTCTATTAAGAGGTGATAATAACAATTATTATTAATTCATTTTAATTGTTTTGGTTTATATTATGGTCAACGGGTACATCCACAAGAGTTGGAGGTGCCATGCCGCAAAATAGGAAATTCAACACATAAAGGTGTCATTTCACTTTATATCTGGCACCACAACCCAATGGGGGTCTGTCCATCTTCCCCTTGTACCCGCTACCGTGTGACTGACAAACACTACCACCAATTGTAATGTCATATGCAACAAGCAGGGACAACATATAAACCTCTAAGTTTAATTAGCATAGCATATACAATCCAAATATCTCTAATTGATGTTAAATCAAACAACTTCAAAATAATAGCGAAAATTTTCTTTTTGATCTAAACATTTTAATTTGGGATGGCATTAAAACTTGAAGAAAATGTCTCAATTTCCTTTTTGCAAAATTTGAGAAAACCTTTGGGTTGTAGTATCTTGTCCATTTATCTTTTGCAATGGGTTTTAGTAAGTATCACAGTATCAAAATCATAATCATTATTTTATGATTTTATTCCACCTAGTTAGTATTGGTTAGCAACCTTTGGTCTATGAAAGAATCTGAGCAAATACATGGCCCATTATTTGTGAAGTTGAATAGTTAAGACGATATCTAAAAATGAAGTTTCCGTTCAAAAATCAGGAATTTCCTTGACATTTTCATTAGATGCTCAAGCTCAAAATATGAGTGTCATCTATACAGACAGTTAGACAGGGACATTGCCATCAACATCATCAGCACAAGCACCAGCTTCGTTTCCACTGCCATCACCATTAAAACTAAGTACCCTTGTCTACTGACCATACCTTTCAAACACAACTTAAATATCCTTTTTTGCTTTTGCGATTGTGTGTGAATCGCAAATGTCGTCTATGAACCCATGCAATGAATGGCCATTGCAGGGACAAAAATCCTGCAGCAACAAAACAATCAAAGAGGATATATCCCATTGCAGGATGCTGTTTCTTCTTTGTATGTGGTTTTGCAAAAAGAAAACCAAAATATTTTCATTGTGCGAAAAACCCGCCCTCAGCAATTTAATCAAGACATAAAAACGCCCCAACACAGAAAATTTTTTAGTCTTTTGAATTAAACGAAATGTAGTTTTTGGCATGATGAAAGTTGGTAAATTTTTTCCTTTAAAAATTTGGAAAAATATTTTTCATTGAAAAAGGAAATTTGGAAACGTTTTATTTAACGAAGAGGTTTTTAATTTTTCTTTCATTTCCCTGAAACACCCTTTTCCTCTGGTTAGGAAAATTGTTTACTATAAAAATATTGAAAAATCTTTTCCCTTGAAAATAGAAATTTTGAAAAGCTTTTTATTTATTATTAAATATTTTTTTATTTCAGCACATAGTCGCTTTTTTTCAAAAAATAGCCTGGCCCTGAGACCAAAAAAACAAACATGGAATGTTATATCGTTTTTTGGTCTCACGGCGCTGAAGGCATTATTGAGGCTATTTTTCGAAAAGAGCGAGGATGTTTTGGAATGTCTTTCGTATTCGAGGTTCTCAAACTTTGTTCTTTTCATTTCTTTAAAACACCCTTTCTCCTTTGGTGTGGACATTTTATTTATTTGTGGTTTCATACCCATCCTCTGATGCCGTTATTTAGTGTCATCTTGGGCTTTTGTTAATTTTTATTTGGGGGTTAGTTTTCTGGTCTTGGTTTTTGCTTTGTATTTCACTAAAATTTATATACTCCAGAGTTATTGCTGCTACCATATCCTTAGGCTTTTGTTTTGCTGCAGTGGAGGTATGGGGCTGCATTTGTATGAGCGTGTGTAATGTTCTGGGAAATTGCATTAATTATTCTATTAGAAGCGTAATACTTTCTTAATTGCATGATAAACTTTATTGCTTTTTATTATATTGTATTTCCATTATTTATATAACTTGTTTAAGTGTATGGGAGTGCAGATGAGG
This sequence comes from Haematobia irritans, assembly GCF_050003625.1. Taxonomy (NCBI): domain Eukaryota; kingdom Metazoa; phylum Arthropoda; class Insecta; order Diptera; family Muscidae; genus Haematobia; species Haematobia irritans. Next base: position 128,606,765 of record NC_134401.1, on the reverse strand, counting down.
GGAGATTATTTCAAAGGTATTAGAAATTTAAAATAATAAGACATTTCGAGAATAATAATAAATTTACAATAATTTTTATACCCTCCATCATAGGATGGGAGGGTATATTAACTTTGTCATTCCGTTTGTAACACATCGAAATATTGCTCTAAGACCCCATAAAGTATATATATTGTGGGTCGTGGTGAAATTCTGAGTCGATCTAGCTATGTCCGTCCGTTTGTGGCTAACTTCCTAATGAAACAAGCAATGGACTTGAAACTTGGTACAAGTAGTTGCTATTGATGTAGGTCGGATGGTATTGCAAATGGGCCATATTGGACCACGTTTACGTATTGCTCCCATATAAACCGATCCCCAGATTTGGCCTGTGGATCCTTTTGGAGGAACAAATTTCATCCGATCCGGTTGAAATTTGGTACGTGGTGTTAATATATGGTCTCTAACAACCATGCAAAAATTGGTCCTTTAGGCGCATACTTATATATAGCCCCCATATATACCGACCCCCAGATTTGACCTCCGGCGCCTCTTGGAGGAGCAAAATTCATCCGATACGGTTGAAATTTGGTACGTGGTGTTAGTATATGGTATCTAACAACTATACAAAGATTGGTCCATATCGGTTCATAATATTACATAGCTCCCATATAAATCGATCCCCTGATTTAACCTCGGGAGCCTCTTGGATGAGCAAATTTTTCGGATTCGGCTGAAATTGGGTACGTTGTGTTAGTTTATGGTCGCTAACAACCAATCCAAACGTGGTCCATAGTTATGTATAGCGCCCAGATAAACCGATACGCAGATTTTACTTCTTCCTAGATAAGCAAGTTTCATTTGATCTTGGTAAAATTTGGTATTAATCACACAAAAATTGGACCATGTAGGTTCGTAATTGTATATAGCCCTCATATAAACTGATATTTCATTTCTGCCTCTCTCGACTGTGGATGACAATCTTTAGTAGACGTTTCTACGCAATCCATGGTGAAGGGTTCATAAGATTCGGCCTGTCCGAACTTACGGCCGTTTATACTTGTTTTTTACTAGAGTTCATCTCTCGCTTATGGTAAATATTAATCACTCCTGTTTTATTACTAGAAACTATTTTTATACCCTCCACCATAGGATGGGGGTGGGGTATATTCACGTTGCTATATTTGATATTTTGGAAATTATGAGCCGATCTAACGATGGTCGTGCGTCCGTTGAAATCACGCTAATTTCCGAGGGAAACAAGCTATCGACTTAAAATTTGACAAAAGTAGACGCTATTGATGTAGGATGGATGGTGTTGTAAATGGATCATATCGGCCACTTTTAGGTATAGCCCCCATATAAACCGACCTCAATCCAAGAGGATCCGCACGCAAAATCCGGTTGAAATTTTGTACGTAGTGTTAGTATATAGCCTCCAACATCCATGCCAAAATTGCTTCATATAAGCCGATCTAAAGATTTTGGTTGCTGATCGTCGTGGAGGAGCAAATTTAGTCCGATTCGGTTGACTGTTGGTATGTGGTTGAAATTTTGTACGTAGTGTTAGTATATAGCCTCCAACGCTCATGCCAAAATTGCTCCATATAAGCCGATCCAAAGATTTTGGTTGCTGATCGTCTTGGAGGAGCAAATTTCGTATGATTCGGTTGACTGTTGATATGTGGTGTTAGTCTATGCTATTTAGCAACCATACTAAAGTTGGTCCATATAAACCGATCTCCAGATTTGGATTACGGAGCCTCTTGGAGGAGAAAATTTCATCTGAACCGGTTGAAATTTGATATGTGGTGTTAGTTTATGGCTTGTAACAAAAAATTGTTACAACCCATAAACTGAGTGCTGCCCGATTCCATGTTAAGCTCAATGACAAGGGACCTCCTTTTTATAGCCGAGTCCGAACGGCTATACCTAACCTAACGTAGTAGGAAACTTTAGATCCGAAGAACATGACAAATTCGAAGGTTCTTGCTCGCAGTATTGCAGAACTAGTCTCTATATGTCACCTTGCCGTGTTTATCTTCGTTGAAAGGGTAAATCCGAAAAACTGGACAATGTCGAAGATCCTTCGTTCTTTATCGATTTATTAGAGAAGTGCATGCAGAACAATGAATATCTGACTGCAAGCAAAAATATGCTTCAATGTACTAAGTCTCTGGCTGTCACTTTTCGGAATATACTTTTTGTTGGTGCGAAATCAAACCGAACCGGTGAGCTAGTTGAGCATTAATTACTTTAAAGTCTATTTTCTTTGCCAACCTAGAAGTGCATTTTTAACAAACATGCGGCCAGAGTAGTGACTAAAGGGTGATACGGTCAAAATTTGGTCAAGGGAAAATGCGTGTAAATCGGTGAAATCGTTTATTTAAAAAATCAAATTAAATTTATTTTTCAAGTTCAATTAGTATAAAATTCAGGCAAAATATTCAGTTAGGCTTTCGCTTTTCCAAATCCGAATTGCCGGGCCTCACGCTTGACACCTGCCATCAGATTTTGTACAGCCACCTTGTCCACCTTCTTCGCCGCAGAAAGCCAGTTTGCCTTGAACTGCTGCTCGTCCTTAGCAGTTTTTTTGGTCTTCTTTAGGTTCCGCTTGACAATAGCCCAGTATTTCTCAATTGGGCAGAGCTCTGGCGTGTTGGGAGGGTTCTTGTCCTTGGGAACCACCTGCACGTTGTTGGCGGCGTACCACTCCATGGCCTTTTTACCGTAATGGCAAGATGCCAAATCCGGCCAAAACAGTACGGAACAACCGTGTTTCTTCAGGAAAGGCAGCAGACGTTTATTCAAACACTCTTTCACGTAAATTTCTTGGTTGACAGTCCCGGAAGCTACGAAAATGCTGCTTTTCAAGCCACAGGTACAGATGGCTTGCCAAACCAGATATTTCTTTGCGAACTTTGACAGTTTTATGTGCTTGAAAATATCTGCTACCTTTCCTTCCTTTTGCCGTATAAAACTCCTGTCGCAGAAGCTGCTCGTAGTCGGCTTTGACGTAGGTTTCGTCGTCCATTACCACGCAGTCAAACTTCGTCAGCATCGTCGTGTACAGCCTCCGGAATCGCGCTTTGGCCATCGTATTTTGTTTATCATCGCGATTAGGAGTCACTACCTTCTTGTAAGTCGATAGACCGGCTCGTTTTTTGGCTCGATGCACGGTTGTAGACGATACACCCAGCTTATTTGCGGCATCTCGGAGAGAGAGGTTAGGGTTTCGCTTGAAACTACTGGCAACTCTCTTTGTCGTCTCAGCGGCTTCCGGTTTTCGATTTCCCCCCGATCCAGACTTCCTGGCTGTCGACAAACGTTCCCCAAACACTTTAGTTACATTTGTAACGGTTGATTTGGCAACTTTTAGCGATTTTGCCAGCTTTGCGTGCGAGTAGCTCGGATTTTCGCGATGCGTGAGCAAAATTTTGATACGCTTTTGCGTGGACGGCATTTTGACAACTGAGGAGTGAATTCCAAAATCAAAATAGGAGCAACATTCTACACACACACACCTTCAAAATGAGGGGTGTTCAGGTTTTTTAAATGCAAAATTGAAAGAAATATGTCAAGTTTATATTGACCAAAATTTGACCGTATCACCCTCTAAGTATTCAGCCTAAAAAAAAAATAAAAAATCCCCACACTGTTTTTCCAAGCAAACTGAAAAACTTAACCAAACCAGCTGAAATTTCGACCTAAAAATTTATGAGAACGTAGAACACTATACTACATTGATTTTGCACTAGAGGGTGAGGCTACTTACTTATTGAACTACTATTGAAATTGGCATATTTTATATCGGTCGAAGGGTTTCAACATACTGGAAGAAGATATGACAGTCAACAACTTGGCAGTACGAGAGGACGAGAATAAAATGGGAAATCCGAACAATATCACCGGACCACTAGAACTTTGGGATGAATTTTTGGAGCGTGTTTTTTCCGGAAGTCACAAACTTGGATATGCCTTGTATTTCAATTGTAGATAGCTTAGGAAATACGCTGAGGAATCGAAGTTTCAAAATGAATTAAGTTATATTGGACGTCTGCCATTACGAGATCGTGAATTTTTATCACATTGAGGTAGCTGTTTTTATGACGCCTAGAAACGGCTGATCAAAAACAAATGCCCGGCCGTGGTGGTATAAAAAAATATATTCTCCTTATCTTTTTATCTGACAGCAGTTAAAACCAACTGCGTGCTCAACAATTATTATTTCCTACAAATAAATATTACATATAAAGGCCTAAGACAAAATACAAAATTAATATTTGCCATTGCAATAGTACTCCATCTCTTCATAATATATCAATTTGCATTCTTTCTTGTTTAGAAGATATTTTATTTTTTATGTATGTAAATTTTTATGACGTTTCAGATAAGCCTCTAAAGTCCTTTAATGATAAGAACCACAAAAGTAAAATGAAATAAAAAGAAAAAAAAAACAAATCACTGTCACAAAATACCCAACCACAACAAGACATTCGAAGCTAACCACATACAATGAAATATTTGCTAATTTATGATTATTACGAGTATTCGAATGTGTAACGGACAAACCCTCGTTTTACTGCTACAGAGATTTGCCAAATGTTTAGAGAATATTATTTATGGCCTACTTTTAGGCATATGCATAGAATGCGAATACAATTACTGGGGCAAGTACTGCAACGTTATATGCCACGTTATGGAAAAATTAAAACAGCGAGAAAACATATTCGATAAAGACGATGATGTCTTTTGTATTTGCCTGGGTATGAGTAACTGTATGGGGAAAGACGACTTCTACAATACTCTACAATAAATGTTTAGTGGTTCAACATATATATTTTATCTTATATATGATTAGGCATAAGCCTGCATCCCATCAACATTTTTTTATACCCTCCATCATAGGATGGGGGTATATTAACTTTGTCATTCCGTTTGTAACACATCGAAATATTGCTCTAAGACCCCATAAAGTATATATATTCTGGGTCGTGGTGAAATTCTGAGTCGATCTAAGCATGTCCGTCCGTCCGTCCGTCCGTCCGTTGAAATCACGCTAACTTTCGAACGAAACAAGCTATCGACTTGAAACTTGGCACAAGTAGTTGTTATCGATGTAGGTCGGATGGTATTGAAAATGGGCCATATCGGTCCACTTTTACGTATAGCCCCCATATAAAGGGACCCTCAGATTTGGCTTGTGGAGCCTCTAACAGAAGCATATTTCATCCGATCCGGCTGCAATTTGGTATATGGTGATGGTATATGGTCTCTAATAACCATGCAAAAATTGGTCCACATCGGTCCATAATTATATATAGCCCCCATATAAACCGATCATCAGATTTGGCTTGTGGAGCCTCTAAGAGAAGCATATTTCATCCGATCCGGCTGAAATTTGGTACATAGTGTTGGTAGATGGTCTCTAACAATCATGCAAAAATTGGTCCACATCGGTCCATAATTATATATAGCCCCCATATAAACCGATCCCCAGATTTGGCTTGTGGAGCCTCTAAGAGAAGCATATTTCATCCGATCCGGCTGAAATTTGGTACATGGTGTTGGTAGATGGTCTCTAACAATCGTGCAAAAATTGGTCCACATCGGTCCATAATTATATATAGCCCCCATATAAACCGATCCCCAGATTTGGCTTGTGGAGCCTCTAAGAGAAGCATATTTCATCCGATCCGGCTGAAATTTAGTACATGGTGTTGGTAGATGGTCTCTAACAATCATGCAAAAATTGGTGCACATCGGTCTATAATTATATATAGCCCCCATATAAACCGATCCCCAGATTTGGCTTGCGGAGCCTCAAAGGGAAGCAAATTTCATCCGATCCGGCTGAAATTTGGTACATGATGTTGGTATATGGTCTCTAATAACCATGCAAAAATTGGTCCACATCGGTCCATAATTATATATGGACCCCATATAAACCGATCTCCAGATTTGGCTTGCGAAGCCCCAAAGAGAAGCAAATTGCATCCGATCCGGCTGAAATTTGGTACTTGGTATTGTTATATGGTCTCTAACAACCGTGCCAGAATTGGTCCACATCGGTTCATAATTATATATAGCCCCCATATAAGCCGATCCCCAGATTTGGCTTGCGAAGTCTCCAAGAGAAGCAAATTTCATCCAATCCGGTTGTAATTTTGAACATGGTGTTAGTATATGATCTTTAACAACCGTGCCAGAATTGGTCCATATAATTATATATAGCCCCCATATAAAACGTTCTCCAGATTTGACCTCCGGAGCCTCTTGGAGGAGCAAAATTCATCCGATCCGGTTCAAATTAGGAACGTGGTGTTAGTATATGGTCGCTAACAACCATACAACAATTGGTCCAATCACTCAAAAATTGGTCCATATCGGTTCATAACCATGGTTGCCACTAGAGCCAAAATTAATCTACCAAAATTTTATTTATATAGAAAATTTTGTCAAAATTTTATTTCTATAGAAAATTTTGTTCAAATTTTATTCGGTTCATAATCATGGTTGCCACTCGAGCCAAAAATAATCTACCAAGATTTTATTTCTATAGAATATTTTGTCAAAAGTCTATTTCTATAGAAAATTTTGTTAAAATTTTATTTCTGTAGAAATTTTTATCAAAATTTTCTTTCTATAGAAAATTTTGTCAAAATTTTTATTTCTATAGAAAATTTTATGGACTTACATACAAGTTAGAAGATGGTGTTAGGAGCTTTTAAGATACCTTGCCATCGGCAAGCGTTACCGCAACTTAAGTAATTCGATTGTGGATGGCAGTGTTTAGAAAAAGTTTCTACGCAATCCATGATGGAGGGTACATAAGCTTCGGCCTGGCCGAACTTACGGCCGTATATACTTGTTTTTAAGTTAAAAAACTTATTGACTTTTAAGAGTCAATGAAAGATGTAGCATATCGATGGACTCAATGAATTGCCACGAAAAGCTACGTGCCCCAGAAATTTGTTTTGCATTAATATTGGCCACAAAAATGTCCCCTTCTTCGGTCTTGCTAAGAATACTCTATTTCTTCTCGATGGACTTATGGTAAGGAACACTAAGAACATAAACGCATGTTTAAAAAAATTGAAATGTAAAATCACTGTTGGTGTTGTGTTTGTTATTGTTTTATACCCCTCCCACCCTCATCAATGGTAAACGGAGGAGATGCGGTTGTTGTTCATTTGTTCACACAAAGCAAATTGCCTTTGTTGTCTCCCACGACAACATCAGGAGAACATTAAGCGATGATGTTGAATACATCCTCAAAACAAAAACCTTGGAGAAAAAATTTGCATATGAGCTCAATTTCAAAGCTGAACTAGTGAAAGAAAAAAAAATTTCGAGACGCGTGGCAAAAATAAAGCCCTTGCAATTCTACATCGTCCTCCCATCCAACAATGTTCCCTTTAGGACACACACGACCATAATGCTAGCTGCCACAAGTCAACAAAATACACTCACCCTGCCATCCACCCCGGTTATTAGGGCTTATCATTCTTATGTGTAAGGATGACAAACCACTCCTTCCCACCCCATCCCCATTCTCGGTGGAATACCAAATTTTGGTTATTGCTGGTAAGTGATAAGAAAGTACATCATGGTGTATTTCCGGTGGCTTTTCCGCTTTATTTCGCAATGCAGTATCTTGGGTTGTTTTTTTTTTTTTTTTTGGGTCTTTCTCAATTTTGTCAGCTCCTTGGCATTTTAGCGTAGTTGTTCTTGGTCTTTGTCAAATGAACTTAAATTCCATATACGCGCAAACATCTTCCCCTTCTTTGCCCTTATCAAAGTGGTTCCCATATTCTTAACAGGCATAGGTCATTGAATTAAAATTGGGAGGTTACAATGGTATAGCCTATGGGAAATTAAAAATTTCACGAAGGCGAGTATTAACAGAACTATAGAAAGACTACAATTTTTTAAATTAAGAATTTAAGTGAATTTTAAAAAATATTCAATTAAAAATTTAATTGACTCAACAATTGTTTTAATTAAAACAAAAATCAATCACCAAAATTAATTGTATCAATTAATTTTTTAATTGACTTTGCATTGATAGTATCATTCCCGTGATTGGATCAATTAATTTCGTTATTGAAGACAAAAACTATTTTGTTCTGTGTAGTCAGGATAGAATTAAAGGCCAACGTTGTAGGGGGCGTGAACAATGTTCCATTCTCTGTTGTACCTCGACCATGCTCTTAGTCGATATTAAGGAAACTTCGCCCATGAGGAATAAACGAGGCCTGCTTCACGGAGTCCCTCTATTAGCGGAAACCAATAAGGAAATCTTTGATTGTACAAACTACTGCGAATTTCAAGAAAGAACACGTCAAAGTGGACTTTTGTCCTACCTTCTTTTAAACAACCACCGTTCATAATCTGAAAACGAAATCGTTAACTGTTGCCTTCACTGAATCAAATGCATGAGCCGATCTAAAGATTTTGTCTTTAAAGATTTTGGTATAGACTTCGAGCCAAAGAAACCGAGATTTGAAGTAACTATACATTTAAGACACAATTCTCTTTTAAATTTAATTTTTGCGTAATTGATTCTAGGAAACAAATTTTAAATTAATCGTTTTTTCAGTTTTTTTATACCCTCCACCATAGGATGGGGGGTATATTAACTTGGCCATTCCGTTTGTAACACAAAGAAAATATTGCTCTTAGACACCATAAAGTATATATATTCTGGGTCGTGGTGAAATTCTGAGCATGTCCGTCCGTCCGTCTGTTGAAATCGCTCTAACTTCCGAACGAAACAAGCTATCGACTTGAAACTTGGCACAAGTAGTTGCTATTGATGTAGGTCGGACGGTATTGCAATTGGGTCATATCGGTTGGTACATGGTGTTAGTATATGGTATCTAATAACCATGCAAAAATTGGTCCACATCGGTCCATAATTATATATAGCCCCCATATAAACGGATCACCAGATTTGACCTACGGAGCCTCTTGGAAGACCAAAATTCATCTGATTCAGTTGATATTTGGTACGTGGTGTTAATATATGGCCTCAAACATCCATGCAAAAATTGGTCGAAATCGGTCCATAATTATATATAGCCCCCATATAAACCGATCCCCAGATTTGACCTCCGGAGCCCCTTGGAAGAGCAAAATTCATCCGATTCGGTTGAAATTTGGTACGTGATGTTAGTATATGGTATCCAACAACCATGCATGAATTGGTTCATATTAGTCCATAATTATATATAGCCCCATATAAACCGATCCCTAGATGTGACTCCGGTGCCTTTTGGAGAAGCAAAATTCATCCGTTCTGGTTGAAATTTGGTACGTGGTGGTAGTATATGATATTTAACAACCATGCCAAAAGTGGTCCATATCAGTCCATAATCATATATAGCCCCCATCCATCCATATCGGTCTATAGTTATATATAGCCCTCAGATAAATCGATCCCCAATCACACAAAAATTGGTCCATATCAAGTTCATAATTGTATATAGCTCTCATGTAAGCGACCCCCATATTCTAAGTCGAATCACTTATTTATAATTGAAAAGTTGATCGTCTTTTGGACAAGAATGGAAAAAAGAGGAAGCACGCTCAAAATAAACCCACCCAACTGCACTCAAATCGATGATTTGACGGTGGCAAAGGAAAAGAGATTTGTTTGTACGCATTTATTTCGGCATAACTTGAACATTCCTTTGTTCGGAAGGTTCAAGTGTGGTTTACTTTTGGGTTTAGTGAACTGCCTCAATTTATTCTGATAATTGGTTGATTGTTTTGCTGCAAGTAGAGGATGCTGATGAGGAATGTGGTAATTCCGAAACGTGCGTCCATCCAACCATCTTGCAGTCTATAGGACTTTGCCCAAATAAATTTGACAAACATTCTTTTCCTCTGTTGGTTAAGCTACACTTGTAGTTTAGTCAATGCCTTGTTTTAAGCTGAATTTATGTATTTTATGCTACGCAAAAAACGCCTCACAACAATATTTTTTCAGAGTTACCACATTACATCACCGACGGAGTTGCCGTAAGAACGTCTAACGAATATTTTAAGACTTTTCATGGCCAAAGAAAAACGGAACGTTTCCCATTCATTTTGGTGATGACGATTTTTGAACGTAATTTGTTCTGTTTGTTTAAGAAGACCAGTCGATCTACTGGTTTTGATCGCTATAATACTAACTTTGTCATTCTTTTTGAAACGCATAGGAATATTAGTCTCAGACCCTAATAAAGTATTTATTCTAGGACGTAATGAAAGTTCAAGTCGATCTAGCGATGTCCACCCGTCCGTCTGTTGAAATCACTTTATCTTGAGAACGAGTCTGCTAATTTTTCTCATTCCATTTGTAACGAAATGTTAGTCTCAGTGGAAATTCTGAGTGCATCTAACGATGTCCTAGGCGGACCCGTCCACCCGTCTGTTGAAATCACGTTAACTTTTGAAAGAAACAATCTGTCAAATTGAAACTTTTTACAAAGCAAATCGCACTTTTAGATATGACCTTGATAAAAACCGATCCTCCCATTTGACTTTCAGAGCCATAAGTACCCAGCAAAAAAATTGGAAGTTCTTCTAAAGGCAAAACTTTAAAATACTGTTACGTTTTTATATTTAGGCGTTTTTAATTACCCGACAATTAAAAAACAGTTCTTTTAAATAACGACAATCTACAATTTATTTACTACGACTTCACACTTTACAATTCATTCACACTGAAGTTATTCGTTTGACGCTTTAATTAAGACTGACTCGTTAGCAGCATGCGAGCGCTTTTATATATGACAGTGTGGCAATACGAGAACATTCTGGTAGCACTACAATATTCTGGCAACGCCAGAACATTTTTAGACAATGTTAGAAGGATCTACGACCATTAAGCTGTTCATCTGGTGGCTGCCAAACACATACACACTCACATAGATATATGCTCGCATTACTACAACAACAATGACAATAGACAATGAGATGAAATGAGAATGCAGAATAACAAAGCAAAGGGGTTGCTATTCTATGAGAGAGTAAGAACTAACATTTCGGTAAGCAAACAAAAGAACATAAAAGAACTTCAGGAAAATACTAGAAAATGAATAGATGATTCTAACAAGTGATAGCGAAATTTTATCGTTACAATTTGAAGTTTTAAATTAACGGAAACTAATTTAAATAAACTTATATCTATATACCATATCACATCCGTGTTGCGGGCTATATATAAAGGTTTGTCCCACATACATACATACATTTAAATATCACTCGATCTGGACAGAATATGATTGACTTCTAAAAAATCTATAGACTCAAAATTTAAGTCGGCTAATGCACTAGGGTGGAACACAATGTTAGTAAAAAACAAGTAAAGAAAGTGTAAAGTCGGGCGGGGCCGACTATATTATACCCTGCACCACTTTGTAGATCTAAATTTTCGATACCATATCACATCCGTCAAATGTGTTGGGGGCTATATATAAAGGTTTGTCCCAAATACATACATTTAAATATCACTCGATCTGGACAGAATTTGATAGACTTCTATAAAATCTATAGAATCAAAATTTAAGTCGGCTAATGCACTCGGGTGGAACACAATGTTAGTAAAAAATATGGGAAACATTTAAATCTGAAGCAATGTTAAGGAAACTTCGCAAAAGATTATTTATGATTTATCGCTCGATATACATGTATTAAAGTTTAGGAAAATTAGAGTCATTTTTACAACTTTTCGACTAAGCAGTGGCGATTTTACAAGAAAATGTTGGTATTTAGACCATTTTTGTCGAAATCAGAAAAACATATATATGGGAGCTATATCTAAATCTGAACCGATTTCAACCAAATTTGGCACGCATAGCTACAATGCTAAATCTACTCCTTGTGCAAAATTTCAACCAAATTGGGCCAAAACTCTGGCTATTAGAACCATATTAGTCCATATCGGACGAAAGATATATATGGGAGCTATATCTAAATCTGAACCTATTTCAATCAAATTTTGCACACTTAACTGCCAAAAATCTGGCATCTGGGCCAAAAATCTGCCATCTGGGGATATATAAGTCCATATCGGGCGAAAGATATATATGGCAGCTATATCTAAATCTGAACCTATTTCAATCAAATTTTGCACACTTAACTGCCAAAAATCTGGCATCTGGGCCAAAAATCTGCCATCTGGGGATATATAAGTCCATATCGGGCGAAAGATATATATGGCAGCTATATCTAAATCTGAACCTATTTCAATCAAATTTTGCACACTTGACTATACAACTAAGTGTTATGTTTGTACAAAATTTCAAGCAAATCGGTAAAAACTCTGGCTGCTGGGTCCATATTAGTGCATATCGGGCGAAAGATATATATGGGAGCTATATCTAAATCTGAACCGATTTCTTCCAAAATCAATAGGGTTCTATTCTGACCCAAATTAGGAACATGTGCCAAATTTGAAGGCGATTGGACTTAAATTGCGACCTAGACTTTGATCACAAAAATGTGTTCACAGACAGGCGGACGGACGGAGGACGGACAGACGGACATGGTTATATCGACTCAGGGACCCACCCTGAGCATTACTGCCAAAGACACCATGAGTCTATCTCGTCTCCTTCTGGGTGTTACAAACATATGCACTAACTTATAATACCCTGTTCCACAGTGTGGCGCAGGGTATAAAAAACGTATGTCTTAAATCCTAAATCAATGACCCGCCACTGTCGACTTGTATCCGTTTACACATGTGCTTTAGCAATGTAATTTCATTTTAACTGGTATTTGTGGTTATTTATGTTAAGCTCTTTGTGTGCCACAGATTCTCGGTCTTGTGTACACGCCTGTGTGTGTGTGTGTGTGTGCGAGTGTCTATGAGGATATGACTTCATAGTGTAACAAAGGAAGTTACTTTGTTTCCTTCGGAATATATATTCTATTTGCTATTTTTCTTTTCAATTCTCCTTTTGATTTCCTTTCATTTTTTGCCATTTCCCGATTTCTCTGCTACATTTTCGATACTCTATTCCTTATTGTCTCTGGTAAATATAGCAACACCATAAACATTGAAAAAGAGGGTGGGTATTTTTTTAAGGATTTGTTTTTTATTGTATCCCTTATTTGTTGTTGCTAGTAAATAAATTCGTGCGTTCTGCGATTGTATCCATGTATCTGTTACCCATTTCAAAATCTATTGGTTTTTCATTGAATTAAATTGCCTATGGATGACAGGGATTTTCTTTCAAAGCCACTGTTAGTGTTGGTACTTTTGTTATGTTTGGTATTGATGGTGGGAGGGGTGGGGTTTTTGCGTGTACGGGTGAGAGTAAATAAAATATTTATGAAATGTTTGTTGTGATGTGGGGTGAAGAGTAGATCATAAAATTAGGCTTTTTGATTTTTATTACCCTTATGGAACATATGATGCTCATGTGTAATTGGCATTCATACTCTTCGGTGTTCCTCAAAAACGTACTTACACCCTTCCCCACATATGATGTTGTGTTTGTTTTTTTTTTATTATATTGTTTTTTTTTTTTGAAAATTGATATTTAAATGTAGGCCATTTAAATGTATGAAAATTGTATGAAGGATTATGGACATATGTTCCAGTTCGAGCTATTATTTAATATATGAGTATAAAATATGGTTTGAAATCTAAATTTTGATTTTATATCTCTAAATTAAATCGTGAAACCGACATATATGGCGGCTATGTCAAATACTTACGGATATAAACAAAATTTTACTTTGATATCTTTGTTTCTTTGCGGTCCTATAATACCTCTCGATTTTCAATTGCAGGCAAATCGGATAAAAAATTGTGGTGTCTAGATGCCAAAACATCGACCGATACACACTATATTCGGCACACCTATTTGTGGGCCCAAAATATTTCTAGATTTTCAATTGGAAGCACATAAGATAAATATTACGATGATTCTCAAGATATCAAATCGCCATTCGTATTACATTTTTATTTTCAGGCGAATTGGATAAAAGTTCGGAGTATATTAGACTAAGAAATCAAATACAAAACATGGACCGACACGCACCATAGACCAGACACCAATTTCTGGACTCGAAAGACCAAAGGGGTTTTTGCGCTTGCGTGGCGCGTTTCCCAACGAGTTTCCTTAAGAAAATAATTTCTCAATTGAGCCATGCGTAAAATAGTCACTTCCGAGGGCATGATAATAAATTGGCTGATAAGTCCCCGGTCTGACACATAGATGGCGTCGCTAGTATTAAATGCATATTATTTTTATATGACATAGTACCAACCTTCAAATGATTCGTGTTAAAATTTGACGTCTGTAAGTCAATTAGTTTGTGAGATAGAGCGTCTTTTGTGAAGCAACTTTTGTTATTGTGAAAAAAAATGGAAAAAAGGAATTTCGTATTTTGATAAAATACTGTTTTCTGAAGGAAAAATACGGTGGAAGCAAAAACTTGGCTTGATAATGAGTTTCCGGACTCTGCCCCAGGGAAATCAACAATAATTGCTTGGTATGCAAAATTCAAGCGTCGTGAAATGAGCACGGAGGACGGTGAACGCAGTGGACGTCCGAAAGAGGTGGTTACCGCGAAAACATCAAAAAATCCACAAAATGATTTTGATTGACCTAAAATGAAGTTGATCGAGATAGCAGAGGCCTTAAAGATATCAAAGGAACGTGTTGGTCATATCATTCATCAATATTGGGATATGCGGAAGCTTGCACAGAGCTTACGTGCCGCGCGAGCTCACATTTGACCAAAAACAACAACTTGTTGATGATTCTGAGCGGTGTTTACAGCTGTTAACTCGTAATACACCCGAGTTTTCCGTCGTTATGTGACAATGGATGAAACATGGCTCCATCACTACACTCCTGAGTCCAATCGACAGTCGGCTGAGTGGACAGCGACCGGTAAACCGTCTCCGAAGCGTGGAAAGACTCAAAAGTCCGCTGGCAAAGTAATGGCCTCTGTGTTTTGGGATACGCATGGAATGACTATTATGCATGGAGTGACTATTATATGGCGTTATTGGAGCGTTTGAAGGTCGAAATCGCGGCAAAACGACCCCATATGAAGAAGAAAAAAGTGTTAGTCCAACAAGACAACGCACCGTGCCACAAGTCATTGAGAACGATGGCAAAACTTCATGAATTGGGCTTCAAATTGCTAGCCCACCCACCGTAATCTCCAGATCTGGCCCCCAGCGACTTTTTCTTGTTCTCAGACCTCAAAAGGATTCTCGCAGGGAAAAAAATTGGCTACAATGAAGAGGCGATCGCTGAAACTGAGGCCTATTTTGAGGCAACACCGAAGGAGTACTACCAAAATGGTATCAAAAAATTGGAAGGTCGTTATAATCGTTGTATCGCGCTTGAAGGGAACTATGTTGAATAATAAAAACGAATTTTGACAAACATTTTTTTCTTTGTTAGACCGGGGACTTATCAGCCAACCGTTAATTTGTGCATCATAATGACCACCAAAAGTATTTCTTCATCTGAAATGATATTATGGGCAGTTGTGACCGCCGAATACCGAATTCAAGCATTTTCATGCCTGCGGAGACTACATGAGATTCAGGATTCGAAAGTTCTTAAATTAGGAGAATGCGGTGTATGGGGCAGGAATTTGTAAACTGATTTGACCGAAGCGAGTTGGAAAGTGTGAGGACTATTTCTTCTTTTTAATTCAGCGTCTAACGTGTCCCATTTTATGGGTAGTACAGTCATGTCATTGTTTTGCTATTTTCTAGGTAGTATATTTTGTTAGCTGATTGTGAGTCTTACAGAAGCTATGATACCACTACCCTTTGGACCGTTGGAAGAGTCTTCGTATATACAGGAGCACGTTCGCTGCATTCATTTTGATGTTGGACTCATCCTTAGACGCCTGTGGATTAACGTCTCGTTGACAGTTATGAAATAAAAATCCCCTCGGATTGTGACAATCACCGCCAAATACTGCTCAAAATTGATCTCAAAATTGCACGCAAACTCTGCTCCCAGTTTTCTCATGCACAAATTTGTTTGCACGGTATGACTCACGGAATTGATTAAAAATTTTAAATGTCTTCTTATTCAGCTTATACACCATTAAAAGATACACAGAAAAAAATATCCCTAATTTAATTGAGTTTTAAAAAATATTCAATTAAAAATTTAATTGATTTTACAAATGTTTTAATTGAAATAAAAATCAATTACATAAATTAATTTTATCAATTAATTTTTTACTTGAATTAATTAATTATACCCTGTGCCACACTGCGGAACAGGGTATTATAAGTTAGTGCATATGTTTTGCAACACCCAGAAGGCGACGAGATAGACACATGGTGTCTTGGGCAATAATGCTCAGGGTGGGTCCCTGAGTCGATATAGCCATGCCCGTCTGTCCGTGAACACATTTTGTAATCAAAGTCTAGGTCGCAGTTTTAGTCCAATCGACAAATTTGGCACAAGTATGTGTTTTGGTTCAGAATAGAACCCTACTGATTTTGGAAGAAATCGGTTCAGATTTAGATATAGCTCCCATATATATGTTTAGCCCGATATGGACTTATATGGCCCCAGAAGCCAGAGTTTTACCCTAATTTGCTTAAAATTTTGCACAAGAAGAACAATTAGTACTATAGTCAAGTGTGTTAAATTCTATTGAAATCGGCTCAGATTTAGATATAGCTCCCATATATATCGTTCCACCGATTTACACTCATATGACCACAGTGGCCAATCTTTTGCTCCGATTTAATTGAAATTATGCATAGGGAGTAGAATTAGCATTGTAGCCATGCGTGCCAAATTTGGTTGAAATCGGTTCAGATTTAGATATATCTCCCATATATATGTTTTTTCTGATTTCGACAAAAATGGTCAAAATACCAACATTTCCTTGTAAAATCGCCACTGCTTAGTCGGTAAGTTGTAAAAATGACTCTAATTTTCCTAAACTTCTAATACATATATATCGAGCGATAAATCACAAATAAACTTTTGCAAAGTTTCCTTAAAATTGCTTCAGATTTAAATGTTTCCCATATTTTTTTACTAACATTGTGTTCCACCCTAGTGCATTAGCCGACTTAAATTTTGAGTCTAAAGATTTTGTAGAAGTCTATCAAATTCTGTTCAGATCGAGTGATATTTAAATGTATGTATTTGGGACAAACCTTTATGTATAGCCCTCAAAACATTTGACGGATGTGATATGGTATCGAAAATTTAGATCTACAAAGTGGTGCAGGGTATAATATAGTCGGCCCCGCCCGACCTTAGATTTTCCTTACTTGTTTTTAAATTGACTTTAGTGATTAATACTATCATTTCTGTGATTGAAGACATTTCAATCAAAAACAAGTGCACAGAAAATAATATTATAATTTTTGAGCGAACAATAAATTATTGTTACAGAAAATTTTAAAGTTCAACAAAATTTTTGTTGATATAACAAAATGTTTGTTGATATAACAAAATTGGTTGCTAAAGTGATTAAATCGTAATTGTATTTACAAATTACGTTGTTAGCTCAAATTTAAACATAATTTTAATTGTATTGACAATCAAACAATTTGATATTTTTTGTGTGTATATACAGCCGTAAGTTCGGCCAGGCCGAATCTTATGTACCCTCCACCATGGATTGTGTAGAAACTTCTACTAAAGACGGTAATCCACAATGAAATTACTTGGGTTGCGGCCGATGGCAAGGCATCTTAAAACTTCTTAACATCATCTTCTAAATTGTAAGTTAGTTCATGCGGCATATATAGTAGACAAAAGAAAGGCCGTTTACATACGTATATATTCAGTTCTTGACCGGTATATATAGGGAAGAAATAATTACGAACCAATATGAACTTTTGTGTGGTAATTATAGAGGCAGAATTGAAATATGGGGGTCGCTTTGTATGGGGGTCTACCAAAAATGGCAGATTTTTTACTGTTTGGTAGATTGGTAGAATTCTTGATGTTTTGGAAGATTTTGCAAAATATTCCTCTCCAACTATGAAACGCTTCATAAATTTTCTATAGAAATAACTTTTTGACAAAAGTTTCTAGAGAAATAAAATTCTGACAAAATTTTCTACAGAAATAAAATTTTGATAAAATTTTCTATAGAAATATAAAATTTTTGGGGGCTATATATAATATAGATCGATACGGACCAAATTTGGCATGGTTGTTATCGCCCATACACTAGCGAAATGTACCAATTTTCAACCGGATCGGATGAATTTTGCTCGTCCAAGAGGCTCCGGAGGTAACATCTTTTTGCACGATTGTTAGAGACCATATACCAACCCCATATATCAAATTTCAGCTATATCGGATGAAATTTGCTTCTCTTTGAGGTTCCGCAAGCCAAATCTGGGGATCGGTTTATATGGGGACTATATACAATTATAAAATTATGGACCGATGTGAACCAATTTTTGCATGGTTGTTAGAGACCCTGTACCATCAGTCAAATCGGATGAAATTTGCTTCTCTTTGAGGCTCCGAAAGCCAAATCTGAGGATCGGTTTATATGGGGGGCTATATATACTTATGGACCGATGTGGACCAATTTTTGCATGGTTGTTAGAGACCATATACCAACACCATATACCAAATTTCAGCTGTATCGGATGAAATTTGCTTCTCTTTGAGCTTCCGCAAGCAAAATCTGGGGATCGGTTTATATGGGGCCTATATATAATTATGGACCGATGTGAACCAATTTTTGCATGGTTGTTAGATACTATATACCAACATCATGTACCAAATTTCAGCTGTATTGGATGAAATTTGCTTCTCTTTGAGGCTCCGAAAGCCAAATCTGGGGATCGGTTTATATGGGGGCTATATATAATTATGGACCGATGTTAACAAATTCCTGCATGGTTGTTAGAGACCATATATTATACCAACAACATGTACCCAATTTCAGACGGATCGGATGAAGTTTGCTTTTCTTTGAGACTCCGCAAGCCAAATCTTGGGATCGGTTTATATGGGGACTATATATAATTATGGACCGATGTGAACCAATTTTTGCATGGTTGTTAGAGACCATGTACCATCAGCCGAATCGGATGAAATTTGCTTCTCTTTGACGCTCCGCAAGCCAAATCTGGGGATCGGTTTATATGGGGTCTATATATAATTATGGACCGATGTGGGCCAATTTTTGCATGGTTGTTAGAGACCATATACCAACACTATGTATCAAATTTCAGCCAGATCGGATGAAATGTGCTTCTCTTAGAGGCTCCGCAAGCCAAATCTGGTGATCGGTTTATAATGGGGCTATATATAATTATGGGCCTATGTGGACCAATTTGTGCATGGTTGTTACAGACCATATACTAACACCTGTATCAAATTTCAGCCGGATCGGATGAAATTCGGTTCTCTTAGAGGCTCCGCAAGCCAAATTTGGGGGTCCGTTTATATGGGGGCTATACGTAAAAGTGGACCGATATGGTCCATTTGCAATACCATCCGACCTACATCACACGACAGCTACTTGTGCCAAGTTTCAAGTCGATAGCTTGTTTCGTTCGGAAGTTAGCGTGATTTCAACAGACGGACGGACGGACGGACATGCTCAGATCAACTCAGAATTTCACCACGATCCAGAATATATATACTTTATGGGGTATGAGAGCAATATTTCTATGGATGGAGGGTATAATTGATTCAATTAATTTCGTGATCGAAGACAAAAAATATTTTTTGTGTGTAACCTGCGGACTATTTTATTTAACCGATAACGCAATTGGTCTTAATTTATGGAGAAATACAAGTTCGGCGCTGCTTAGACTTAATTCTCGAGGGTTTAAATCCTGTGAAAGACCAGGAGACGTCGTCTGTCAGTCTGAACTTGGATTGATGGGGCGTAACGCTCGCTCATTGCTAAATTTAGTAACTTCAGTAGAAACCCGTCCAATGGCCTCGGAATTTGGTAGACCACTTGATGACATGGAATTTCTTTGAACAACAGATCGCTTATTACGACGAAACTCTAGATATGAGAAATCCAATAAAAAAATACGTCCTTCATTTCGACTATTGAAAGACGTTGGCCTAACTCTTGGTCTGTAGGAATCTGTCCACTGGGCCTTGAAGTTTCCTTGATGTACCACCATATAAGAAGAAATACCAATTACGATAGAATCTACACCTATTAACCCATTCAACAAAACCTATTGGCACTTTTCTTATAACGACATTTATCCATTGTTAAGGTTATGGGAATTCCATCATATGTTGCTGGAATCATATAAAAGCATATAAAGATTTCTAATAAACCGCAACCTTTCTAGCAAATTAGTACGCAAATAGGTTTTAAACCCTTAATGATTATTTCCTTTGTTTTTTTCTTCCACTAGAAATCTTCTTTAACACTTCAACTCTTTTCACAGACAATACCTACTTTTAACAAAACTCAAAAATCTTCCAAAATCCTTTTTTGTATGGAATGTCTAATTCATCTCCGAAATACTTCACCTGTGGTTTTCCGTTTACTTAGCAAAATCTTAAGTTCATTCCTATGCCTAATACCATACAAGACGCATAAACGGCTTATTGACACCATATTCACACTCATGAAAATGCGCTCACCCATGACAATGTGTGAGACGAAGTGCCGTTTTACACTTGTAAGGACATTCATATCGCACATGGAAATCCTCGTCATCATCATCATCTTCATCGTCGTCGACATCGATATACTTTGTTAAACGGATGTGTAACCCTTTTACTCGTAATATAACATTTCCTACTTCCAACTTCCTTGGTACGCAAGGATATCAGAAAGCGTGCCAATAGCTTACATGTGTGGTTGGATGGATCTTAAGTTTATTATGCCCTAGAAATACCACGAGCGTCCTTCAGTCATTTGTGGAAAATTTGTTAAATACTCTCATCATCATCTATGTCACCATTTCATCTCTGACACATGCCATCACCATCCCCATTTCTAGAGTAGGCATAGCCATCAAAATCTTCATTGACATCATCATTGTCAGCGTAGTCGTCATTGTGATTATTGGTGTATATTACACGCACATTTCCCCTTTAGATAACTCTTCCTTCCATCATACGAGTAAAATGCTCACACACTCATTTCATAGAGTGTGTAGTTATCCTTATAACCACATACGTATTGAAAGGGGTTCCATATCCCAGAGGCGGAAAATGAGACTTAAGAAGAACGATTTGGTTCTGTATCCGAAATTATATTTAAAGTTTCTATATGCGGAAACGATGTCAAGTTCAGGATTTATATATTGAGGATTATTAAAAAGATTCCGATATAAACCAAATCTGACGTATTTTTTATGGGGCTAAAATACCTCCAGAATTCCAATTTCAGGCAAGTCGGATGGAAATGGTGGTGTCTAGACAGAGAAGAGGTCTAATCGGTAGACAAGCCTATATGGGTGCTAAATGAGGGTTCTTATTTGCCGCTGACAGCTTTATCGTAAAGCTTGAAATTTTTGAACGTTTAGACATACAGGCGTTTTTCGGGTTATTTACAGCCACACAATTCATCTCGCCCAAAAAATTGAATTAAATCGTGAACATTTTCGTGCGATTTTTACAAAGGCATTTTGATCTATTGCATTCAGAAATTATTCGTGATTGAATTCAAGCGTGATAGTGCAAATGATGTATGCTTTCTTCCAGCCAAAGACCACAAGAGGCTGTTGTTAACCCTTCATCATTTAAATGTAAATAAATCTTTCTCGTATCAGTACTCGGTACCGTGATACTGGGAGTGTTGCATCGCATCTAGAAACTGGACGAAAAATAAACGGCCGGATTTGGTGGAAATGAAGGCCAGATTTGGTGGAAATCCACACCACTCCGGTAGAAAACTTGCTCGTGTGCTGACTATATTGCGAGAACGGATGTAACACAGTGAGAAATGAGCGGACTAAAGCCGATGTTCCCAAAAGTGCAAGAGCGCCATGCTTGCACGAAAGTGACCAGGTGCCGGATTTTGTTTTCTCCGATGAGAACCAATTCCAAATTGGGGGATTTCTTAACAAAAAATAAAAATATCGAGTTTACTTGCCAAAGAGCTGAACAGCTGAAAATTTACATCTTCGATTGGCCAAATGTTGTACGGAAAATATCCTAAAGACCGTATTGAAGCCATGGACAGACAAATTTTTCGGCCGCATAAATAGCACCCAGTATGCATTAATGAATGGCTTAAAAACGAGGTTTCTACCGCACAATGACCAAACAATCATTGAATCTCAATCCGTTGGACTTTTGAACCAGGAGCATTTTGGAGAGTAAGGTTGGTCAAAATGGCACTTCGCCAGGAATGGGCCAAAATACCGCAGAGCCACTTTCGTGCAGAGTGTGATGGCTTTGTCGGCCGTGTCATTTGTCATTTGTGCTAAAGATATCCAATTCGCACAAATATAAACAGATTCTAAATTTTGATATTATTTCTGAACAATAAAAGAATTAATAGAATCAGAATCTCATGGACCCTCCTCCTAAAGACTAGGTACCCAGCAAAAAAAGAGCTTCCAAAAAAGTAGTTTGGATCCCCAATCTGTGATCCGGAAGTAGTGCAAACTTGGATCATATCCAATGAATTTTACATGGGCTTATCATAGGACGGAAGTACTTCCTTTTTGGATATTTTGCATTGCTTTAGAAGTTGTGCACTGGAAGTTAATTTGAATGAAGAAATTTAAAAAGCGAAAAAAAAATGTTCAACCAATTTCACTTTTTTTCATCCACATTTTTTATTAACACTATTATTTTCCTATTATCTAATTTTTACAATTTGAAAAACTTTTTCGCTCTGAGCAGGGGTCGAACCTGGGTTTGCAGGCACCATAACAGAACACCTTAGCACACTCAGCCACAAACGCCATTGAACATAAAGCGTCGAAAGGTCAATCCAAATGTTTGTGATATGATCGTAATACGACACCAAGGAATAACATTCTAATTGCTACTCGAGATGTTCTTTATAAGTGTGAACGAAAAAATAAGAAATGCAGTTCAAATCCCAGCGGGGATGAAATTTATTTTTATTATTATTATATTTTTACTTTTTTATTAATTTTTATTATTATACCCTCCACCATAGGATGGGGGTATATTAACTTTGTCATTCCGTTTGTAACACATCGAAATAATGCTCTAAGACCCCATAAAGTATATATATTCTGGGTCGTGGTGAAATTCTGAGTCGATCTAAGCATGTCCGTCCGTCCGTCCGTCTGTCCGTCTGTCCGGCTGTCCGTCCGTCTGTGGAAATCACGCTAACTTCCGAACGAAACTAGCTATCGACTTGAAACTTGGCACAAGTAGTTTTTATTGATGTAGGTCGGATGGTATTGAAAATGGGCCATATCGGCCCACGTTTACGTATAGCCCCCATATAAACCGATCCCCAAATTTGGCTTGCGGAGCCTTCCGGAGCAGCAAAATTCATCCGATCCGGTTGAAATTTGGTACGTGGTCTAAGTATACGGTCTCTAACAACCATGCAAAAATTGGTCCATATCGGTCCATAAATATATATAGCTCCCATATAAACCGATCCCCAGATTTGACCTCCGGAGCCTCTTGAGGAGCAAACTTCATCCTACCCGATTGAAATTTGGTACGTGGTGTTAGTATATGGTCTCTAACAACCATGCAAAAACTGGTCCATATCGGTCCATAATTATATATAGCTCCCATATAAACCGATCCCCAGATTTGACCTCCGGAGCCTCTTGGAGGGGCAAAATTCATCCGATCCGTTTGAAATTGGGTACCTGATGTTAGTATACGGTCTCTAACAAGCATGCAAAAATTGGTCCATATCGGTCCATAATTATATATAGCTCCCATATAAACCGATCCCCAGATTTGAACTCTGGAGCCTCTTGGATGAGCAAAATTCATCCGATCCAATTGAAATTTAGTACGTGGTGTTAGTATATGGTCTCTAACAACCATGCAAAAATTGGTCCATATCGGTCCATAATTATATATAGCTCCCAAATAAACCGATCCCCAGATTTGACCTCCGGAGCCTCTTTTAGGAGCAAAAGTCATCCGATGCGGTTGAAATTTGGTACATTTCGTTAGTATATGGCCTCTAACAGCCATGTAAAAATTGTCAAATTTTATTACTATAGAAAGTTTTGTCAAAATTTCATTTCTATAGAAAGTTTTGTAAAAAGTTTATTTCTATAGCAATGTTTGTCAACATTTTATTTCCATAGAAAATTTTGTCAAAATTTTATTTCTATAGAAAATTTTGTAAAAAATTAATTTCTGTAGAAAATTTTGTCAACATTTTATTTCTATAGACAATTTTGTCAACATTTTATTTCTATAGAACATTTTGTCAACATTTTATTTCTATAGAAAATTTTGTCAACATTTTATTTCTATAGAAAATTTTGTCAAAATTTTATTGCTATAGAAAATTTTGTCAACATTTTACTTCCATAGAAAATTTTGTCAACATTTTATTTCTATAGAAAATTTTGTCAAGTTTTTATTTCTATAGAAAATTTTGTCAAAATTTTATTTCTATAGAAAATTTTGTCAAACTGAATTATATACGTATTTAATCGGCCTTTTTTTTTGTTTTATTACCCCTTTTTTTATACCCCTTATGGACTAACTTACAATTTAGAAGACAGTGTTAAAAAGTTTTACGATACCTTGCCATCGGCAAGTGTTATCGCAACCCACGTAATTCGATTGTGGATGACAGCCTTTAGTAGAAGGTCCTACGCAATCCATGGTGGAGGGTACATAAGATTCGGCCTGGCCGAACTTACGGCCGTATATACTTGTTTTTCTATTTTTTTTGTAAACTTTAATTATCCAAAATTTGCACTTATAATAACCTGATTGCGTTTTTTTAACACTTGTCTACAAGGACAGCATTGGAAATAGAAAAAAATCATTGGGGGATCCCAAGATGCGCTTTAGAAGAAATTTTTGTGCACTTGTCCAAAAGGACTGCATCAGAAGTGGAAACAAACATTGGGGGATCCCACGATGCGCTTTAGAAGAAATGTTTGTAGACTTGTGCAAAAGGACTGCATTGGAAGTTGGAAAAACTCGATGGGGGATTCTGAGATGGGCTTTAAAAGAAATGTTTGTGGAACAACTTCCAATTTTTTTTGCTGGGTATCTAATGACAGTTGTCGATCGCAATGTAGAGTTCAATTTCTTAATATTATATCAAAAAAATATTGACAAACATTTTCTATAGAAATAAAATTTTGACAAAATTTTTTATAGAAATCAAAAGGTTGAAAAATTTTTCTAAAGAAATAAAAAGGTTGACAAAATTTTCTATAGAAATAAAAAAAATTGAAAAAATTTTCTATAGAAATAAAACTTTCACAAAATTGTCTATAGAAATAAAATTTCGACAAAATTTTCTAAAGAAATAAAACTTTGACAAAATTTTCCATAGAAATCAAATTTTGACAAAATTTTTTATAGAAATAAAATTTTGACAAAATTTTTCATGGAAATAAAATTTTGACAAAATTTTCTATAAAAATAAAATTTTCTATAGACAAAATTTTCTATAGAAATAAAACTTTGACCAGATGAAATAAAATTTTGACAAAGTTTTCTATAGAAGTAAACTTTTGACAAAATTTTCCATAGAAATAAAATTTTAACAAAATTTTCCATAGAAATAATATTTTGACAAATTTTTCTATAGAAAGAAAAAGGTTGAACAAATTTTCTAAGGAAATAAAAAGTTGCCAAAATTTTCTACAGAAATAAAATTTTAACAAAATTCTCTACAGAAATAAAATTTTGACAAAGTTTTCTATAGAAATAAAATTTTGACAACATTTTTCATAGAAATAAAATTTTGATAAAATTTTTAATAGAAATAACATTTTGACAAAATTTTTTATAGAAATAAAATTTTAACAAAATTCTTTATAGAAATAAAATTTTGACAAAGTTTTCTATAGAAATAAATTTTTGAAAAAAAAAATCCATAGAAATAATATTTTTACATTTCAATAGAAATAACATTTTGACAAAATTTTCTATAGAAATAAAATTCTGACAAAATTTTCCATAGTAATAAAATTTTGACAAAATTTTCTATAATATAATTTTTATAAAATTTTCTACATAAATAAAATTTTGACAAAATTATCTATAGAAATAAAATTTAACAAAATTTTTATAGACATAAAATAAACAAAATTCTCTATAAAAACAAAATTTTGAAAAAATTTTCTATAGAAATAAAATGTAGACAAATTTTTTTATAGAAATAATATTTTGAAAAAATTTTCTATAGAAATAAAATTTTCACAAAATTTAAAATTTTTAATTTTTGATAAAAACAAAATTTTCTCCAAATTTTGGTAGATTATTTTGAACTCGAGTGGCAACCGTGTCCGGGATTCAAATCTTGGTTCGGTTTGTATGGGGGCTATACCTAAAAATGATCCCACATGGTTCATTTTCAATGCCATTTGACCTACATCAATATCAACTACTTGTGCCAAGTTTCAAGTCAATTGCTGGTGTCCTTAGGAAGTTAGCGAGATTTCATCGGACAGACGGACATCACTAGATCGACTGAAAATTTCATCACGAACCAAGATATATACATTTTATGGAGACTGAGACCAATATTTCGATGTGTTACAAACGGAAAGACAAAGTTTGTATACTTCCATCTCTCACTGCATTAATAAGGCCACAGAACAGGTACATGCCTCCGGGATTTCCTCAAATAGTTGTACAAGAAACAATAATAGCATTACTAAAAGGAGCTAATGTGAGGCCTAAGTGTGGAGGAACTAACCAAATTTGCCGCTGGGATACTACATGCTCATCAAAACACAAACTCAAACGCACATGTGTCGACACTTTGTTAGTGATTTCCGTTTCCTTTACTGATGGGTCTATGATAATGGTGGGCGATATGTGAGCGTTAAGGCGTTGTTACAAATTTTATGCTCATATGGAGATTTCCGTTGTATGAAGCTTTTTCCTTCTGTCTGGGAGTAGCGGTATTTGTGGTGGGCGATAACATCTTTATCAAGGCAATTGTCATTCAGTCGTACATTTATTATCCTTCCTATAGTATGTCTATTTTCCTACCCCCTTCGATTCACTTTTGATGTTTTATTATATACTCTTCTTCTCATCTCGATATTCATTGGCATTGCACATATGTTGATTCCGAAGGAAATATTAGTATTTTACTTTATGAAAAGATGTGAATTATTTGTAGGATTTTGGAGAATGTATTGTGGTGTTTATTTTATCACCCGTTTTGTGTTCTGGTTGAACTTTAACCTTAGAAGGGTAAAATGCCCCTTTTTCCAAATTTATCTTTTATAATTGTATTGTCCGTTTGGTGTGTGTGTTTTTTTTTTCGCTTGAGCAAAACAAATTAGGGTTAATCCTATTTATTGTTCAAGCTCAAACAATTAAATTGAAGAACAAAAAGAAAAAAAATATAACTGAGGACAATTGAGTACAAACGAAACCGATTAAAATTGTTGCTTTGTTTTATTTTTACCAAGGGGTTGAATCCATTTAATGTATATCTTACTATGATTTTTAGAGCTTACTCAATGGGATCGTGGTAGAAAATTTTTTTTCTTTACAGCGCATTGATATACTGAAATGAACTCTTCTAAAATATGTGTGCAATATTTTTAAATGCCCTGCAATTCTTGGAAAATCTGGCAATATCGTTTGCCTGGAGCATCTCATACAAAAATCAAAATTCGACTCTTCGAATAGTGCAAATTTTGTTAAAGAAAAAGTCGAAGTGGCTTTTTGTAATTAAATTTAATTTAATTTTATATATTTTTTGTAAATTAAGTCAAATCAACTAATCGGCGAATTGACTTTTGACAAATGGGATCATATTGCGCTTATTTACTAACAGATTGTTTTCAATTTTAACACAAATTTTTATAGCACCCTTCAATCGAATTTGGTTCAGATTAAGATATAGCTCCCATGTATATGCTACACTCTACAGGTTTCAATTCTTGCGCTATGGTCCTGCAATAGATTTTTTTTTGTCTGCAAGCAGGTTAAGTTGAAAAATTTATTATTTCGATCTATGTTTTGGTATATCCCATATATTGATCGATATCCAATATTTTTATGATATTTTAATTAAAATAAAGTTTGTAATCTTTGCTTCAAATTTTTTCCATTAAATTTAGGACACACATCTTGAAAATTTGCATCGCTTCGTTAAAGTTGCACGTCTTTAAACTAAGGCAAACTTTCTTTAAAGTAAAGAGACATATTTTTGATTTAAAGAAATCGTCCTTAAATTAACTGAAATAATGAACCTTTAGATTGAACATAAAAACGGTTCAAATATAGGCTAAGACTTATTTTGACGATTTAGCATCTTTGGTTTAACGTTTTTTTTTTTTTTTTGGTATTAAGAAAATATTTTTTACTTCGAAGTATACGTCATAATTTGGATTTTAAAGTGGCATACGTTTGTACGTGAATACCGGAATAATATACCGGAAAAATGGAATGAAAATTCGATAAATGAGATCTGCATCCTAATTTTAATTTTATAGATCCTAACTCGTATCTTTGGCTCGGAAGCAATACCAAAAAAAAAATTCGTTTTCATTGAAAAATTTATCGATTTTTGGACTAGGAAAAACAAAAAAAAAACTTTATATCAGAGAAATCGTGTTCTATGCTAAGCAAAATTCCCATTAAGATTTTAAGGACAAGAAAAGATCTGTGTACATAAAAAACTCCACACAAAAGGAAAGTCCCCCTACCCTACCACATATCGAAAACTGAATTAGCGGATCTCTGTCCAGAGGCCACCTTCAATCATCCCTGAATTTTTTAAGCAAATCGAAGAACTTAAGCCCCCTACCAGATATCTAAATATGAGGTACTACATTTTCTCTTTTTTCCTGGAAATTGCAGCCGTTTCCGAGCTATCCTGGAACATACAAACAAACATTACTCGGTTTTCATACCCTAAGCCACACTTTGGCAATAGTGCTCCGAGTCGCCCCCTAAGCCGATCTAGCCATGTCCGTCTGTCTGTGAAAACATTTTTTTAATCAAAGTCTAGGTCGTAGTTTTGGTTCAATCAACTTCAAATTTAGTTCGTGTACCCATTGTGTGTCAGAATAGAACTCTTTTGATTTTTTGGGAAGTTTTCAAAAAAGGCTTTTCATAAAAATATTTCCCACATTTTTTACTAACACTGTGTTCCTATGCTTTAGTTAGCATTGTAATTCTTTGTAGAGATATAAAATTTATATCCAAGTCTAGTTCATAAATTTTTTGAGAAATACTTGGAATAAAGAAAATTTCATTGGGTTGGGAAAAATTTCTTAAAAAATGCAAAAAATATATTTAACAAGTATATACGGTCGTAAGTTCGGCCAGGCCGAATCTTATGTATACTCCACCATGGATTGCTTAGAAAGTTCTACTAGAGACTGTCATCCACAATCGAATTACTTGGGTTGTGGTAATCCCTGCCAATGACCTTTCCATCTTAATACTTCTTAACATCGTCCTCTAAATTGTAAGTTAGTCCATACGTGGTATATATTAGACAAAAGAAAACATATTAAATACGTATATAATTCAGTTTTTGACCCGGTATTTGGTATATAGGGTAGTGTATAAATAATTACTAACGGATATGAAGTTTCGAACGGTAATTAGAGAGCCGAATTGAAATATAGGGGTCGCTTTTTAAGGGGGCTATATAAAGGGTGGTTAAATTGTTAGGGCCGATGTTGAATGTGAACCACACCTAAACGCCAAGTTTTTTTTCGAATTTTATTTGACATTTCTCTATTTCAGACTTACTCAATTTGAACCATGGAGGGAAACACAATCCAACAACGTGTTAAATGGTTCCAAGAAATGGCAACAGTGGATGATCAATTTTCGAAGAAAATTATCTTCAGTGATGAGGCACATTTTCACCTCAGTGGATTCGTCAATAAACAGAATTGTCGCATTTGGGCGAATGAGAATCAAAGAGTGATTGTCGAAAAACCAATGCACCCACAAAGAGTGACTGTTTGGTGCGGTTTATGGGCTGGCGGCTTCATCGGGCCGTATTTTTTTCAAAATGAGGCCGGTCAGGCAGTTACTGTGAATGGTGCTCGCTATCGTGAGATGATAACGAACTTTTTATGGCCCGAATTGGAAGATATGGATGTGGACGATATGTGGTTTCAGCAGGACGGTACCACTTGTCACACAGCTAACGAAACAAGGGCTCTTTTGCGCAACAAATTCAGTGGCCGTGTTATCTCACGTAATGGCGATGTCAATTGGCCGCCAAGATCATGTGATTTGACACCGTTGGACTTTTTTCATTGGGGTTATTTGAAAGAAAAGGTGTACGTCGATAAGCCAGCAAAAATTAAAGAGCTAAATGATGAGATAATTCGGCATATTAACGGCATAGAACCTCCATTATGCCTCAGCGTCATCGAAAATTTGGACCATCGGATGAAGGTGTGCCACCGAGGTCGCGGCGCCCATTTGGCCGATATTTTGTTCCGTACATAATTGAGTAATACTACCAACATATCATAATAAAATAAAATTACAATAATTTCCTAAATAGTTTGTGTTTTATTCAAAATCAACATCGGCCCTTGAAATTTTAACCAACCTTTACAATTACGAACCGATATGGACCAATTTTTGCATGGTTGTTAAAAACCATATACTAAAACCACATTCCAAATTTTAACCGGATCAGATGAGTTTTCCTCCTCCAATAGGCTCCGGAGGTCAAATCTGGGGATCGGTTTATATGTTATGGGGTCTATATATATAGTTATGGATCGATGTGGACCAATTTTCGTTTGGTTGTTAGGGACCATATACTAACACCATGTACCAAAGTTCTGCCGGATCGGATGAAATTTGCTTCTTTTATAGGCTCCGCAACCCAAGTTTGGGGATCGGTTTATATGGGGGCTATATATAATTATGGACCCATGTGGACCAAGTTTTGCATGTTTGTTAGATACCATAGAGACCACCCGGAGCCGTGATTTCATCCGATCCGGCTGAAATTTGGTACATGGTGTAGGTATATGCACTGAAAAAAAAGCATACTCGGTTCCAAAGATTTTATCTTTACTTTAAAAAATTTTGTATTGATTCCGAGCCAAAGAAGCGGAGAATACAAGTAAGGATACTTTTAAGACACAATTCTCTTTTAAATTTAGGTTTTGTGTACTTGCTTCTAGGAAGCAAATTTTAATATTTCGCTTTCTCAGCTTTTTTTCTTCATATGCTATCAAAGTCCTTTAAAAACGAGTTAACGGCAACTTTATTTTCCAAATTAGGACTCGACTTCCAGTAGAAATTATGCTATGTTTGAAGTAAAAAACTTATTTAAAATAAAGTTTTGAAAAACATGTCCTATATTTGAACGATTTTTTGCTTTGTAGTCAAGATGCAAAAAGACAACAAATTTAAACACAATTTCATTAAATTTAAAGAATTTTTCTGAATTATTAAAGTCCAGTTGACCTTAGCCTATAAATTTTTTCTTTCATGTTAAGATACCCATTTTTAAGTCAAATCACTTAATTATAAGGACAATACGACTTCATTGAAAAGCTTATCGACTTTTGGACAAGGAAAATAACTTTATTTTAGAGAAATGCGTCTTCTATGCTAAGCAAAATTTGTATTCGTATTTTAAAGACATGAAATCTTTGACCTCACGACAATATTTTTTTCAGTGTGGTCTCTAACAACTGTGCAAAAATTGGTCCACATCAGTTCGTAATTATATATAGCCCCCATATAAACCGATCCCCAGATTTTGCTTGCGGAGCCTCTAAGAGAAGCAAATTTCATCCGATCCGGCTGAAACTTGGTGCATGGTGTTAGTATATGGTCTCTAACAACCATGCAAAAATTTGTCCACATCGGTCCATAAGTATATATAGCCCCCATATAAACCGATCCCCAGATTTGATCTCCGGAGCCTCGTGGAACAGCAAAATTCATCCGATTCGGTTGAAATTCGGTACGTGGTATTAGTATATTGTCTCTAACAACCATGCAGGAATTGGTCCATATCGGTCTACAATTATATATAGCCCTCATATAAACCGATCCCCAGATTTGAACTCCGGTGCCTTTTGGAGAAGCAAAAATTCATCCGATCTTATTGAAATTTAGTACGTGGTGTTAGTATATGGTCTCTCACAAGCATGCAGGTATTGATCCATATCGGTCTATAGTTATATATAGCCGATCCCCTGTCACACAAAAATTGGTCCATATCGGTTCATATTCATGGTTGCCACTCGAGCCAAAAATAATCTACCAAAATTTTGTTTCTATAGAAAATTTTTTCAAAATTTTATTACTATAGAAAATGTTATCAAAATTTTTTTACTGTAGAAAATTTTTTCAAGATTTTGTTTGTATAGAAAATTTTGTCAATGTTTTATTTCTATAGAAAATCTTGTCAAAGTTTTATTTCTATAGAAAATCTTGTCCCGATTTGATTTCGTTAGAAAACTTTGTCAAAATTTTATTTCTATAGAAAATTTTGTCGAAATTTTATTTCTATACAATATATTGTCCAAATTTTATTTCTATAGAAAATTTTGTCAAAATGTTATTGCTATAGAAAATTTTGTCAAAATTCTATTTCTATAGAAAATATTGTCAAAATTTTATTTCTATAGAAAATTTTGTCAAAATTTTATTTCTATAGAAAATTTTGTCAAAATTTTATTTCTATAGAAAATTTTGTCAAAATTTTATTTCTATAGAAAATTTTGTCAAAATTTTATTTCTATAGAAAATTTTGTCAAAATTTTATTTCTATAGAAAATTTTGTCAAACTGAATTATTTACGTATTTAATCGGCCATTTTTTTTAGTTTAATATGTACCACGTATGGACTAACTTACATTTTAGAAGACGGTGTTAGGATGTTTTAAGATACCTTGTCATCAGCAAGTGTTACCGCAACCCAAGTAATTCGATTCTGGATGACAATCTTTACGCAATCCATGGTGGAGGGTACATAAGCTTCGGCCTGGCCAAACTTACGGCCGTATATACTTGTTTCTATGTAACATAGCGAACTAAATTAGTTTTAACTTCAGAAACCACCCTCTCGAATATTTCACCATGCCTTAAATATTCCCATGGCCTGCTTTTAGGCATCATAAAAAATTCATCGTGGTATAAAATTGTGTCTGTTTTACTGATAAATTTTCCAATTTCGAACATGAAAATACAGTTGTATACTTCAAACGATTTTTCTAATTGCCTCTTATAATTGACGAACAAATCTTCAATTCCCTTACCGATGAAATAGACAGTTCGTTTAAGATACAAAATATGGACATTTACCGGCTTTTTCAATCACCGTCATTATCAACATAGGAAACAGTAGCAGTAGCTATAAAAAAAAAAACTATGTGGTGTAACATAATATCCCAAGAACAGAAAAAAGATAATACATAAAAATCTACGAGTATTGTTGTTACACATTTTATTATTATATATTTTTGGTTTTATTTATTATGACTACGGGTATAACTAAAGCAGTATAAGCGACTTAGCTTATGGGCAGTTAGTTATTTTGAGAAGGCGAAGGAGGAGTAGGAGTGTTATCAGTTTTGGTTCATTTCAATTAATCTATGAGGGGGTGGGTGGCTGATACAGTGGCTGTTTTTCTTCTGAGAAATATATAAATAAATTCCTAGAAGTGCATTAGAAAAAAAAAAAAAAACAATAATAATAATAAGCGTGACAATGTTGTTTTTCTGTTTTGGTGAATTGTGCCTTCTCCCCATATCCAGTGGTTTTATGGATGGTTATTTAGTCATAAAGAAGCATAGGCTAATTTAAAGGTATTAAGGCGGCAAATGATATCAAGAGATCATCACTGTCAGCGTCAACAGCATCGTCATCATCATCATCATCAGTCTATAGGGGTAACCATGGAGTCAAAACAACAACATAAATTTAATAAACTTTTTACGTCTTATGAATGCTTGTCTTAAGATAAAATACCAGAAATAAATACCCATGAGATTGAGGACTAAGATTTGTGTTTGTTTTTTCACCAAAAAATGGTAATATTTTGTATATTTTTATACCCTGCGCCACACTGTGGAACAGGGTATTATAACCCAGGCGAAAAAAGCGTCGCCAAAAATGTAATTAAAATGTTCTTTTTGGATCCGGAAGTAGTGCAAGATTAACGCAGAAGCGATGAATTTAACATGGGCTTGTCATAGGATGGAAGTCCTCCATTTCAACAGCCGGTGCACTGAATTTGCATCACTTTTTTAGGTGTGATCCGTATACAATGTTTTGGATGTAAATTAAAAAATTCTGTGATATTTTGTCAAATAAATAATTTCTTTAATCATTGTTGTTGTTGTTTTGATTTCAGCTTAAAACCATGCATTGACTAAACTAATAGTGTAGCTTAACCAACAGAGGAAAAGATATATGTTTGTACGAATTTATTTCGGCATAAGACGGCTATCAATGTAAAAGCTTTTTTCGGAAGGTTCAAGTGTGGTTCATTGTTGGGTTTAATGAACTGCCTGAATTTATTCTGATAATTGGTTGATAGTTTTGCTGCAAGTAGAGGATGCTGATGAGGAATGTGGTAATTCCGAAACGTGCGTCCATCCAACCATCTTGCAGTCTATAGGGCTTTGCCCAAATAAATTTGCAAACATTTTTTATAATTTTTAATGGATTCTAACGCTTGTCTGAAACGTTTGGCCTCAAATATTTTCAAAAAATTCACAATTTCTTCAGATTGGATTTAGCATTTTTTTCGACAAAATTGAAATAATTTGTACCATTTTATGAATTCTTAAACTGTTTTTAACCAATTTGAAACAAAAAAAGTTTAAATTACCCATTAAAAATATGAGAAAAAGCAGGTTATAGAAAATTTAATGTAAAGAACTTCCTGTGTAGTTAAAATAAAGAGCATCATTGGGAGTACATCTTCTGGAAGTGCTTTTAAAGTTTTGCCTTTGGAAGAACTTCCAAATTTTTTTGCTGGGAAGTTAGTGCATATGTATGCAACACCCAGAAGGAGAGGAGATAGACACATGGTGTCTTTGGCAATAATGCTCAGGGTGGATCCCTGAGTCGATCTAGCTATGTTCGTCTGTCCGTCGGTCCGTCCGTCTGTCTGTCTGTCTGTGAACACATTTTTGTGATCAAAGTCTGGGTCGCAGTTTAAGTCCAATCGCCTTCAAATTTGGCACAAATTCCTGTTTTGGGTCAGAATAGAACCCTATTGATTTTGGAAGATATCGGTTCAGATTTAGATATAGTTCCCATATATATCTTTCGCCCGATATGGACTTATATGGCCCCAGAAGCCAGAGTTTTACCCTGAGTTGCTTGAAATTTTGCACAAGCATAACACTTGGTCGTATAGTCAAGTGCGCTAAATTTTATTGAAATCGATTCAGATTTAGATATAGCTCCCATATATATCTTTCGCCCGATTTTCCGTCATATGACCACACAGTTCAAAGTTGTAGTCCGATTTACGTGAAATTTACGTAGAATTAAAGTACTAAGTGTGCATGTCAAATTTGGTTGAAATCGGTTTAGATTTCTCTATACCTTCCATATATACGCCACATTTTCCTTATAAAATCGCCACTGCTAAGTCGAAAACTTATAAAAGTGACTCAAATTTTCCTTTATTTCTAATACATATCTATCGACCGATAAAGCATAAATACACTTTTACCGAAGTTTTGCGGTATTATAAGTTAGTGCATATGTTTGCAACACCCAGAAGGAGACGAGATAGACACATGGTGTCTTTGGCAAAAATGCTCAGGGTGGGCTCCTGAGTCGATATAGCCATGTCCGTCTGTCCGTGAAAACATTTTGTAATCAAAGTCTAGGTCGCAGTTTTAGACCAATCGACCTCAAATTTGGCACAAGTATGTGTTTTGGCTCGGAATAGAACCCTATTGATTTTGAAAGAAATCGGTTCAGATTTAGATATAGCTCCCATATATATCTTTCGCCCGATATGGACTAATACGGACACAGAAGCCAGGGTTTTACCCCAATTTAGTTGAAATTTTGCACTAGAAGTACAATTAGAAGTGTAGTCAAGTGTGCCAAATTTTATTGAAATCGGTTCAGATTTAGATATAGCTCCCATATATATCTTTCGCCCGATTTGGACTAATACGGTCCCAAAAGCCAGAGTTTTACACCAATTTTGTTGAAATTTTGCACTAGGAGTACAATTAGTAGTGTAGTCAAGTGTGCAAAATTTTATTGAAATCGGTTCAGATTTAGATATATCTCCCATATATATCTTTCGCCCGATTTACACTCATATGACCACAGTGGCCAATCTTTTACTCCGATTTAATTGAAATTTTGCACAGGGAGTAAAATTGGCATTGTAGCTATGCGTGCCAAATTTGGTTGAAATCGGTTCAGATTTAGATATAGATCCCATATATAGCTTTCGCCCGATTTACACTCATATGACCACAGAGGCCAATTTTTTGCTCCGATTTAGTTGAACTTTTGATTGGTTGATAAGTCCCCGGTCTAACAAAGATAAACAAATTTTTTTGTCAAAATTCGTTTTTATTATTCAACATAGTTCCCTTCAAGAGCGATACAACGATAATAGTGACCCTCCAATTTTTTGATACCATTTTGGTAGTACTCCTTCGGTTTTGCCTCAAAATAGGCCTCAGTTTCGGCGATCACCTCTCCATTGCAGCCTCATTTTTTCCCTGCGAGCATCTTTTTGAGGTCTGAGAACAAGAAAAATTCACCGGGGGCCAGATCTGGAGAATACGGTGGGTGGGGAAGCAATTCGAAGCCCAATTCATGAATTTTTGCCATAGTTCTCAATGACTTGTGGCACGGTGCGTTGTCTTGGTGGAACAACATTTTTTTCTTCTTCATATGGGGCCGTTTTGTCGCGATTTCGACCTTCAAACGCTCCAATAACGCCATATTATAGTCACTGTTGATGGTTTTTCCCTTCTCAACATAATCGATAAAAATTATTCCATGCGCATCCCAAAAAACAGAGGCCATTACTTTGTCATCGGACTTTTGAGTCTTTCCACGCTTCGGAGACGGTTCACCGGTCGCTGTCCACTCAGCCGACTGTCGATTGAACTCAGGCGTGTAGTGATGGAGACATGTTTCATCCATTGTTACATATCGACGGAAAAACTCGGGAGTATTACGAGTTAACAGCTGCAAACACCGCTCAGAATCATCAACACGTTTTTTGTTTTTTCAAATGTGAGCTCGCGCGGCACCCATTTTGCTCAGAACTTCCGCATATCCAAATACTGATGAAAGATATGACCAACACGTTCCCTTAATATCTTTAAGGCCTCTGCTATCTCGATCAACTTCATTTTACGGTCATTCAAAATCATTTTGTGGATTTTTTTGATGTTTTCGTCGGTAACCACCTCTTTCGGGCGTCCACTGCGTTCACCGTCCTCCGTGCTCATTTCACCACGCTTGAATTTTGAATACCAATCAATTATTGTTGATTTCCCTGAGGCAGAGTCCGGAAACTCATTATCAAGCCACGTTTTTGCTTCCACCGTATTTTTCCCCTTCAGAAAACAGTATTTTATCAAAACACGAAATTCCTTTTTTTCCATTTTCTTCACCATAACAAAAAATGCTTCACAAAAGACGCTCTATCTCACAAACTAATTGACTTACAGACGTCAAATTTTGACACGAATCATATAAAGGTTGGTACTATATAAAAATAATATGCATTTAATACTAACGACGCTATCTATGTGTCAGACCGGGGACTTATCAGCCAACCTGTTATAACTATGGACCGATGTGGACCAATTTTTGCATGGTTGTTAGAGACCATATACTAACACTATGTACCAAATTTCAAACGGATCGGATGAATTTTGCTCCTCCAAGAGGCTCCGCAAACCAATTCTGAGCGTCGGTTTATATGGGGGCTATACGTAAAAGTGGACCGATATGGCCCATTTGCAATACCATCCGACTTACATCAATAAAAACTACTTGTGCCAAGTTTGATGTCGATAGCTTGTTTCGTTCGGAAGTTAGCGTGATTTCAACAGACGGACGGATATGCTGAGATCGACTCAGAATTTCACCACGACCCAGAATATTTATACTTTATGGGGTCTTAGAGCAATATTTCGATGTGTTACAAACGGAATGACAAATTTAATATACCCCCCATCCTATGGTGGAGGGTATAAAAATAAGGTCGTGTTTCAAGAAACAAGGAGCCGAAATCTGTTCGTATAAAAGGACGTCAGACAAATTATTGACAGAGAACAAAATGCTATTGTAGAAAAATTATAATAATCAAAGGAGAATTCCAAAGTTGTCAGACAAATTATTGACAGAGAACAAAATGCTATTGTAGAAAAATTATAATAATCAAAGGAGAATTCCAAAGTTGTGCAACAAACTAAGCTGAATCAGTTAAGAAATTGAGAAATGTAAGAAAACGGTCAGCATTTTCGATAGCATGAACAATTTTCAGAAAATTCTACAAAATAATTTCGATACTAGCTTCACGTTAATGGCGGTCATCATTACATCCCGACTCAATTATGTTCTTTGAATAAATATAGACGTATACAAGCATGATATACAGAATTATCCACAAATTTATTTTGGAACAAAAATCTATTTACCTCCTGGAATGTTCACATCGTAATGTTAATCGTCTTTAACCTGAGCTTGGATCCGAAATTCGAACAAAATAGGACCAGAGACAATGAATTTTACATTGGCCGGAAGTCATCTTTTTAAGCATTCACTTCAGGTATGATGCTATTTCCGTATTTCAAACATCATTTGAAAAGATAAGAAAAAGGTAAAAAATAGAATTTTTGCCCTATTTAGGTTAGGTTAGGTATAGTGGCAGCCTGATATTTCAGGCTCACTTAGACTATTCAGTCCATTGTGATAACACATTGGTGAACTTCTCTCTTATCACTGAGTGCTGCCCGATTCCATGTTAAGCTCAATGACAAGGGACCTCCTTTTTATAGCCGAGTCCGAACGGCGTTCCACATTGCAGTGAAACCACTTTGAGAAGCTTTGAAACCCTCAGAAATGTCACCAGCATTACTGAGGTGGGATAATCCACTGCTGAAAAACTTTTTGATGTTCGGTCGAAGCAGGAATCGAACCCACGACCTTGTGTGTGCAAGGCGGGCATGTTAACCATTGCACCACGGTGGCTCCCTTTGCCCTATTTAAAGACGTTTTGAATAACACTACCACATATCTAAGGACAGATTTTAGATCAGCCAAGAAAACTTGACCATATGCTAACATACTAGTGATATTTTAATGATTTTTCTCGTTTTATGAAAAAAAATTTCACAATTTTTTTTTATGGCTCATGATCCTCTTCTATAACTCATTCAAATTCGATATTGCATTTTTTGCACTTCTAATTCAAAATTAAATACGAAAAAATGCACTTAAAACATTTCTCAAAATAATCCAAGCTTCTATATAATTCTATGGAATTGATCATAGCAGCTAAACATATGAAAATATATATTCACGGGCAATGTGCTCGCATATTACGAAGAAAATTTCAAAAGAAAAATTAACGTTGAAGGTTCTGTGTTTAGAAAGGAAGGCGAAAATATTTACAAAGCAAATACGATAACAAACAAAGAAAACACAATAGACACCAAGATAATGTGATGATCATCATCCCCATACCGTCTGACCCATTGACCACAGGTCACCGATGTGAGAGTAGGAGAAAGAAAGAACAGTAAATGATTGTTGATCCCCCCAGTCGTATGAGCGTTATTCTAATTGAAAATATCACATTTCAAGACATCGCAGCATCGTTTCGTGTCTTTTTTTTTGTCTTCGCTATACCTACAAAACAATTGTCGCAGTTATTTTATTTACTCAATTTAAAGGTAGATTAAAGCACAGACGAGAAAAGTGAATTTAGTCTAAGTTAGTCGGGCGGTAAGCGCGCTTTAATTCGAATATCGCGATTATCTCGTTGCAGATATGAGCCAAGTAATAAAACTAAAATATATTGAAGTGATTTAAAAAATTATTGTAATGGCATAAGTGTAGTGAATTTATTTATAACAAATGAAGTGGAATGATGATAAAAAATAAAATAATAAAAATTAAAAATAATTGATTATAAGGATAATGCAATTGCAAACACAGAAAATTATTTTAAAAATGTGTTGTGAATATTTGTGATATTTTCAGTTACATAATCCCTAATCGTTGATTATTCAGTAAAATTGGATAGCAATTTCTTCATCAGCGTTTTTGAAATTACGTTGTGTAAGGAGGATGGATGGTTACTTTTTGGAATGATAAATCCAATGTCTAATATTGAGTTGTGGAAGACATAAATAATATACATATGAAAAACAAAAATAAAAACAAACTAGTGCTGAGGGTGTGCAAAGAAAAGTTTTATAAAAGATTATAAGTCAGGCCATAATAAAATTTAATACGAGATAAATTGTTATGTTCGCCTGATATCAATGCAAGCTGGTATTTCATCCAAATTAATTATTCTACATACACAGAAAAAAATTTTACGAAAATGTTTCCAATTAAAATCTTAATTGAGTTTTAAAAAATATTCAATTAAAAATTTAATTGTTTCAACAAATTTCTTAATTGAAATAAAAATCAATCACACAAATTAATAGTATCAATTAAATATTTAATTGGATCAATTAATTTTTTAATTGACTGTCAATTAATTTTTTAATTGATACTATCATTTCTGTGATTGAAGACATTTCAATTAAAAAATTAATTGGATCAATTAATTTCGTGATTGAATCAAAAAAATTTTTTTTGTGTGTATTATTGAAATTTTCATACGAGCTTATTGGACATAAAGATTATGGAATTAGGGTACTATTAAGTTATTGGAAAGAAAATGCCAGATTGCAATCTACACAAACCTAACTATACACATGTTTCATCACTGGCTAATTCGAATTTCCATAGCTTTTAATATAGATCTGGCTGTGGGAGATGATTCGTTTCGGATTTTATATTTTTACTTCTTATGTATATTACATACGAGAATTATTCTTCCCAAGTTGCACTATTTATCACTACATTGTCCATAATTTTTTCCATATAACTACAATCCCTTAATTTTGTTTTGTACTTATCTAAAATATTGATTTAGATCTAACAAAATATACAATGTTCAACTCAGAATCACTTCCTTAAATTTTCATCTGTTCATCTGTTTATTGAAACATTGATCTCAGATGGAGAAAAACGCATTGTGTCGAGTTCTAAAAATAATGGGGGTAAAAAGAGTCTATAGGATGTTCATGTAAAAAAAACTGTAGATCGGACATATCTAATTATAAAAGGGCCCGTTTCTATGGTTCTTGAGAGGTATTGTGGATCAATGGTTGGTCAAACGTTCTCTCGCAGCGTGCGCCAAAGACAATTTGTCATTCAGTTTTCACCTTTTCTCAGTAATGTTTCTGACATTTCGGATTATCCCAAAGCTTCTCTAATGTAGCATATCAATTTTGCAGGATATCTGGCGATAGAGACAATTTCAAAAATGTTTTTTATATTATTTAATGTTTTAGTTATTGAGCTGCGGACCTAAAAAGTTCTGAGATTGAACTGCGAACCAGATGGTTACTATCGTTGAACTACTGACCCATGTGTTTTTTGATAAAACTGCTAAAGCAAAAGGCTCGATAATTAAACGCCTTGTCCGAAGATGGCAAGATCTTTATCATTTCATATAGATTTCTACACTGAGCCACCGTGGTGCAATGGTTAGCATGCCCGCCTTGCATACACAAGGTCGTGGGTTCGATTCCTGCTTCGACCGAACACCAAAAAGTTTTTCAGCGGTGGATTATCCCACCTCAGTAATGCTGGTGACATTTCTGAGGGTGTTAAAGCTTCTCTAAGTGGTTTCACTGCAATGTGGAACGCCGTTCGGACTCGGCTATAAAAAGGAGGTCCCTTGTCATTGAGCTTAACATGGAATCGGGCAGCACTCAGTGATACGAGAGAAGTTCACCAATGTGGTATAACAATGGGCTGAATAGTCTAAGTGAGCCTGATACATCGGGCTGCCACCTAACCTAACCTAACCTACACTGATGGCTCCAAATTGGATGGGTTTCTGAGTACATTCTACAGACCTGGAATTGGAATAGCGAAAAGATTACCTAATCATTGTAGTGTTTTTCAGGCTGAATTGGCTGAAAACAAATGTTGGCATTAATATATACTCAGACTGTCAACCCACAATAACATAAAATCCTTGGATTCTGTGTTCCGTACCTCGATAACGGCCATAGACTGCCGCAAATCTCTCAACGAGAAGGCTGAGTAGTACAATATTCACCTAATATGGGTGCCTGGTCATAGAAACATACCGTGGAACTGCCAGAACAATCTGGATGGTTCAACAGAAGAAAATAATCGAGAAGGTTTTGCGGTTAAAACTAGAAGTGCCCATATGTAATAGGTAGTTTTAGTTAATGTGGTACCACAATGGACTGAATAGTCTAAATGAGCCTGAAACTTAATCGGGCTGCCAGAATCAAAAGTCTCAGTGATTGAAATAGCGACCCGAAGATTTTAATGCATAAGCTACCTCTTCGAAAATCTCAGTGATTGAACTGCAGACCGAACGGTTCTTTGGTTTAAATACGGAACTGAAAGTCACCGGTATTGAACTACATACTTTAGAGTTGTAGTTATTGAATTGCCAACCTGAAAACTTCAGTAATTAAACTGCGAACCAGGTGGTCTCTGTCGTTAAACTACTGACCAAAGAGCCCTAATGATTTAACTGCTTAACTGAAGAGCTCAGTAATAAAACGTCTGGTCCAAAGTTGTCAATCTCTAGGGATTCTTCATCATTAGTGTTTGCCGTAGAACCGAAGGTCTCAGTGATTGAACTGTTTGATTAAACGTCTTGCCCGAAGGTGTTAGTGTCTAGATGCTCTCCATCCTGCCAATCAGTAGGTCTCTGTCGTTGAACTACTGATCCAAGACTCGTAAAGATTAAACTGCTGAACCAAAGGTCTTTCCATCATGAGTGTTTATTGTACAACCGAAGGTTTCTGTGATTGAACTGCAGACAGGGTGTAGTCTTTGGTTAAACTACGGTATATCAAAGTATTCAACGGTGTCGGTAAATAATCGTCTGGCCCAAATATGTCAGTGATTCGACTGTAGATACTATATTTGGGAGGCTTTCTAGCAGACCAGAAGGTCTCAGTGTTTAACTTCGGTAACGGAAGTCACAGAGATTTATGGTTCCGGCAATTGGGGTCAAAGGAAATCCTTTATCATTGAGTTAAAGAGAGAATCGGTCAGTACACTATGATAAGAGACAAGTCCACCACTTGTGGTATAACAATGGACTGAATAGTTTAAATGAGCCTAAAATAACGGGCTTTCACTATACCCAACCTAACCTAACCTATACGAGACGAAGCGAGGTTGGAATTGTGACTGAAACAGAATGGTGTAAAAAAACAGAGAGAGAGAGAGAACCCCTGTACCCTCCACCATGAATTGCCAAGAAACTTGTACTAAAGATGGCAAGATGGCCGATGGCAAGGTATCTTAAAACTTCTTAACACCGTCTTCTCAATTGTAAGTTAGTCCACACGGGTATATATTAAACAACAAAAGGCCGATTAAATTCGTATATAATTCAGTTTGACAAAATTTTCTATAGAAATAAAATTTTGACAAAATTGTCTATAGAAATAAAATCTTGACAAAATTTTGTATAATTATTTTCTATAGAAATAAAATTTTGACAACATTTTCTATAGAAATAAAATCTTGACAAAATTTTGTATAGGGATAATATGTTGACAAAATTTTCTATAGTAATAAAATCTTCACAAAATTTTGTATAGTTACAAAATTTTGACAAAATTTTCTATAGTAATAAAATTTTGACAAAATTTTCTATAGAAATAAAGTTTTGGTATATTATTTTTGGGGATCGGCTATATAAAACTATAGACCTATATTGACCAATTTTCGCATGGTTGTTAGCGGCCATATACTAGCGCAATGTACCAAATTTCACCACGTATCAAATTTCAATCGGATAGGATGAATTTTGCTTCTTCAAGTACCAAATTGCAACCGGATTTGGTGAATTATGCTCTTCCAGAGGCTCCGAAGGTCAAATCTGGGGATCGGTTTATATGAGGGCTACATATAATTATGGACCGATATGGACCAATTCCTGCATGGTTGTTAGATACCATATAGTAACAATACGTACCAAATTTCAACCGAATCGGAAGAATTATGCTCATCCCTGAGGCTCCGGGATGTGTTCATATGGGGGCTATATATAATTATGGGCCAATGTCGACCAATTTATGCATGGTTGATAGAGACAATATACTTACACAGTGTACCAAATTGCAGCCGGATCGGATGAAATTTGCTTCTCTTAGATGCTCCGCAAGCCAAATATAGGGATCGTCGGGAAGTGGACCAATGTTTGCATGGTTGTTAGAGGCTATATACTAACACCATGTACCAAATTTAAACCGGATCGGAGGAAGTTTGCTCCTCCAAGAGGCTCCGCAAGCCAAATCTGAGCAAAATCTGAGCATCGGTTTATATGGGGGCTATACGTAAAAGTGGTCCGATATGGCCCATTTGCAATACGATCTGACCTACATCAATAACTACTAGTTGTGCTAAGTTTCAAGTCGATAGTGTGTTTCGTTCGGATGTTAGCGTGATTTCAACAGACGGACGGACGGACGGACATGCTTAGATCGACTCAGAATTTCACCACGACCCAGAATATATATAGTTTATGAGGTCTTAGGGCAATATATCGATGTGTTACAAACGGAATGACAAAGTTAATATACCCCCATCCTACACTGA
Organism: Haematobia irritans; assembly: GCF_050003625.1. Taxonomy (NCBI): domain Eukaryota; kingdom Metazoa; phylum Arthropoda; class Insecta; order Diptera; family Muscidae; genus Haematobia; species Haematobia irritans. The sequence goes on along the minus strand of NC_134401.1, from coordinate 128,561,814 downwards.
AAAAAATATTGACCTATTATGGAATTATGCAACTTAAATTTTATTATTTATATAGACAAAATTCTTTAAAATAATAACATTTTAATTAAAAGAAAATGTTAAATGTTTCTCTTAATTAAAAAGTTATTCTTTAAAATAATAACATTTTAATTAAGAGAAAGTTTATAATCCTGGCTTCAAAATTTTTTTTCATTAAATTTAGGACACAAATCTTGAAATTTTGCGTCCCCCTGTTGAAGTTGTAGATCTTTGAAGTAAGGCAAATGTTCCTTAAAATAAAGAAAAACATTTTTAATTTAAAGAAATCTTTAAGTCTTTTTAAGAAGTCTTTAACTCCACTGACATATTGAATTTTTAAATTTAAGATAAATTTAAGATATTTTAAGGATTTGCGTCATTGGTTTGAAGTTTTTTTTTAGCATCTTACTTTGAAGTACTTGGCATGATTTGGATTTTGAAACTGGAATTTCTTTGTACATGAATACCTTAATTAATATATCGCAAACAGCAAATAAACAAGTATATACAGCAGTAAGTTCGGCGGGGCCAAATCTTAAATACCCACCACCATGAACCAAATATTAGGGTTTCCTTTGAAATTTCAGGAGGGCTTGAGGACTTGAGAACACTTCCCGGAGATAAATTTAAAGATTTCACCTATGAGGACTATATCAGATTCTGGATTAATAAGAACCATTTTTTTTTTGAGTTTTAGAGGAATCCTTAACATCTCTTGTAAGTGTGCAAGAAAATTATGAAATAACGTCATGATTTGAAATCTTAAATCTGTAAAAGTAAAATCTGGAAATTTTGCATTGAGTTTCAAACAATTTTCATGATCAGTGCGCCTTCTACACCATCAAGAAGTGAAGTCGGTCTATATGGAGGCATTACCAAATGGACCGATAAAAACTTAATCCGATACACGTTTTTGTGAGCCTAAAATACCAGAATATTTACAATTTCAGCAAATCAGATAAAAACTACGGTTGCTAGAAACCCAAGGGGTTAAATCGGGAGATCGTTCCTATGGGAGCTATACTAAAATATGGACCGATACTCACCGTTTTCGGCACACCTCTTTATGAGCCGAAAATACCTCTAGATTTCCAATTTCAGGCAAATAGGATAAAAACTTCGGATTCGGGAAGCCCAATAAATAAAATCGGAAATCGGTCTATATGGAGTCTATACCAAAATATGGACCGATACTCACCATTTTCGGCACACCTCTTTATGGTCCTAAAATACCTCTAGATTTCCAATTTCAGGTAAATTGAATAAAAACTACGGTTTCTATAAGCCCAAGACCCCAAATCGGGAGGTCGTTTTATATGGGGACCATACCAAAACATGGACCGATATAGCCCATCTTCGAACTTGACCTGCCTGCAGACAAATGACGAGTTTGTGTCAAATTTCAGCACGATTCCTCCATTATTGAAGACTGTAGCGTGATTACAACAGACAGATAGACAGCCAGACGGACATCGTCATATCATCTTAGAATTTCTCCCTGATCAAGAATATATATACTTTATATAGTCGGAAATCGATATTTCGATGTGTTACAACCGGAATGACAAACTTATTATACCCCCGTCACCATCCTATATATAACAAGTAAGTAAAGTCTAAAGTCGGGCGGTGCCGACTATATTATACCCTTCACCCCTATGTAGGCCAAAATTTGTGTTACCATTTCAACTATTTCACATTTGCTGGAAGCTATATAACATAAAGGAGACAACTTTTTTACTTCTACAAAATCTCTAGAATTAAAATTTAAATCGGCTAATGCTATCCAGTTAATTGGAGGACACTTCCATTGAAAATGGGTCTAAAATGTGTAACAGTCTACCATATTTCCCCAACTCTGGTGTACGTATATATGGAAGCTTTATATAATCTGAACCGATTTTGATTAAATTTGACATGTATAGTTAGAATAATAATTCTGCTATCTATGCGAAATTTCACGTAAATGGCAGTATAACTTTGGCCCCCTGGTCATATGAGTGCAAATCGGACGGAAGATATATATGGGAGCCATAACTAAATCTGAACCGATTTCAACCAAATTTGGCACAATTACCCATACTACCAAACCGATACTTGTGCGAAATTTGAAGCAAATCACGGCAAAACCCTGGATTTTGAGGCCATATAAGTTCAAATCGGACGAAAGATATATATGGGAGCTATATCTAAATCTGAATCGATTTTGACCATATGTGCCACATACAATAGTATCGTTAAAAGTACCGCTTGTGCAAAATTTGAAGTAAGTCAGGGTAAAACTGTGGCTTCTGGGACCGTATTAGTACATATCGGGCGAAAGATATATATGGGAACTATATCTAAATCTGAACCGATGTCAACCAAATTTGGCGCGCATAGCTACAATGCTAATTGTACTCCCTATGCAAAATTTAAACTAAATCGGAGTTAAAAATTGGACTCTGTGGGCAAATGAGTGTAAATCGGGCGAAAGCTATATATGGGAGATATATCCAAATCTGAACCGATGTCAACCAAATTTGGCACGCATAGCTACAATGCTAATTCTACTCCCTGTGCAAAATTTCAACTAAATAGGAGTTAAAAATTGGCCTCTGTGGTCATATGAATGTAAATCGGGCGAAAGCTATATATGGGAGATATATCCAAATCTGAACCGATTTCAACCAAATTTGGCACGCATAGTTGCAATGCTCATTCTTCTCCCTGTGCAAAATTTCAACTAAATCGGAGCAAAAAATTTGCCTCTGTGGGCAAATGAGTGTAAATCGGGCGAAAGCTATATATGGGAGCTATATCTAAATCTGAATCGATTTGGCTGATATTTTGCAAGTTTTTCGAGACTCATAAAATATTCGGATGTACGGAATTTGAGGAAGATCGGTTGATATACACGCCAATTATGACCAGATCGGTGAAAAATATATATGGCAGCTATATCTAAATCTGAACCGATTTTTTCCAAAATCAATAGGGATCGTCTTTGAGCCGAAACAGGACCCTATACCAAATTTTAGGACAATTGGACTAAAACTGCGAGCTGTACTTTGCACACAAAAATACATCAACAGACAGACAGACGGACAGACAGACAGACAGACGGACATCGCTAAATCGACTCAGAATTTAATTCTAAGACGATCGGTATACTAAACGATGGGTCTCAGACTTTTCCTTCTTGGCGTTACATACAAATGCACAAACTTATTATACCCTGTACCACAGTAGTGGTGAAGGGTATAAAAATTCGATGAATAAGATCTGTATCCAATTTTAATTTTATCGTTCATAGATTTAAAGCCAAGGAGGTCCGTAAAAAAAGTTCTTTATTTTAAAGAAGGCGCATCTTTGGCTCGGAATCAATACCAAAATCATTAAAGGAAGGTCAAAATCTTTGGATCCAAGTAAACTTTGTTTTGAGTGTATGGTGGAGGGTATAGAAAAGTATATTCCAATGACCCTGCGGACAAAAATCCGTTCCAAACAGTCGCTCGTTGAGAACGGTAAGGGCTATCGAAAATAATTTTGGGGTTGTGCAGACAGCATGTGCGACAATTTCATCAATAGAGCCATGAAAACACATTTTCTCTCAGTTATCTTGGCGACATTTCTTAATATTTCTGAGCGGTTCAACGAACGTTCTCGACGAAATTTCGGTTCGGTTTGGACATTAGTTAGTCTTATTTGGCTAAAAAATCTCGTGTTCCGCAAAGCACTCAACTTTAGATCTTTCTTACTTGTGTTCATTGAGTTATGTAAAACTCATCATTCTTATAAGTAACGCCTATGTATACATGTGTAGATGAGAACGGAAATATTAATTATCAATTGCAATTTTTCGTAAAGCGTTATCTTGATCAAATCGTTCGTTCTGGTCGCACTTGACAGAGAAAATAAGTGAAATGTCTTAGTCTAAAGAAAAGCATACTAAACAATTAAAAGATACAAATAAATGACAATTGAAGAATATCACATAAATTATCTAAAATCTGAAGCTAAATGCTACAAAGTTAGATTGATAGGCAATTCAAATATATGGACATATCCGCTGTGTGATACATTAAGAAATGTCATTATTTATTTTGCTTTTTTTAGGATTAGTTTTAATTCGAAATTTACCCCAAAATATTTTCAACGGGATTAAGATTTGCTCAGTTTTTAGCAACTCAATTTCTAAATCTTGAATACGTTTGTGTATTAATGTTAATACGTCTACATCAACACATTTTATGATGTGAAAGTTAGATAATCCTTTTATTTAATTTCGACACAATCTTATCAATCATATAAAAAAATATATTATTAGTTTTATAATCTACCCAAAGGCCATACTATCACTCAAACATTTTGTATATCTAATATCATAAAAAAAGTGTTGGATTTCTTATTTTTTTAGCTAATTTATTTACAAACATTAATTTGCAAAAACAACAGGGGACATATTAAAACAAGTATGACAAGTTAAAAGTCGAGCGGGTCCGACTGTACCATACCCTTAACCAGACCTACTGAATTAGTAAACTAATCATTTTTTGGGTATCTTTGATATAGTTTTGGGAGATAAACCACATTAAGGGGTACATGCTTTCACTAATAGAAAAAATTACGTTCAACAATCGTGAACAGACGGTGACAAAATGAAACGGAAACGTTCACAAAAAATCAAAACGTAATGTTCACGATATCGTACACGGCATTAGTTTTTCTTTGGTCATGAAAAGTCTTAAAATAATCTTTAGACGTTGTTATGGCCAAGCCTATGGAGTCAGAGCCGGAGGCGGAGTCTGAAGATTTTGCTGGAGTCAGAGCCGGAGTCGTAGAAATTTTGCTCGACTCCTACTCCGGCGAAACAAAATTTGAAAAACACTTCACATCTCTCTAACTGAAGAAATATGTCGACAAATTAGATTCCAGTCGAACAACGAAAAACGAAGTACTGGAATTCAGGCCATTCAAAGTGTATTTATACGGTTTAAATTTCACGGTGAATTAGGTTTGACTAGAATATGGGCTGAATTGGTCAATTGCATTGTCCATTTTTATACCCTCCACCATAGGATGGGGGGGGTATATTAACTTTGTCATTCCGTTTGTAACACATCGAAATATTGCTCTAAGACACCATAAAGTATATATATTCTGGGTCGTGGTGAAATTCTGAGTCGATCTGAGCATGTTCGTCCGTCCGTCCATCTGTCCGTCCGTCCGTCTGTCCGTCCGTCCGTCTGTTGAAATCACGCTAACTTCCGAACGAAACAAGCTATCGACTTGAAACTTGGCACAAGTAGTTGTTATTGATGTAGGTCGGACGGTATTGCAAATGGGCCATATCGGTCCACTTTTACGTATAGCTCCCATATAAACGGACCCCCAAATTTGGCTTGCGATTGCTCTAAGAGAAGCAAATTTCATCCGATCCGGCGGAAATTTGGTACATGGTGTTAGTATATGGTCTCTAACAACCATGCAAACATTGGTCCATATCGGTCCACTTTTACGTATAGCCCCCATATAAACGGACCCCCAAATTTGGTTTGCGATTGCTCTAAGAGAAGCAAATTTCATCCGATCCGGCGGAAATTTGGTACATGGTCTTAGTCTCTAACAACCATGCAAAAATTGGTCCACATCGGTCAATAATTATATATAGCCCCCATATAAACCGATCCCCCGATTTGGCTTGCGGAGCCTCTAAGAGAAGCAAATTTCATCCGATCCGGCTGCAATTTGGTACATGGTATTAGTATATGGTCTCTAATAACCATGCAAAAAGTGGTCCATATCAGTCCATAATCATATATAGCCCCCATATAAACCGATCCCGATATTTGGTTTTGGAGCCTCTTGGAGGAGCAAATTTAATCCGAGTCAGTTGAAATTTGGTACATTGTGCTAGTATATGGCCGTTAACAACCATGCCTAACTAGGTCCATATCGGTCTATAGTTATATATAGCCCTCAGATAAATCGATCCCCAATCACACAAAATTTGGTCCATATCAATTTCATAATTGTATATAGTCCCCATATAAGCGACCCCTATATTTCAATTCTGGATCCCTACCATGCAAAAGTCCATATCGATTCGTAATTATTTCTAGACTTACCTACAAATACCTTTTTTGTCTAATGTGTACCACGTATGGACTAACTCACAATTTAGAAAACGATTTAAGATACCACCACCCAAGTAATTCGATTGTGGATGACAGTCTTTCGTAGAAGTTTCTACGCAATCCATGGTGGAGGGTACATAAGATTCGGCCTGGCCGAACTTACTGTCATATATACTTGTTTATAACTGGCTTTTTTCATACTTTTAAAGGGCAATTTTAACATCTTTTGTTTCAAATATGTTAAAAACAGGGTAAGGATTAATAAAATGGTATAAATTATTTAAATTTTGTCGAAAAATTTTCTAAATTCATTCTAAAAAAATTGCGAAATTTTGAAAATATTTGAGGTCAAGGGTTTCAGACAAGCGTTAGATTGCATGAAAAATCACAAAAAATTTTAATAATTAATTATTTGTCAAAATACCACATTTTTTTAAATTCACATCCAAAACACTGAATTCGGATCACATCTAAAGAAGTGATGCATATATTCAGTGCAACGGATGTTGAAATGGTGGACATCCGTCCTATGACAAGCCCATGTTAAGTTCATCGCTTCTGCGCTAATTTTGCACCACTTCCGGATCCAAAAAGAACATTTTCACTACTTTTTTGGCAGCGCTTTTTTTGCTGGGTACTTATGGACCGATATGGACCAAGTTTTGCATTGTAGTTAGAGAGCATATACTAATATCACTTACCAAATTTCAATCGGATCAGATGAAATTTGCTCTTCCTCGAGGCTCGGGAAATCAAATATGGGGATCGCTTTATATGGAGGCTATATATAATTATGGACCGATTTCGACCAATTTTTGCATGGGTATTTGAGGTCATATATTAACACCATGTACCAAATATCAACTGAATCAGATGAATTTTGGCCTTCCCAGAGGCTCCGGACCGATATGGACCAATTTTTGAATGGTTGTTTCGTGGCGTATACCACAGTGAGTCGGCATGCTCACCTTGCACACAAAAGGTTATGCGTTCAATCCTAGTTTCGACCAAACACCAATAAGTTTTTCCGAGTGCCGTCTTTTGCTATAAAAAGGAGGTCATTGAGCTAAACGTTGAAATGGGCAGCACTCATTGATGAGAGAGAAGTTCACCACTGATCATTCTAACCATGTTTCAAGAGCAAAAAGTTATTTTTGGACGGGAAACATATAACATATTTGTCGCAACCATGTCATATTCTCGGTAATTATTTATTTGATTTGGTGAGAGAACAACATTTTTGCGACAAAAATGTTCCATGTTTCCCGTTTAAAAATAACAACCAAATTTCAACCGGACAGGATAAAATTTGCTTTTCTCTGGAGAGTCAAATCTGTGGGTCGTTTTTTATGGGGTCCATACCTAAAAATGACCCGATATGTTCCGTTTGCGTGGCCGTTTAACCTACATCAATGGGAGCAACTTGTACCAAGTTTCAAGCCAATAGCTGGTTTTGTTCGGAAATTGGACGAGGGGATATTGCATGATCGTATCAGAATTTCACCACGACCCAGAATCAATATTTCCAGTGATCAATATTTCGATGTGGTACAAGTGGAATGACAAACTTAGTGAAGGCTATCTATATAAAAACAAAAACCGCAAATACCATGAGGCTAAATTTAAGTTATAATACCCTCCCCTTATGATGGGATTAGGGCATAAAAATCACAGAAAAATATTTACTTAAATCACAATGTTTGATGTAAAGAGTCTTATAAAGATCAGAGATGAGTTAGTATTAGTATAATTTCTTTTAATTAAATTCAGTGTCGAAATGAAACTTTTTCGTGTTTGAATGTGTGAACATCACTTTCTTCTCCTTCGCCATTCGCTTAGTGCAAATATCAACTGGATAGTTACACATCAAAGTAAATGATCAAATGTCATCCATTTCGCTTGGAAAACAGTTCATCATCACGTTTTATTTTCAAACTTTTGCCAGCAAACCATCATCGTACGTAGATCGTAAATAATAGTCAATGGGATCAACTTAAGAAGCCAAGATAAACAAATCACACATCCAATTCGCAAACACATCTTTGAGCATTCTCTATGTCTTTCGTCCGTCCGTCGGCGTATCGTAGCGTAGGCAGAGGGAATTTCAAACAACATTTAAAAACGGTCGAACAATGTTTGCCTTTAGTGTTGATCACTTACTACCTCCTCTTTTGCTTTCTGCTTTCAAAATGCAAGATTAGATAAACGGCGCGAATAGTGAATACCTCCCTTGGAATAAACACCCCCATGCACTTACCCTTGTCGAAGAAGATTAAAATTGTAAAATTATTCTAATTCCATAGACACTTGAAATTGAGGAGGAATCAACAGAGAAGAAATCAAATTATATTTCATTTTTATTTCAACAGAGTGCACAAAGATAGACAAATCACAGTTGTAAAAAATAAAACTATATCGTGTAAATAAATATTGCTCTCTGTGTAATAAAAATGATATTTTGAATTGAATATCGGATTAATTCAAAAGAGGTTTATATTTGATATCGCAATTTTTTGCTTCAAACTACAAAATATTATAACAGGTGAAAAAAAATAATTATGTCTTCTTGAATTTGTCGCAAAAATTTCTACTTATCTTTGCGATATAGACGTTTATAATACAGTTTAGTTAACATTTTCTTAAACTAATCTACATTTTTCTTTCTAGTTGGTTTAATTTTTTTTAATGGTGCTTGTGAGTTGATATAAAATCAAAATTTTCATTGATTTTTTGGCTACTCTATTGTGGTGGGTAGATGATGTGTTTCATGTTATATGACCAGTTTTATGTTGGTGGAGATGTATTTCCGTTTCCTATAATTGTTACCAATCCTTTACAAATATTCGATTCTAATATAGCTCCCAATAATCACGTCACCATTTAAAAAAAGCTCCAGGAATTGATGGTATTATGGAGGCTAAGGTAATCCAAATTAACAATTCCCAGCAAAAAAATTTGGAAGTTCTTCAAAAGGCACAACTTTAAAAGAACTTCCAGAAGATGCACTCCCAATGATGTTCTTTATTTTAACTACCCAGGAAGTTCTTTTAATTCAATTTTTTATACCCTCCATCATAGGATGGGGGTATATTAACTTTGTCATTCCGTTTGTAACACATCGAAATATTGCTCTAAGACCCCATAAAGTATATATATTCTGGGTCGTGGTGAAATTCTGAGTCGATCTAAGCATGTCCGTCCGTCCGTCCGTCTGTTGAAATCACGCTAACTTCCGAACGAAACAAGCTATCGACTTGAAACTTGGCACAAGTAGTTGTTATTGACGTAGGTCGGATGGTATTGCAAATGGGCCATATCGGTCCACTTTTACGTATAGCCCCCATATAAACGGACCCCCAAATTTGGCTTGCGATTGCTCTAAGAGAAGCAACTTTCATCCGGCTGAAATTTGGTACATGGTGTTAGTATATGGTCTGTAACAACCATGCAAAAATTTGTCCATATCGGTCCACTTTTACGTATAGCCCCCATATAAAGGGACCCTCACATTTGGCTTGTGGAGCCTCTAACAGAAGCATATTTCATCCGATCCGGCTGAAATTTGGTATATGGTGTTGGTATATGGTCTCTAACAATCACGCAAAAATTGGTTCACATCGGTCCATAATTATATATAGCCCCCATATAAACCGATCCCCAGATTTGGCTTGCGGAGCCTCAAAGAGAAGAAAATTTCATCCGATCCGGCTGAAATTTGGTACATGATGTTGGTATATGGTCTCTAACAACCATGCAAAGATTGGTCCATATCGGGCCTTAATTATATATAGCCCCAATATAAACCGATCCCCAGATTTGGCTTGTGGAGCCTCTAAGAGAAGCGTATTTCATCCGATCCGGCTGAAATTTGGTACATGGTGTTGGTATACGGTCTCTAACAATCGTGCAAAAATTGGTCTATATCGGTCGATATTTATATATAGCGTCCATATAACCCGATCCCCAGATTTGGGTTGCGGAGCCTCAAAGAGAAGCAAATTGCATCCGATCTGGCTGAAATTTGCTACATGGTATTGGTATATGGTCTCTAACAACCGTTCAAAAATTGGTCCACATCGGTCCATAATTATATATAGGGTCCATATAAACCGATCCCCAGATTTGGGTTGCGGAGCCTCAAAGAGAAGCAAATTTCATCCGATCCGCCTGAAATTTGGTACATGATATTGGTATATGGTCTCTAACAACCATGCAAAAATTGGTCCACATCGGTCCATAATTATATATAGACCCCATATAAACCGATCTCCAGATTTGGCTTGCGAAGCCTCAAAGAGAAGCAAATTGCATCCGATCCGGCTGAAATTTGGTACGTGATGTTGGTATATGATCTCTAACAGCCATGCAAAAATTGGTCCACATCGGTCCATAATTATATATAGCACCCATATAAACCGATCCCCAGATTTGGGTTCCGGAGCCTCAAAGAGAAGCAAATTTCATCCGATCCGCCTGAAATTTGGTACATGATATTGGTATATGGTCTCTAACAACCATGCAAAAATTGGTCCACATCAGTTCATAATTATATATAGCCCCCATATAAACCGATCCCCAGATTTGGCTTGCGAAGTCTCCAAGAGAAACAAATTTCATCCAATCCGGTTGTAATGTGGAACATGGTGTTAGTATATGATCTTTAAGAAGCGTGCCAGAATTGGTCCATATCGGTCCATAATTATATATAGCCCCCATATAAAACGTTCTCCAGATTTGACCTCCGGAGCCTCTTGGAGGAGCAAAATTCATCCGATCCGGTTCAAATTAGGAACGGGGTGTTGGTATATGGTCGCTAACAACCATACCAAAATTGGTCCAATCACACAAAAATTGGTCCATATCGGTTCATAATCATGGTTGCCACTAGAGCCAAAAATAATCTAATTTTATTTATATAGAAAATTTTGTCAAAATTTTATTTCTATAGAAGATTTTTTCAAAATTTTATTTCTAGAGAAAATTTTGTTAACATTTTATTCGGTTCATAATAAAATTTTCATCATTGTCAAAATTTTATTTCTATAGAAAGTTTTGTTCAAATTTTATTCGGTTCATAATCATGGTTGCCACTCGAGCCAAAAATAATCTACCAAGATTTTCTTTCTATAGAATATTTTGTCAAAATTTATTTCTATAGAAAATTTTGTTAAAATTTTATTTCTGTAGAAATTTTTGTCAACATTTTCTTTCTATAGAATATTTTGTCAAAATTGTTATTTCTATAGAAAACTTTGTGAAAATTTTATTTCAATAGAAAATTTTGTTAAAATTTTATTTCTGTAGAAAATTTTGTCAAAATTTTATGTCTACTTTGTCAAACTGAATTATATACGTACTGGATCGATCTTTTTTGATTTAATTTATACCACGTATGGACTTACATATAATTTAGAAGATGGTGTTAGGAGGTTTTAAGATACCTTGCCATCGGCAAGCGTTACCGCAACTTAAGTAATTCGATTGTTGATGGCAGTGTTTAGAAGAAGTTTCTACGCAATCCATGATGGAGGGTACATAAGCTTCGGCCTGGCCGAACTTACGGCCGTATATACTTGTTTTGTTTCAAATAGGTTAAAAACATAGTAAGAATTAATAAAATTGTACAAATCATTTAAATTTTGTCGAAAAAAATGCTAAATCCAATCTGAAAAAATTGTGAGTTTTTGAAAATATTTTAGGTCAAACGTTTCCGACAAGCGTTAGAATCCACTAAAAATTATAAAAATTATTTATTTGGGAAAATATCACAGAATTTTTTAATTTACATCCAAAACATTGAATTCGGATCACACCTAAAGAAGTGATGCAAATTCAGTGCAACGGCTGTTTCAATGGAGGACTTCCGTCCTAAGACAATCCCATGTTAAATTCATCGCTTCTGCGTCAATTTTGAACCACTTCCGGATCCAAAAAAAAAAAAAAATATTTTCATTACTTTTTTGGCGACACTTTTTTTGCTGGGAAACCTAATAAGCCTCTGCATATTCTTATCGACCTATCAGTTTATTGACGACAGTGATTAAAGTTCGGGAGAAAGTTGTTAAGGACCAGGTAATATAGTTTGTCGACAATAAAGATATTTTGCCTTCGGACCAATTCGCTTTTCGAAGGGAACACAATACTGCTGTTCCCTTAGATTGGACAATAGGAATGTTGTCAAAACTAATTTTAATCTACAAAACTCCACAGGCTTTCTACTGCTCAATACTAAAGCTGCGTTTGATTCTGTCTGGCATGATGCACTGGTCTACATGTTCATAAGGTTTAGATTCCCGACGTTAGTAGCGCGGATAATAAGAAGTTCCGTACATTCTAGATCCTTTGAATTGCTGTAATTGGAAAACCGAAAAAATTTTAATTTTTCGACTTTTTTTTGGAGTTTTGAGCATGAAGATATGTTATATTCAGAATTTTTGTTTTTGTTAGTCAAGAGCTACATGTTTGCTGAAGGCTGCAAAAAAATCACACCATTTTTCGAAGTATTTATATTATCATTTTTATATCTACAATTCTACTCACCAAATTTTGTGAAGCTAACTTTTTACCGCTAAAATCATGATTTCGCCCATAGTTTAATGGTTTGGTGAAATCTAACCATTAGAGATGGCTTCGTGATTTTAAAGAAATTGATTCATTCAATGAAAAAATTACATAAACACAATAAAATTTTTGCGACAAAAATGTTCCATGTTCACCGTCCAAAAATAACATTTTGCTCTTGAAACATGTTTAGCTTGATCATATTTTTTCTCTGCGTGCACGACGTCAAAATTCGAGTTTTAAATAATCGCAAAATCAAAAAATCGACTTCTGAAAATATCGAAAGTCGAATTTAATGGCCTCCACCATAGGATGGGGGCATTGCCGTTTCTAGACATTTTTAACACTTTTAACCAGGGGGGACTATATACTACAGTAACAATATATAATGGAAAATCATATATAGGTTTTCATATTCTAGGAGGGGGCTAAGATTTTTCTGGAGGGGGCTAAGCCCTCCCTAAGACCCCATAAAGTATATATATATATATATATATATATATATATATATATATATATATATATATATATATATATATATATATATATATATATATATATATATATATATATATATATATATATATATATATATATATATATATATATATATATATATATATATATATATATATATATATATATATATATATATATATATATATATATATATATACTGGGTCGTGGTGAAATTCTGAGTCGATCTAGCTATGTCCGGCTGTCCGTCCGTCTGTGGAAATTACGCTAACTTCCGAACGAGATCTTCTATCGACTTGAAACTTGGCACAAGTAGTTGTTATTGATATAGGGTCTAATGGTATTGCAAATGGACCATATCGAACCACTTTTACGTATAGCCCCCATATAAACCGACCCCCCCCAAATTTGGCCTACGGAGCCTTGTCTTGGAGGAGCAAAAATCATCCGATCCGGTTGAAATTTGGTACCTGGTGTTAGTAGATGGTCTCTAACAACCACGCAAAAATTGATGCATATCGGTCCATAATTATATATAGCCCCCATATAAACCGACCCCTCAGATTTGACCTCCGGAGCCTCTTGGATGAGCAAAATTGATCCGATCCGGTGGAAATTTTGTACGTGGTGTATGTATATGGTCTCTAATAACTTTGCAAAAATTGGTCCATATCGAAACGTGGTTTTATATAGCCCCCATATAAACCGATCGTATCAGTCTATTTTTATATATAGCACCCAGATAAAACCGATCCCCAAAGCACACAAAAATTGGTCCATATCGGTTGATAATTGTCCGTATAAGGCGCACAATGGACTATGTTAAATAGTCTAAGTGAGCCTGATACATCAGGATGCCACCTAACCTAACCTAAGATAGAGTCTACATTAGATAAAAAATACAAAAAAAAAACAAGTCATCCACAATCGAAATACTTGGGTTGTGGTATCTTAAAACTTTTTAACATCGTTTTCTAAATTGTGAGTTAGTCCATACGTGGTATATATTAGACAAAAAAGTTTTGTAAAGTTAAGTCTACAAATAATTACGAATCGATATGGACTTTTTGTACGGTACGTAGAGAGCCAGAATTGAAATATGGGGGTCGCTTATATGGGGGCTATATACAATTATGAACTTGATATGGACCAATTTTGTGTGATTGGAAATCGATTTATCTGAGGGATATATATAACTATAGACCGATATGGACCTAATTAGGCATGGTTGTTAACGACCACATACTAGCACAATGTACCAAATTTCAACTCACTCGGATGAAATTTGCTCTTCCAAGAGACTCCAAAACCAAATCTTGGGATCGGTTTATAGGGGGCTATATATGATTATGGACTGATATGGACCACTTTTGGCATGGTTTTTAAATAGCAGATCGGATGAATTTTGCTTCTCCAAAAGGTACCGGAGGTCAAATGTGGGTATCGGTTTATATTGGAGCTATATATAATTATGGGCTGACAGGAACCAATTCCTGCATGGTTTTTGGATACCATATACTAACATCACGTACCAAATTTCAACCGAATGGGAAGAATTTTGCTCTTCCAAGGGGCTCTGGAGGTCAAATCTGGGGATCGGTTTATATGGGGCCTATATATAATTATGGACCGATTTCGACCAATTTTTCCATGGGAGTTTGAGGCCATATATTAACACCACGTACCAAATTTCAACTGAATCAGATGAATTTTGGTCTTCCAAGAGGCTCCGGAGGTCAAATCTGGTGATCGATTTATATGGGGGCTACATATAATTATGGACCGATGTGGACCAATGTTGGCATGGTTGTTAGAGACCATATACTAACACCATGTACCAAATTTCAGACGGATCGGATGAAATTTGCTTCTCTTAGAGGCCTCGCAAGCCAAATCGCGGTATCGGTTTATATGGGGGCTATATATAATTATGGACCGATGTGGACCAATTTTTGGATGGTTGTTAGAGACCATATACTAACACAATGTACCAAATTTCAGCCGGATCGGATGAAATTTACTTCTCTTAGAGGCCTCGCAAGCCAAATCGGGGGATCGGTTTTTATGGGGGCTATATATAATTTCGGACCGATGTGGACCAATTTTTGCATGGTTGTTGGAGACCATATACTAACACCATGTACCAAATTTCAGCCGGTTCGGATGAAATTTGCTTCTCTTAGAGGCCTCGCAAACCAAATTTGGGGGTCCGTTTATATGGGGGCGATACGTAAAAGTGAACCGACATGGCCTATTTGTAATACCATCCGACCTACATCAATAACAACTACTTGTGCCAAGTTTCAAGTCGATAGCTTGTTTTGTTCGGAAGTTAGCGTGATTTCAACAGACGGACGGACGGACATGCTCAGATCGACTCAGAATTTCACCACGATCAGAATATATATACTTTATGGGGTCTTAGAGCAATATTTCGATGTATTACAAACGGAATGACAAAGTTAATATACCTATGGTGGAGGGTATAAAAATACAAAAAAATACCCATGCAAGTCACTCCCGTTCTTAATAGATTTATATGGAGATGTCATCGCATGAAATTTGTTCCTCTATGAAGGTCCAGAAATCAAATTTGGTCGGCATACAACCAGAGAAGCAAGTTTATCACCTCAAACATGTTTCAAGAGAAAAATTTTATTTTTAGACGGTAAACATGATACATGTTTGTCGCAACCATGTTATTTTCTCGAAAACTGTGTATATGATTTCAGCAACCATGCATATATTTACCGAGGAAAACACTTTTTTGCGACAAAAATGTTCCATGTTTACCGTCCAAACATAACATTTTGTGCTTGAAAATGTTTGGCCGATCACATTTTTTCTTTGTGTGTATAAGGTGGCTGTATGTAATTATGGACCGATATGATGATTGTTAGAGAATCTATTTTGACATCGCTTACAACTTTGCATTATATTGGATGAAATGTGCTCCTTCAAGAGACTCAGGAAGTGAAATCAAGGGATTAGTTTATATTTACCATATATATCGGCCCATTAGCCAATACCGTTCGACCTACGTAATTAAAGCCTACTTGTCACAAGTTTGAAGCCGATATCTTTTTATGTTCGGGAGTTAGAGTATTTTCAACAGGCGGACGGACGGACATCTAGATCGACTTAGAATTTTACCACGACCCAGAATACATGTGCTCTATATAAAGGGAATGACAAAGTTAGGATACCCCCTCCTTATGATGGAGTGCATAAAAGATATCAAAAAGTAGATTTTTTAACATTTCGACCCTAATTGCAATGTCTAGTTTCTACCAAACACCAAAAAGTTTTTCAGCGGTGGCTTATCCCACCCATTAATGCTGGTGACATTTCAGAGTGTTTCAAAGCTTCTCTTAGTGGTTTCAACTGCAATGTGGAACGCCGTTCGGACTCGGCTGTAAAAAAGGAGGTTCCTTGTCATTTAGCTTAACATAGAATGGGACAGCACTCATTGTTAAGAGAGAAGTTCACCACTGTGGTATCACAATGGGCTGAATAGTCTAAGTGAGCCTAAAATATCGGGATGCCACTATATCTAACCTAACCTAACCTAGTATATACCCAGGATACTATAATATCTATTCAAAAAAAATTGAGAAGACCAAAAAAAACATCACTTCTTTCACAATCCACAGTTCAATTACCTCCAACTATGATCACCTTGAGATTAAACAGTTTATAAATGACATCCTGAATGATTCTATTTTTGCATGATTTTTATACCAGACATTTAATAATGTAGAATGTTTTAATAAAACAAATTCATATTTTGCTTCCTTCATCAAAGATACGGAGGAGTTAAGGCAATGATTATCACAATATTGGTTGTTAATATAAATATCAACGATTATGTATATGTGTATATAGTGCAAACAATTAAAAAGTATCTTCTACTACTTAGCCTCCTACTATGTACCATATATAACCAACCCCCCAATATAAAGAATCAACATTAAAATAATAAACGAAAGCAAATTATTTGGTTAAGTGAAAATGACATGTAGAAATATAAAAAGGCACTCTGATAACGGACAGAGACAATCAGCTATCACTCAGTCCGTCATTTTAGATAGATGTGGCTCCAGTTCATGCCACTACTGTTAATCTTTAACGCGTCTTCCTGAGGAGTAATTATCACCAACATCTATATTTAAACTAACACTTTGGTGCTGACTGATCTCGAGTACAGTCGCACAGCATCGGAGTACAAGCAAAGACAACCATCCGGAAATTTTGTGAATAAGAAGTGCAAAAATAGAAAAAAAGTACATAAAAGTGACAAGCCTTAATACAAAGAAGGTGTAAAAAAACCGTATATGATATCCATGTGATAAATCTACCTGCTAGTCATTGTGTTAACTCAAATGTCCTCTGGAAAGAAGTGTTAATTCCTTAGATTAAAATTTAGACATTTTATGTTATTAAAATTTTAAATCATTCAAAATGGTGGAATTTGATAGCAGCCCAAATCATAAGACGGAGGCGAATGATAAACGGGTGATGAGTGATCGTGAGGATGATGTGGAGGCTCGTCTGCTTAAATCTTCTCAAAATGGTTCTGCCACCAAGAATGGTCTTAAGAAAAATGAAAAATCTGATTTGGATCGTACCACCACAGAGGAAATTAATAAATTACTTCGAGATATGCCCTTAACAGAGGATATGACATGTGGTTTTTGGATATTCAAAGGAAAGTTCTTTCAGAGGTAAGTAGCATGATACACATTTAAGAAATTATATATCCCATGATCCGAAACCCGGAATCGGGGGTATATGTCGGAATAATTTTTTTTTTTTATAAATAATAAGTCAAGATACTAACGGACTTTAATCCAATATCAATTTGTACTTTCCTCGAAATCCTCTATAATTCTTTGTGGACAACTTCTACTATATCAAAAACTTAATTTTTATCTAAAGGATAAGGTGTGTCATACAATTTATGAAGAAGTTTCTGCAATGACGAAGAACAGAGAAATGTCATTCAGAAATCAGTCTGGTAGATATAGTTGTTCCTACATATTTGGTATCTCCCTCGACATCCAAAGAAGACCTCTTAATTTTTGCCTGAATGGAACCGGGTTGGCCATTCCAGAATCCTTACATTCAAAAAACAACTGAACGCTATTTTAGTTCATTCATTTGAGAAATTTTACTTGACATTAGTTAAATGAACTTTTTGTTCATAGGGGGGAAATTTAAAAACATGAAGCATAAAGATTTACCAAATTCGTGTCTCTCACAAAATAGATCAGAATTTCTTAAAATTTGTTAATTTTATCAATAATTCTCCCATCTTGGACTTCATCTGGCACTAAAGACACTTCTGCAACTTTGAACTCAAATTTTTTTACAGAAAATTACAAAATTTTCTTTAACACTTAAAAAAAAACAAAAGTTCGGCCAGGCCGAATCTTATGTACTATCCACCATGGATTGCGTAGAAACTTCTACGAAAGACTGTCATCCACAATCGAATTACTTGGGTTGTGGTATCTCAGTGTTGCCAGGTTGGGGTTTTCCCCCCAAATTTAGGGGTTTTATACACGTTTAGGGAGATTTTTAGGGGTAACATTTATTTGGGGGGATTTTTGGGGGTAAAAAATTATTTTAGACCCTATAAAATGGAGCAATTCTCAACAACATTTGGAACAATTCTGGCATGAATTTTGAAAAAAAATGAGGGAAGTCAACCCGTGTTCTTAAATACAAGCAAGTAAGCAATGACATTCTGTTTTAAACGCATCTGTTGAAGGGGCATTTTTAATATTTGATACAATTAAAAACAAATTAAGAAATGGTATTGAAACCATTTCTTAATTTTGAAACCATTCATAATTTCACGCCTACAATTTTGGCGAATAATGTATATATTTACTGAACTTTAATTTTTGTTTATTTTCTATTTCTATTATTTATACTTTATAAGCCGTTGTTTTAACTAATTTGAAATTTTATACATTGAAAGATTTATACATTGAATAATATTGTTTTGTTTGCTCTTTATATTGATATACATTTTGTATTATTATACCCATAGAAAAATTACTTTTCTCAGGAACGAAATTTTAGACAAATAAACCCGAAATTGTGAAAAGTGGTATAATGATGTTATCTACTGATTTTTATTTAATTCAAAAAAATCTTGTTCTTCAGAAAAAAAATCGTTCAGTCATCGTTAAATTTAATTTGTAAAGTGTATCGTTGCAGGATTTTTTAACGAAATTTGGACACCTTTTTGACTTAGTAACATTCTTAAATTTAGGGGTTTTTTTTCTTAAGATTTGGGGAGAAGAATCAAAAATCACCTGGCAACACTGTGGTATCTAAAAACTTCTTAACATCGTTTTCTAAATTGTGAGGACTAACCATACGTGGTAGAGAGCCAGATTTGAAATATGGGGGTCGCTTATATTGGGGTTTTATACAATTATGAACTTGATATGGACCAATTTTTGTGTGATTGGGGATCGATTTATCTGAGGGCTATATATATAACTATAGACCGATATGGACCTAGTTAGCCATGGTTGTTAACGGCCATATACTAGCACAATGTACCAAATTTTAACTGACTCGGATGAAATTTGCTCCTCCAAGAGGCTCCAAAACCAAATCGCGGGATCGGTTTATATTTGGGGCTATATATGATTATGGACTGATATGGACCACTTTTGGCATGGCTGTTAAATATCATATACTACCACCATGTACCAAATTTCAACCAGATCGGATGAATTTTGCTTCTCCAAAAGGCACCGGAGGTCAAATCTGGGGATCGGTTTATATAAGGGCTATACATAATTATGGACTGATATGAACCAATACCTGCATGGTTGTTGGATAGCATATACTAACATCACGTACCAAATTTCAACCGAATCGAATGAATTTTGCTCTTCCAAGGGGCTCCGGAGATCAAATCTGGGGATCGGTTTATATGGGGGCTATATATAATCATGGACCGATTTCGACCAATTTTTTCATGGGTGTTTGAGGCCATATATTAACACCACGTACCAAATATCAACTGAATCAGATGAATTTTGGTCTTCCAAGAGGTTCCGGAGGTCAAATCTGGTGATCGGTTTACATGGGGGCTATATATAATTATGGACCGATGTGGATCAATTTTTGCATAGTTATTAGAGATCCGTTTATATGGGGGCTATACGTAAATGTGGACCGATATAGCCCATTTGCAATACCATCCGACCTACATCAATAACAACTACTTGTGCCAAGTTTTAAGTCGATAGCTTGTTTCATTCGGAAGATAGCGTAATTTCAACAGACGGACGGACGGACAGACATGCTCAGATCGACTCAGAATTTCACCACGACCCAGAATATCTATACTTTATGGGGTCTTAGAGCAATATTTCGATGTGTTACAAACGGAATGACAAAGTTAATATACCCCCATCCGATGGTGGAGGGTATAAAAACAATAATTATATCTAATACATTTTCTTAAAATTTTCGAAAAACATTAAGTTGTTGTAGTGAAATCGGCGTGATATCTGCGTTTTTAATAACGTTTAGTTAAGATTTTAAAAAATTAACCAAAATGTTCCTTCCTGGTTGGTTCACTGTCTTTTCAGTGTAGACTGACCACTTTTGTATAACTCCGTACTGATATTAGGGAAGCCATAACTCACACGGCCCCGTGATATGCTAGATAAGGCAATCTAATAAAATTCCATATCGTCTTGGTCCATCCACTTTATCCAAACGACCAACCTTACAATCAGCGGTTGGAAGATTTAGGTTTCTTTATCCTGTTTAATATTGATTGCAAGTATTCATGCATGTGATCGAGGTCCAGTCGGTATGTTCTCACTTTCGACTTGACCCAAAAAGGCTCCTTCCTAGACTTCACCAATTAGTATCAGAGCAGCTTTGATCTTCCCAACATAAGTTGCGATTTTGGAATTTTGGACAATAAGTGACCAAATCAAGCAATATTTAACTTAATTTTAATCGATTTTCTGAAAACATATGTAATTGGCGTTTGTAGGATATGACTACAATATGGATAACTCATTATTGGTTTCGTGTTTAAAATATGGATATTCTGGCCATATCTGATGAGCTGATGTGGTTCAAATTCGGCACACCAAAATAGAACATTAAATTTACTCTCTATGTAAAATATCAAGTCTATGGACTAAAATCTCGCGGGTAAAATGTGGGTATTCTAGCCATATGTCCCCCATTGAACAAACATATATGCGGGCTATATTTAAGTCTCAACCGACTTTGACCAAATTTGACACACATTTCTGAAATGTTCATTCTACCGTCTTAGCGAAATTAAAATTTTTTTGGAGTAAAGCTTTAGCTTCTCTGGACATATATTTGAGTCTAAATCAGGCGAAATAGATATGTATTTGGGAGCTATATATAAATCTGAACCGATTTCAATCAAATTTAGTACACTTGACGATACTATCAATTGGACTCCTTGCGAAAATTGTGAAGCAAATCAGGCTAAACAAGTATATAAGGCCGCAAGTTCGGTCAGACCGAATCTTGGAATTCGTAGAAACTTACACTAAAGAATGTAATCCAAAATCGAATTACTTGGGTTGCAGTAATACTTGCCGATGGCAAGGTACCTTAAAACTTCTTAACATCGTCTTCTAAATTGGAAGTTAGTCCATACGAAGTATATGTTTGGCAAAAAGGCAAATTAAAAACCTTTATAACTCAGTTTTTGATCGGTATGCATTTTTGCGCTGTAAAAAAAGGCAGAAGTGAAATATGAGGGTCAGTTTATATGAGGGCTATATACAATAATGAACCAATATGGTCCAGTTTTTGTGTGATTAGTATCAAAATTTTAGCAAGAACCAATGAAATTTGCTTATCCAGGAAGAACTAACATTTGGAGATCGCTTTATCTGGGGCTATATATATAACTATGGACCGATATGGACCACTTTTGACATGGTTGCTAGCGACCTTATACTAACACAACGTACCAAATTTTAGCCGAGTCGGATAAAATTTGCGCCTCCACGAAGCTCCGGAGGTCAAATCTGGGGATTGGCTTATATGGGGGCTGTATAAATGTTAGAGACCAATTTTATACATATAATTATGGACTGATATGGACCAATTTCTGCAGGGTAGTTAGAGATCATATACGAATATCACTTACCAAATTTCATCCAGATCGGATGAATTTTGTTCTTCCAAGAGGCTCCGGAGGTCAAATCTTGGGATCGGTTTATATGGGGGCTATATATAATTATGGACCGATATGGAACAATTTTTGCATGCGTGTTAGAGACCATATACTAATACCTCGTACCAAATTTCAACTGAATCGGATGAAATTTGGACTCGGCAAGCCAAATCTGGTGGTCGGTGTATATGGCGCCTATACGTAAAAGTGGTCCGATATGGCTCATTTGCAATACGACCTACATCAATAACAACTGCTTATGTCAAGTTTCAAGTCGATAGTTTGTTTCGTTCGGAAGTTAGAGTGATTTCAACAGACAGACGGACAGACCTGGCTAGATCGACTCAGAATTTCACCACGACCCAGATGTGTTACAAACGGAATGACATCTTTTTATACCCTCCACCACATACATACTCGTATGCTAATGTCTTTGAAAGTTAAACGTTTCTTGAAGAGGCGGATATGGCAAGGTCATCGAACACAATTATATTTTTCCAAATCTTTTTTTATACCCTCCACCATAGGATGGGGGTATATTAATTTTGTCATTCCGTTTGCAACACATCGAAATATTGCTCTAAAACCCCATAAAGTATATATTCTGGGTCGTGGTGAAATTTTGAGTCGATCTGAGCATGTCCGTCCGTCCGTCTGTTGAAATCACGCTAACTTCCGAACGAAACAAGCTATCAACTTGAAACTTAGCACAAGTAGTTGTTATTGATGTAGGTCGGATGGTATTGAAAATGGGCCATATCGGTCCACTTTTACGTATAGCCCCCATATAAACGGACCCCCAAATTTGGCTTGCGATTGCTCTAAGAGAAGCAAATTCCATCCGATCCGGCTGAAATTTGGTACATGGTGTTCGTATATGGTCTCTAACAACCATGCAAAAGTCCATATCGGTCCACTTTTACGTATAGCCCCCATATAAACGGACTCCCAAATTTGGCTTGCGATTGCTCTAAGAGAAGCAAATTTCATCCGATCCGGCTGAAGTTTGGTACATGGTGTTAGTATATGGTATTTAACAACCATGCACAAATTGGTCCATATTGGTCCATAATTACATATAGCCCCCATATAAACCGATCCCCCGATTTGGCTTGCGTAGCCTCTAAGAGAACCAAATTTCCTCCGATCCGGCAGAAATTTGGTACATGGTGTTAGTATATGGTCTCTAACAACCATGCAAAAATTGGTCCATATCGGTCCATAATTACATATAGCCCCCATATAAACCGATCTCCCGATTTGGCTTGCGGAGCCTCTAAGAGAAGCAAATTTCATGCAATCCGGCTGAAATTGGGAACATGGTGTTGGTATATGTTCTCTAATGACCATGCACAAATAGGTCGAAATCGGTCCATAATTATATATAGCCCCCATATAAGCCGATCCTCAGATTTGACCTCCGATCCTCAGATTTGACCTCCGGAAAATTTTGTCAAAATTTTATTTCTATAGAAAATTTTGTCAAAATTTTATTTCTATACAAACTTTAAACTTAATTATATACGTATTTAATCGGCCTTTTTTAGTTTAATATATACCACGTATGGACTATGTGGTATATATTACGGTGTTAGGAAGTTTTAAGATACCTTGCCAGCGGCAAGTGTTACCGCAACCCAAGTAATTCGATTGTGGATGACAGTCTTCAATAGAAGTTTCTACGCAATCCATGGTGGAGGGTACATAAACTTCGGCCTCGCCGAACTTTCGGCCGTATATACTTGATTTTTTTTTCTAAATTACCGTTTTCATAACACGACATATTTCTTATTTTATATTATTTTTAGATTTGCCAATCAAACGTCATATGTTGTCCTATACGGCTTGGTGGGTTGCATCTTCTCAATGACATATGCCTACTTCAATGGAACGATAACAACGATAGAAAAACGATTTAAAATACCATCGAAAAACACTGGATTGATATCGGTGGGAAATGACATCAGTCAAATGATGGTATCTGCGGTCTTAAGTTATTATGCTGGCAAGGGGCATAGGCCAAGATGGATAGGATTTGGTAAGAAAATGTGAACTGATATCTCAATATCTCTTGATTTTAAATTTCTCTTTACTTACCTCACATATGATATATTCGATCTTGTAGGTCTTCTAACAATTGTGGCATTTTGCTTACTAACAGCGGCTCCTCACTTTCTTTATGGCCCTGGTGAAGATGCTTTGGCCTTAACCATGGAATTTGGAGCTACACCCGATGAGAATGCCACCTTTGAAGCGATCAAAGAACAACGTTCAAAGACTTTATGCCGGCTAAGTGGGGCAACTGAATGTGAGATGGGCGAAGGAAATTTTGCACCTCAGGTTGTGCTATTTTCTGCTCAATTTATTTCGGGTATTGGAGGTTCCCTATACTATACTCTGGGTGTATCATACATGGATGATAATATCAAGAAATCAAAAACACCAGCACTTTTAAGTAAGTCCATAAAATCAAGGAAAAAAATTCCAAACTAAAGATAAAAATGAAGATAAAGTCAATTAACTTTATTTTGCTTGAATTCTAGGCTATGATAATTCCATGTAAATAGAGATAAGCCCTATATATTATAAACTTGTTAGAGATTTTAGTGCCAAAAATAAACCCCTCTTTTTAATTGTGATTTATGTATTTATTTGCAGGCTTATCGTACTTTTTGCGAATGTTGGGTCCAGCCATAGGCTATGCTTTGGCTTCATTTTGCTTGAGAGTTTTTATTGCACCTCAATTACATCCTGTGATTAAAATGAATGATCCCCGTTGGCTGGGAGCTTGGTGGATGGGTTGGCTTATTATTGGTACCATGATTTTTATTACCGGTATCCTATTGACAATGTTTCCCAAAGATTTACCAAGAGCTGTAGCCCGACGAATGGTTGAAGAAGAGAGAAGAAAACAAAAACTGTCCATAAAAGATAAAACCAAAACTGAAAAGGAATTGCTTAACGAACAATTGGAAGAGAAGCCTGTGGTGGAGCATAAGGCCTCATTTAGAGATATGATGAAGACTTTCAAACGTTTAACCACCAACAAAATTTTGATGTACAATAATTTCTCTTCAGTGTTCTATCTGTTTGGTTACACTCCATATTGGATATTTGCTCCAAAATATATTGAAATTCAATATAGGCAATCGGCTTCGGTATCCAGGTAAGTTAGAGAACATATTAATATTTAAATTTAAAAGTAATCTGGTGGCTGGCGAAGAAGTTGTAGAGCTAGATTTTAAGACCTTCGTCGCCATAGTGATGACACCTCTAATTATAGTCGGAAGGCGCAAGATTCGAAGAGTACGTAGGATGCTGCAGAATCTTCCGTTCAAACTCTTGGAATGTTGTTTTGACGACTTAGGATTTGGGCCTGGTGTTGTTATGGAGCAAGATCACTTGGCATTGTCGAACAGTTGTATATCAACAAAAAGAATATAATGATCTTTTTGGGTGAATTTTTTCAGAGCCATCCAGCCCTTTCGTTGCTTCGCATTGACGTACAGTCACCATTTCACATTTTCTGTGATGATTCGATATAAAAAGCTCTTTTTTTGTCCACGACCAATTTGTTGATGCCGTTTCACAAAAAATCCGATTTGGTATCGAATAATTTGTTGAGCGAAGTTTTGAGTTCCTCTTCGCCATACAATAAAAAACACCCCCTTTTAAGTTTGAAGCAAAATGCGGAGAGTACGGTGGATGCTTACACAGAAAAAAATTCACGAAAAGTTTTCTAATTACAATCTCAATTGAGTTTTAAAAAATATTCAATTAAAACTTTTATTGATTCAACAATATTTTTAATTGAAGCAAATAAACGATCAAAAACTTTATAGTATCAATTAATATATTATTTGGATCAATTATTTTTTTAATTGATACTATCTTTTCTGTTACTGAAGACATTTCAATTAAAAATTAATTGGATCAATTAATTTCGTGATTGAATCAGAAAAAGAAAAATGTGTATAAGAACCTCCAGTGCGAGTACTTGGAGTGTTATTTTGGTGACTTGGCAACATAGAGCCTGGAGTTGTCGTTGTGCAAGATCACTTGGCCTTGGCCATCAGGACTTTTCAATCGAGTAGCTCCTTGATGGCAGTGGCGTTTAGTTCAATAATTTCCCAGTGCATAATACCTTCCCGGTAAGTGGCGTTTTGTACGAGCATTGGCTTGTGCACAATGCTTTCTCAGTCCATACAAAATGCAGATTATGGTCTTATCTCTTTAAATATCTTGCTTGACTTCGTCGTCTGGCCTGGGGATACCCATTTACTTCATTGCTTTACATTGAATCACATACCATATCTAATGCTCAGTTATGATTCGAAGCAAAAAGCGCTTTTTAGGTCCATGGCCAATTTTTGATGCCTTTCCGCCAAAAATACGGTTAGTCTGGTGTCGAGGAAGTTGTTGAGTGAGATTTGAAAGCCATCTCTGCTTTGTTGAGCAGAAAAGACGATAGTCCGAAGGTGTATGATTCTGATAGTACACTGGATGCTGAAGAACAAGACGAAACAGTTATTGAGCATTTAGTTCGACAGAAGGGTAAAATTATGACAATTGGTAGGTGCAAGATACGGAGAGGACGGGGGTTACTGTCAAACCTCCAGTTTGAGCTCTTGGAGTGATGTTTTAACCATTTGAGCAACATGGGACGCGATCAGATATTTCCATCCGAATGTCGCCTTGATGTCAGTAGCGATTCGTTTGAGAATTTCCCGGTGCACAATGTCTTCCTGATCTCCCCAAACCCAGATCATAGATTTAGGGGGTTAAGATCTTGTATGGCTCTTGGCTGGCTCTTTTCCCTTGTTTTCTGTGTTGAGCTCGTGAGGCACCCAAGTTCTAATTTTTCGGTTATATCGAACGGATATACCACCCACCTCAGTAATGCTGGTGACATTTCTGAGGGTTTCAAAGCTTCTCTAAGTGGTTTCACTGCAATGTGGAAGAGCTTAACATGGATCGGGCAGCACTCAGTGATAAGAGAGAAGTTCACCAATGTGGTATCACAATGGACTGAATAGTCTAGGTGAGCCTGATACATCGGACTGCCACCAAACCTAACCTAACCTAACCTAAGGTGGCGAGAAATTGCAAACTCTGAAATTTTTGGCAGAAAATCACAAACAAAAACTAGTAAGTAAAGTCTAAAGTCGTGTTACCATCTCAACTACTACAAAATTGCTGGGAGCTATATAAAGGTTTGCATTTCCAGATGCAAATATGTTACTTATAATGGAGACAATTTTTTGTACTTCTACAAAATATCTAGAATTAAAATTTAAATCGGCTAACGCCGAAAATTCCATTGAAAATGGGTCTAAAATGTGAAACAGTCTACAATATATCCCCAACTCTGGTGTACGTATATATGGGAGCTATATATAATCTGAACCGTTTTTGACTAAATTTGACATTCATAGTTAGAATAATAATTCTGATATCTCTGCAAAATTTCACGTAAATGGGAGTATAACTTTGACCCCCGTGGTCGTATAAGTATAAATCGTGCGAAAGATATATATGGGAGCTATATCTAAATCTGAACCGATTTTAACCAAATTTGGCACACATAACGATACCATTAAACGTACCCCTTGTTCAAAATTAGAAGCAAATCACGGCAAAACCCTGGCTTTTGAGGCCATATAGAGTTCAAATCGGATGAAAGATATATATGGGAGCTATATGTACATCTGAACCAATTTTAACCTAATTTGGCACACATAACGACACCATTAAACGTACCCCTTGTGCAAAATTTGAAGTAAGTCAGGGCAAAACTCTGGCTTTTGAGGTCATATAAGTGCAAATCGGACGAAAGATATATATGGGAGCTATATCTAAACCTGAACCGATTTCAACCAAATTTGGTACACTTACCGATACTATTAAACGTACTCCTTGTGCCAAATTTGAAGCAAGTCAGGGGAAAATCTGGCTTTTGAGGTCATATAAGTGCAAATCGGACGAAAGATATATATGGGAGCTATATCTGAACCTGAACCGATTTCATTCAAATTTACCACGCATTGGTAGAATGTCAATTCTACTCTCTGTGCAAAATTTCACGACAATCGGTAGTAAACTTTGGCCTCTGTTGCCATATGAGTATAAATCGGACGAAAGATATATATGGGAGCTATATCTAAATCTGAACAGATTTGGCTGATATTTTGCAAGTTTTTCGAGACTCATAAAATATTCGGATGTACGGAATTTGAAGAACACCGGTTGATAAACACGCCAATTATGACCAGATCGGGGATAAATATATATGACAGCTATATCTAGGTTAGGTTAGGTGGCAGCCCGATGTATCAGGGTCACTTAGACTATTCAGTCCATTGTGATACCACATTTGTGAACTTCTCTCTTATCACTGAGTGCTGCCCGATTCTATGTTAAGCTCAATGACAAGGGACCTCCTTTTTATAGCCGAGTCCGAACGGCGTTCCACATTGCAGTGAAACCACTTAGAGAAGCTTTGAAACCCTCAGAAATGTCACCAGCATTACTGAGGTGGGATAATCCACCGCTGAAAAACTTTTGGTGTTCGGTCGAATCAGGAATCGAACCCACGACCTTGTGTATGTAAGGCGGGCATGCTACCCATTGCACCACGGTGGCCCCACAGCTATATCTAAATATGAACCGATTTTTTCCAAAATCACTACCGATTGTCTTTGTTCCACAAAATGACCCTATGCCAAATTTGAGGACGATCAGACTTAAACTGCGACCTGTTCTTTGCGCACAAAAATACAGGAACGGACAGACTGACAGACGGGCGGACAGACAGACAGACAGACGGACATTGCTAAATCGACTCACAATTTAATTCTAAGACGATCGGTATACTAAACGATGGGTCTCAGACTTTTCCTTCTTGGCGTTACATACAAATGCACAAACTTATCATACCCTGTTCCACAGTAGTGGTGAAGGGTATAAACAGTTTTTGCGACAAATATGTACTCTTGAAAAATGTTCGAGGTAATCCTATTCCTTTTCTGGGTGTTTAAATTCAAACCTGTCATTTGTTAATTTCAGATTCATATTTTTTGGACACTCCTAAAAACCTTCTCCGTTGGGCTTAGGCTGCTTTTTGACCTCGATGAAAAGCAAAGAAAAGCAGATGACAATTGAATTATAAAAAAAAAAAAACAAAACAAAAACAAGTATATACGGCCGTAAGTTCGGCCAGGCCGAATCTTATGTACCCTCCACCATGGATTGCGTAGAAACTTCTACGAAAGACTGTCATCCACAATCGAATTATTTGGGTTGTAGTATCTTAAAACTGCTAAATTGTGAGTTAGTCCATACGTGGTATATATTAGACAAAAAAAGTTATGTATAGGTATGTCTACAAATAATTACGAATCGACATGGAAATTGAAATATAGGGGTCGCTTATATGGGGGCTATATAGAATTATGAACTTGATATGGACCAATTTTTGTGTGATTGGGGATCGATTTATCTGAGGGCTATATATAACTATATATACCAATATGGTCCTAGTTAGGCATGATTGTTTGCGGCCATATACTAGCACAATGTACCAAATTTCAACTCGGATGAAATTTGCTCCTCCAAGATTCTCCAAAACCAAATCTCGGGATCGGTTTATATGGGGTCTCTATATGATCGGATGAATTTTGCTTCTCCAAAAGGCACAGGAGGTCAAATCTGGGGATCGGTTTATATGGGGATATATGTAATTATGGACTGATATGAACCAATTCCTGCATGGTCACGTAGCAAATTTCAAACGTATCGGATGAATTTTGCTCTTCCAAGGGGCTCCGGAGGTCAAATCTGGGTATCGGTCAAAATCATTGTTAAACCCAGTTTAACAGTCTTCGTCTATTTTCTAATTACATCCTAAAATGTATCTTTAAGAACATGAATTACTTTCAAATGAATTGAATTATTGAATTTATCATCTTAACTTTCATTGAAAATAATTGCTCTAGTTTTATATCCTATTAGTGGTAACTCTACTTTAAATCGTCAAGCAAGAAAAGCTTTTTATATCTAAGACTACACTGTTAGAAAAATATGTTTTTCATATGTTCCGATATAAACAAAATGTGTTTCGGGCACGATTTTAAACCACAATATATTTAAGTGCGAACATGTAATGTTCCTAAACTAACACTAAATGTTTGGGACATCTATGTTTATATGTTAGAATATATTATGTTTGGGGCATGAATATTTCATAAAAATCATATGTGTGAATACAAACATATATAAATTTACAAATTTCGACTAAACATACATATGTTGTGATATTTTATTCAAAGCGACAGAGAGAGTATAGAGAGAAATAGAGATGGAAACCGGGAGAGTTGACGAAAGATATCAATATAACACAGCAAAAGAGTCAAAAACAATTTCTGTGAAACCGCTTGTATGTTGTTTCGGAAAACTGTTTTATGATAAGGCCAAAAATTTGATATGCTTAAGTCTAAATATTATTTAATTTGAATAAAGAGAATAGACATTCGGAACCAAGAGAATAGACATTTGAAAAACAAACAGCATATGTTTTCGCCTTGAGAGCAGCATTTTATGTATGTGTGGACATGTGTTTTGTTTATCATTTTGGCATTATGGGCACAATTTTTTTCTTGGTTCGTTAAAAGAAATCAGGGGTCTTCATAAAAATAACGAAAGGGCACTATACTCTTTTTAGAATTGGGACAGTAAAATGAAATAAAGAGGAAATAGTGAAAAATTACACAGTAAAATGTAAAAAAACAAACTTTAGTTCCTTTTTAGTAGTCCACGAGGAGTTGACGGACACCATCAAATATAAAAGCGGACATTAAGTTCGAGTTTTACAGCTAAAACAATTTAAAAAGTTTATTTTCTTTAAAATGAATTATTAAAGAAAAATAAAAGTAATTTTAGAGCGATGGTGTTAAATGCTAGTAAAAAACTGTTCACTCCTAAATAAATGTATGTTTATATTATAAAATTATGTATGTATGTTTATACTCGACTCCACGTTCTTCTTTTGTTAGTTTTTGAATTCCTTCCAAATTTTAAAGTTTTGTCCAAAAACAGTTTTTTATTACAATATTGTTATTTTTGCAATAAAAAATAATATTTTATCCAAAAATCAGTCAATTTCGTTTATATCAAGCACTGTTACTGACTATAAATCTTTAATAACGCACATTTCGAAGTTTCATTTAAAAAAATTTAATATAGTATAAATATAAATGTGTAAATTAAAAAAAAAAAAAAATGTTCGGTCGGAGCAGGGATTGAACCCACGACCCTTTGCATGCAAGGCAGACATGCTAATGTATGTTTCTGTTAAATAATGTAATGTTTGCATGGGCTCGTGGGCGCTGCAAACTATGCTATATAAATGTAACTTAAAACGATAATTATCTACTGGTGACTATAACAGCTACGTAGCCCAGTGGATAGTGTGTTGGCTTACAAACTGTATGGTCCTCGGTTCGATTCTCCGTGCAGACGAAAGGTAAAATTTAAAAAATTTATAAAAGTGAATAATTTCTTCAACATTATTTGTATTACAGAAAAAGGTGCCAATAACTAAAAAATTTGAAAATTACGAGTATGTTAGGGAATGAGCACAATCGTGTTTGGGAAAAATTCTTCCAAGCATATAATATTTTTGGCTCAAAATGCTTCCAAACATATAATATGTTCACATAAAACAAACATATTAATGTTTCGGCAGTATGCAATAATATATGTGCTTCCTGCAAAATATGTTTGGAACATATGTTAAAGAAGCGATTTTTTTTAAGGGTGTAGTTGTCTCATTTTCACTGAAGTGTACTCTTTTTTTGATTGTAATAGTTGTTCATAGTTTACCACTTTTTTCATTACTTACTTCAATTTATCACTTCAACCTGGTAAGCAGCAGCGATCCTTAAATAAAACTGTCACATATTCTGAATCTGAAACCTGTCTTTGTTCTATTTCTTTTGCTTTTCTTTTACTTGGCACTCCTTACATTTTCCGAGCTTCGATAAAACCGAATACAGTCCACTTTCAGAAGACCAAGCCAGGAAATTGTACAATCATTATAGGTCTATTTTCATTTTAGTACGGGATGTAATATTTCTATGAACGACCCAGAACATACACCCTCAAAAATATCGCTTCTTTAACATATGTTCCAAACATATTTTGCAGGAAGCACATATATTATTGGATACTGCCGAAACATTAATATGTTTGTTTTATGTGAACATATTATATGTTTGGAAGCATTTTGAGCCAAAAATATTATATGCTTGGAAGAATTTTTCCCAAACACGATTGTGCTCATTCCCTAACATACTCGTAATTATCACTTCCACGAAATTTTTTAGTTCTTGGCACCTTTTTCTGTAATACAGATAATGTTGAAGAAATTATTCACTTTTATAAATTTTTTAAATTTTACCTTTCGCCTGCACGGAGTAACAAGAAAACTGTTTTTGGTACAAAATTTTAAAATTTGGAAGGAATTCAAAAACTCTAACAAAAGAAGAACGTGGAGTCGAGTATAAACATACATAAATAATTTTATAATATAAACATAAATTTATTTAGGCGTGAACAGTTTTTTAATAGCATTTAACACCATCGCTCTAAAATGCCTTTTATTTTTCTTTAATAAATCATTTTTAAGAAAATAAACTTTTTAAATTGTTTTAGCTGTAAAACTCGAACTTAATGTTCGCTTTTATATTTGATGATGTCCGCCAATCCTCGTGGACTACTTATTAATAAAGAGGTACAAAACTTTGTGTAATTTTTCACTATTTCCTCCTTATTTCATTTTACTGTCCCAACTCTAAAAAGAGTATAGTGCCCTTTCGTTATTTTTATGAAGACCCCTCATTTCTTTTAACGAACCAAGAAAAAAATTGTGCCCATAATGCCAAAATGATAAATAAAACACATGTCCACACATACAGAAAATGCTGCTCTCAAGGCGAAAACACAGGCTTTTTTTCAAATGTCTATTCTCTTGGTTCCGAATGTATATTCTCTTTATTCAAATTAAATAATATTTAGACTTAAGCATATCAAATTTTTGGGCTTATCATAAAACAGTTTTCCGAAACAACATACAAGCGGTTTCACATAAATTGTTCTCTTTTGATTCTTTTGCTGTGTTATGTTGATATCTTTCGAAAACTCTCCCGGTTTCCATCTCTATTTCTTTCTCTGTAATCTCTCTGTCGCTTTGAATAAAATATCACCACATATGTATGTTTAGTCGAAATTTGTAAATTTATATATGTTTGCATTCACATATATGATTTTTATGAAACATTCATACTCCAAACATAATATATTCTAACATATTAACATAGATGTCCCAAACATTTAGTGTTAGTTTAGGAACATTACATGTTCGCACTTAAATATATTGTGTTTTAAAATTGTGCCCGAAACACATTTTGTTCATATCGGAACATATGAAAAACATATTTTTCTAACAGTGTAGTTGTATATCTAACCAGTGAAAGTGTTGCCAGGTTGAATTTACAGAAAGTGACATTTCTTTGATTGACAATAGCTATTTATTGCGATTAATGTGTTCAATAAGATGAAATTAAAAGTCAATGATCTACTTACTTACTTACTTACTATTTGAACAATTTAAGCATTAAAAATTAAATAATAGGGCAAGTGATTATGAGCAAATTTTGCGCTTAATCAATTTATTTAAACTTTGTCGACTTAAACTTACCTTAGATGTGTTGAATCTGCAGAGTATAGAACCCTTTGTTTATAGTTGGGTGTAAGATGAACCGAGAGCTTTCACATGTTTTTAGATCTCGTTCTGCAAAGACAAAAGAATTTACCTGGGTGAGGATACGATCTTCTACTTATTTTTTTTTCTAATCTAGAACGCTAGAATGTTAAATGATACATATAAACCAGTCCTTTTACACCCCACACTAACTCTGATTTTCTTAAATCTTCATTTAAATGAGATCTTCTCTTTCCCAAACATTTCAGTATGGTTACCGGTACTGTGGCTCTAGCTTTCTCAGCCATAGGTGTACTACTTTCTGGTTTTGTAATATCAAAATATAAACCTAGTGCCCGTTATATGGCTGGTTGGAATGTGATTGTGGGCTTCCTAACTGTGGTGGGTATTGTGACATATGCTTTCATAGGATGTCCAGGAAATGAACAATCTGTAGTGGTCAATATTCATGATAAGTAAGTCAAATGATAAAAATAAAAATTATCATAAATGAAAATTTAATTTGTTTATTCCTTTCAGAGCCCTCGATAGTACTCCGACCTGTAATTCAGCTTGTGGCTGTGACTACGTTCGTTATTCACCGGTTTGTGGTGAGAATAATATGACATATATTTCACCATGCCATGCAGGTTGTAAGAAGCAGCATATAACAAAAACTGGGAAAAAGGTGAATTATTGCGATTTTAAAAGAATTAAAAAATAACAATAATTATATTTGTGTTTGCCTTAGTATTTCTATGAATGTTCCTGTATACCCAGTGTTAATTCTACTTTAAGTGGCAGACCAGCATTTGAGCGCTTGACCTCGGTAAATCTAACAGAAGATGCTGACTTTATTCTAACGACTCCATCACCTTTAGCACTTTCAGCTATAACTTCATCATCAACACCAGATGTAAGTATTACAGCTTCACTGATTGAATATTATAACATACTTCCTTGAAAATATTACGAGCTAGTAAAAACTACAATTGGAAATTGGAACTAAGGCTCCTCACTATCTTCGTGAATATTTACATGGGTGCAATTGTTTCTCAAGAAGATTGCATGAGTTGATATATGTTTTATACAAAAAGACAAGACTATTAGCGAAAATATCCTTAATAATCGGCGAAGCGCAGCCTAGAGATGATCTTTACTTTTATATTTTTTAGTGCCAACCTTCGTCTCCCAAATACACTAGAGGCAAAAGCCCAACAGATTGACATCTGGAGATATTGGAGGCCATTTTTGAACGACGTGTACTGAGTGCGATAGTGATAAGTCTTGGTGCAATTCCATGGTCTGCGACCGAAATCTTTTTCGGCCCCGGGCTTCAATAATGTCTTTAGGACATTTTCCCGATAATAAACTCATAGAAAAAACAAGTAAAGAAAGTCTAAAGTCGGGCGGGGCCGACTATATTATACCCTACACCACTTTGTGGATCTAAATTTTCGATACCATATCACATCCGTCAAATGTGTTGGGTGCTATATATAAAGGTTTATCCCAAATACATACATTTCAATATTTGGACAGAATTTGATAAACTTTTACAAAATCTATAGACTCAAAATTTAAGTTGGCTAATGCACTAGGGTGGAACACAATTTTAGTAAAAAACTAGGGTGGAACACAATTTTAGTAAAAAACAAGTAAGGAAAGTCTAAAGTCGGGCGGGGCCGACTATATTATACCCTGCACCACTTTGTAGATCTAAATTTTCGATACCATATCACATCCGTCAAATGTGTTGGGGGCTATATATAAAGGTTTGTCCCAAATACATACATTTAAATATCACTCGATCTGGACAGAATTTGATAGACTTCTACAAAATCTATAGACTCAAAATTTAAGTCGGCTAATGCACTAGGGTGGAACACAATGTTAGTAAAAAACAAGTAAGGAAAGTCTAAAGTCGGGCGGTGCCGACTATATTATACCCTGCACCACTTTGTAGATCTAAATTTTCGATACCATATCACATCCGTCAAATGTGTTGGGTGCTATATATAAAGGTTTGTCCCAAATATATACATTTAAATATCACTCGATCTGGACAGAATTTGATAGACTTTTACAAAATCTATAGACTTAAAATTTAAGTTGGCTAATGCACTAGGTTGGAACACAATTTTAGTAAAAACAAGTATATAAAGCAGTAAATTCGGCCGGGCCGAATCTTAAATACCCACCACCATGAATCAAATATAATAGTTTACTTTGAAAACTCTTCGTCGTAGTGGGTTACTTTATAATATATAGAATTGTAGGGGGTTTGATGACAAATCTTCTCCCAAGCAAGTCAATGAAGACCAGATCAGATTCTGGATTTATGAGAACCAATTTTGTTTGAGTTTTAGAGAATTAAAACATATCGTGTATATGATGAAATTACGAATTGATTTGAAATCTTAAATCTGTAGATTTTTTCCGCCATTATTTAAACAAATACGTTGAGTTAAATCTGGAAAATTCTACTTTCAGTTTCAAGCAATTTTCATGACCATGAAAGAAGTGTTTTCTTTTTTGAGAAACGTAATTTTAGACAAGCACAGTTTTTTTTTTTTTGACACAAATTTTAGAGACAATCGTTGAATATATTTACGATTTATTTATACGAAAAGGAAATTTCGTTTGTCTAAAATTTCATTATAGATTACTAATTTCCAGCAAATCGGATAAAAAGTACGGATTCTAGAAGCCCAAGAAATAAAGCCGGGAGATCGATCTATATTGGGGCTATACCAAAACATGGACCGATAGGCATCATTTGCTACTCACATATGTGTGATAAGATCACTACCTCCAGATTTTCAATTTCAAACAAAAATATAGTCTCTAGACGCCCAAGAAGTAAAAATCGAGAGATCAGTCTATATGAGGGTTATACCAAAAAATGGACCTCGATATACCTCAATTTCGGCACACTTATTAGTGGTCTAAAAATACATCTCGATTTCGAATTTCAGGCAAATCGGGTAATAAATAAAGTTTATAGAAGCTCAAGAATTTCAGGCAAATCGGATGGTAAATATAGTTTTTAGAAGCCCAAGAAGCAAAATCGGGAGATTGGTCTATATGGGGGCTATACCAAAACATGGACCGATGGGCACCATTTTCGACACACCTTTTTATGGTCCCAAAAGAACTAGATTTTCAATTTCAGGAAAATCGGATAGAAAATATAGTTTCTAGAAGCCCAAGAAGCAAAATCGGAAGATCAGTCTATATGGAGGCTATACCGAAACATGGACCGATGAGCACCATTTTCGGCACACCTTTTTATGGTCCTCAAATACCTCTAGATTTCCAATTTCAGGCAAATCGGATGGTAAATATAGTTTCTAGAAGACCTAGAAGCAAAATCGGGAGATCGGTCTATATGGGGGCTATACCAAAACATGGACCGCTACGGACCATTTTCGACACACCTCTTTATAGTCCCACAATACCTCTAGATTTTCAATTTCAGACAAATCGGATAGAAAATACTGTTTCTAGACGCGTAAGAAACAAAATCGGGAGATCGGTCTATATGGGGGCTATACCAAAACATGGACCGATACGAACCATTTTCGACACACCTCTTTATAGTCCCACAATACCTCTAGATTTCCAATTTCAGGCAAATCGGATGGTAAATATAGTTTCTAGACGCCCAAGAAGCAAAATCGGGAGATCGGTCTATATGGGGGCTATACCAAAACATGGACCGATACGGACCATTTTCGACACACCTCTTTATGGTTTCAAAATACCTGTAGATTTCCAATTTCAAGGAAATCGGATGGTAAATATAGTTTCTAGACGCCCAAGAAGCAAAATCGGGAGATCGGTCTATATGGGGGCTATACCAAAACATGGACCGACACGGACCATTTTCGACACACCTCTTTATGGTTCCAAAATAGCTCTAGATTTCCAATTTCAGGCAAATCTGATAAAAAGTACGGTTTTTATAGGCTCAAGACCCCAAATAGGGAGGTCGGTTTATATGGGGACTATATCAAAACTTGGACCGATATAGCCCATCTTCGAACTTGACCTGCCTGCAAACAAAAAACGAATCTGTGCCAAATTTCGGGACGATAGCGCCATTATTGAAGGTTGTAGCGTGATTACAACAGACAGGCAGACAGACAGACAGACAGACAGACAGACGGACAGACGGACATGCTTATATCGTCTTAGAATTTCTCCCTGATCAAGAATATATATACTTTATATAGTCGGAAATCGATATTTCGATGTGTTACAAACGGAATGACAAACTTATTATACCCCCGTCACCATTTTATGGTGGTGGGTATAAAAATATGGGAAACATTTAAATAAGAAGCAATTTTAAGGAAACTTCGCAAAAGTTTATTTATGATTTATCGCTCGATATATATGTATTAGAAGTTTAGGAAAATTAGAGTCATTTTTACAACTTTTCGACTAGGCAGTGGCGATTTAACAAGGGAAATGTTGTTATTTTGACCATTTTTGTCGAAATCAGAAAAACATATATATGGGAGCTATATCTAAATCTGAACCGATTTCAACCAAATTTGGCACGCATAGCTACAATGCTAAATCTACTCCCTGTGCAAAATTTCAACCAAATTGGGCCAAACCTCTGGCTATTAGAACCATATTAGTCCATATCGGGCGAAAGATATATATGGGAGCTATATCTAAATCTGAACCGATTTCAATCAAATTTTGCACACTTAACTACACTACTAATTGTACTCCTTGTGCTAAATTTCAAACAAATTGGGCCAAAACTCTGGCTTATAGGATCATATTAGTCCATATCGGGCGAAAGATATATATGGGAGCTATATCTAAATCTGAAGCGATTTCAACCAAATTCGGCACGCATAGCTACAATGCTAAATCTACTCCCTGTGCAAAATTTCAACCAAATTGAGCCAAAACTCTGGCTTTTAGGACCATATTAGTCCATATCGGGCGAAAGATATATATGGGAGCTATATCTAAATCTGAACCGATTTCAATCAAATTTGGCACACATGACTATATTACTAATTGTACTCCTTGTGCAAAATTTCAACCAAATTGGGCCAAAACTATGGCTTCTGGGGCCATATAAGTCCATATCGGGCGAAAAATATATGTAGAAGCTATATTTAATCTGAACCGATTTCAATCAAATTTGGCACACTTGACTATACTGCTAACTGTATTCCTAGTGCAAAATTTCAACCAAATTGGGCCAAAACTCTGGCTTCTAGGACCATATTAGTCCATATCGGGCGAAAGATATATATGGGAGCTATATCTAAATCTGAACCGATTTCAATCAAATTAGGCACACTTGACTATACTACGAATTGTACTTCGTGTGCAAAATTTGAAC
The DNA here is from genome assembly GCF_050003625.1 of Haematobia irritans. NCBI lineage: Eukaryota > Metazoa > Arthropoda > Insecta > Diptera > Muscidae > Haematobia > Haematobia irritans. The sequence goes on along the minus strand of NC_134401.1, from coordinate 128,522,293 downwards.
CAAATTGAACCAAAACTCTGGCTTCTAGGACCATAATAGTCCATATCGGGCGAAAGATATATATGGGAGCTATATCTAAATCTGAACCGATTTCAATCAAATTTGGCACACATGACTATACTACCAATTGTAATCCTTGTGCAAAATTTCAAGCTAAACGGGATAAAACTCTGGCTTCTGGGTCCATATAAGTGCATATCGGGCGAAAGATATATATGGGAGCTATATCTAAATCTGAATCGATTTCAACCTAATTTGGCACTCATAGCTACAATGCTAAATCTACTCCTTGTGCAAAATTTCAACCAAATTGGGCCAAAACTCTGGCTTTTAGGACCATATTAGTCCATATCGGGCGAAAGATATATATGGGAGCTATATCTAAATCTGAACCGATTTCAATCAAATTTTGCACACTTGTTTGTTATGTTTGTACAGAATTTCAAGCAAGTCGGTATAAAACTCTGGCCGCTGGGTCCATATTAGTGCATATCGGGCGAAAGATATATATGGGAGCTATATCTAAATCTGAACCGATTTCTTCCAAAATCAATAGGGTTCTATTCTGACCCAAATTAAGAACATATGTCAAATTTGAAGCCGATTGGACTTAAATTGCGACCTAGACTTTGATCACAAAAATGTGTTCACAGACAGACGGACGGACGGACGGACGGACAGACGGACGGACGGACAGACGGACAGACGGACATGGTTATATCGACTCAGGAGCCCACCCTGAGCATTTTTGCCAAAGACACCATGTGTCTATCTCGTCTCCTTCTGCGTGTTGCAAACATATGCACTATCTTATAATACCCTGTTCCACAGTGTGGAGCAGGGTATAACTATGGGAAACATTTAAATCTGAAGCAATTTTAAGGAAGCTTCGCAAAAGTTTATTTACGATTTATAGCGCGATATATATGTATTGGAAGTTTAGGAAAATTAGAGTCATTTTTACAACTTTTCGACTAAGCAGTGGCGATTTAACAAGGACCATTTGACCATTTTTGTCGAAATCAGAAAAACATATATATGGGAGCTATATCTAAATCTGAACCGATGTCAACCAAATTTGGCACGCATAGCTACAATGCTAATTCTACTCCCTTTGCAAAAATTAAACTAAATCGGAGTTAAAAATTGGCCTCTGTGGTCATATGAGTGTAAATCGGGCGAAAGCTATATATGGGCGATATATCCACATCTGAACCGATTTTTTCCAAAATCAATAGGGATCGCCTTTGAGCTGAAACAGGACCCAAAATACACCAACAGACAGACAGACGGACAGACAGACAGACAGACAAACGGACATCGCTAAATCGACTCAGAATTTAATTCTAAGCCGATCCGTATACTAAAAGGTTGGTCTATGATTACTCCTTCTTGGCGTTACATACAAATGCACAATGCACTTATTATACCCTGTACCACAGTAGTGGAGAAGGGTATAAAAACATGAACGTCGTGCACGTTTCAAAGCGATGCATTCATGAAAATGAATCAACACACATGTGATGTCAAACAGAGAACAGACGTTTCAATCTGACAACGATAAAACGACATTAAACCAACATCAAGCATTCTGATCTGAAAACGTAATGGTTACGAATTTATAAAAAAAACATCGGTATCGTGACTCGAACCTAGATTGTCCGATCCATATGAGCTAACAGTCGCCTTATAACATTGCACCACCAACGGAGTGGCCATAAGAACGTCTAACGAATATTTTAAGAATTTTCTTCGCCACGAAGGCGGTTCACGAAATCGTGGACGAAACCGTGAACATTCCGTTTTTATACCCTCCGCAATAGGATGGGGGTATATAAACTTTGTCATTTCGTTTGTAACACATCGAAATATTGCTCTAAGACCCCATAAAGTATATATATTCTGGGTCGTGGTGAAATTCTGAGTCGATCTGAGCATGTCCGTCCGTCCGTCTGTTGAAATCACTCTAACTTCCGAACGAAACAAGCTATCGACTTGAAACTTGGCACAAGTAGTTGTTATTGATGTAGGTCGGATGGTATTGGCCATAGCGGTCCACTTTTACATATAGCCCCCGATTTGGCTTGCGGAGCCTCTAAGAGAAGCAAATTTCATCCGATCCGGTTAATATTTGGTACATGGTGTTAGTATATGGTCTTTAACAACTATGCAAAAATTGGTCCACCTCGGTTCATAATTAGATATAGCCCCCATATAAACCGATCCCCCGATTTGGCTTGCGGAGCCTCTAAGAGAAGCAAATTTCATCCGATCCGGTTGAAATTTGGTACATAGTGTTAGTATATGGTCTCTAACAACTATGCCAAAATTGGTCCACATCGGTGCATAATTATATATAGCCCCCATATAAACCGATCACCAGATTTGACCTCCGGAGCCTCTTGGAAGACAAAAATTCATCTGATTCAGTTGATATTTGTTACGTGGTGTTAACATATGGCCTCAAATACCCATGCAAAAATTGGTCGAAATCGGTCTATAATCATATATAGACCCCATATAAACCGATACCAAGATTTGGTTTTGGAGCCTCTTGGAAGAGCAAAATTCATCCGATTCGGTTGAAATTTGGTACGGCTTGTAAATTTGGTACATGGTGTTAGTATATGGTCTCTAACAACTATGCAAAAATTGGTCCACATCGGTCAATAATTATATATAGCCCCCATAAAAACCGATCCCCAGATTTGGCTTGCGGAGTCTCTAAGCGATCAAAATTTCATCCGATCCGGCTGAAATTTGGTACATGGTGTTAGTATATGGTCTCTAACAACTATGCAAAAATTGGTCCACATCGGTGCATAATTATATGTAGCCCCCATATAAACCGATCACCAGATTTGACCTCCGGAGCCTCTTGGAAGACCAAAATTCATCTGATTCAGTTGATATTTGTTACGTGGTGTTAACATATGGCCTCAAACACCTATGCAAAAATTGGTCGAAATCGGTCTATAATCATATATAGCCCCCATATAAACCGGTACCAAGATTTGGTTTTGGAGCCTCTTGGAAGAGCAAAATTCATCCGATTCGGTTGAAATTTGGTACGTGATGTTAGTTTATGCTATCCAACAACCATGCAGGAATTGGTTCATATCAGTCCATAATTATATATAGCCCGAATATAAACCGATCCCCAGATTTGACCTCCGGTGCCTTTTGGAGAAGCAAAATTCATCCGATCTGGTTGAAATTTGGTAGGTGGTGGTAGTATATGATATTTAACAACCATGCCAAAAGTGGTCCATATCAGTCCATAATCATATATAGCCCCCATATAAATCGATCCCCGAGTCAGTTGAAATTTGGTACATTGTGCTAGTATATTGCCGTTAACAACCGATCGATAACAACAATCGATCCCCAATCACACATAAATTGGTCCATATCAAGTTCATAATTGTATATAGCCCCCATATAAGCAACCCCCATATTTCATCTGATTCAGTTGATATTTGTTACGTGGTGTTAACATATGGCCTCAAACACCTATGCAAAAATTGGTCGAAATCGGTCTATAATCATATATAGCCCCCATATAAACCGGTACCAAGATTTGGTTTTGGAGCCTCTTGGATGAGCAAAATTCATCCGATTCGGTTGAAATTTGGTACGTGATGTTAGTTTATGCTATCCAACAACCATGCAGGAATTGGTTCATATCAGTCCATAATTATATATAGCCCGAATATAAACCGATCCCCAGATTTGACCTCCGGTGCCTTTTGGAGAAGCAAAATTCATCCGATCTGGTTGAAATTTGGTAGGTGGTGGTAGTATATGATATTTAACAACCATGCCAAAAGTGGTCCATATCAGTCCATAATCATATATAGCCCCCATATAAATCGATCCCCGAGTCAGTTGAAATTTGGTACATTGTGCTAGTATATTGCCGTTAACAACCGATCGATAACAACAATCGATCCCCAATCACACATAAATTGGTCCATATCAAGTTCATAATTGTATATAGCCCCCATATAAGCAACCCCCATATTTCAATTCTGGCTCCCTACGTACCGTGCAAAAATCCATATCGATTCGTAATTATTTGTAGACTTACCTAACCATACCTTTTTTGTATAATATATACCACGTATGGACTAACTCACAATTTAGAAAACGATTTAAGATACCACAAGCCAAGTAATTCGATTGTGGATGACAGTCTTTCATAGAAGTTTATACGCAATCCATGGTGGAGGGTACATAAGATTCGGCCTGACCGAACTTACGGCCATATATACTTGTTATTTTTTATAAACTTTTCCGTTTGATTTTCACTTTAAATCTGGGAATCGATTTATATGGGGCCTTTACCCAAATTGGGCCGTTATGACTCATTTGCAATACCATCCGACCTACATTCCAATAGCTTGTTAGCGCAGGTTACCGCAATTTAAACAGACTGACAGACGTCGCTAAATCGACTCAGAATTTCACCAAGATCGGGAATATGTCTGAGATAAATATTTTGATGCATTGCAAACGGAATAATCAAGTAAGTAATTGATGAAGATACTCCTCTCCATCTGAATATCGAAAATTTACGAACTGAATTCTTATCGCCAGACCACTATTTACTTCCCTGGCATTTTTGGCAGATTATGAGAACTCAACACAGTGGATTTGTTTTATGGATATTTGAATACTTTTATAAATCTCTCTTTTTTTTTCTCTCTCCACAGTACATGCTTGGTGAGGGTGGTCAGGCTGTCTATGGTGCTTGCCCCGTAAATTGTTTCACACAATTCGTCACATTTTTGGCTGTGATGTGTGCTTTGAAATTTATTGGTGCCACAGGAAGAGCTTCAAATTTCTTGGTGACTGTGAGATGTGTACCGGAAAAAGATAAAACAGCTGCCATGGGTTTCGGTATGATGATGATGTCTATGTTGGCCTTTATACCAAGTCCAATATTCTTTGGATGGGTATTGGATCGTTTATGTTTGGTTTGGGGTAAAACTTGTACCAACAAGGGAAATTGTTGGCTATATGATCCAGAATCGTTAAGGTAACAAAAAAAGAATTAACAACAATATCTAACTGAGAGTATAACATAATCGGGTGATATTTTTTCTCTTTCAATTTCAGATACATTCTAAATATGACAGCTGCTGTTTTCATAGCCATTGGTGCTGTATTCGACTGTGGTGTTTGGTATTATGTTAAGAATTTGAAAATATTCGATGAAGAAGTACAAGATGTTGAAATGGAACTTGTCCAAAAGGAAGAGGAGACAATGAAACAGGAAATTTAATAGGAACTCCCAAACATTTCTATTAAGTTATCATCTCATTTTCTTGCCCAATAGTTCAATCTATAGTTTTTTTCGTTTTGTTTAATAATTTTATCATTTCTATTGAATGATTGATATTTAGTGATATAGACATGCTTTGCAGTCTAAGCATGTGTGAGTGGGCGTGTGTGTATGTGTGCTAGTGTGTTTGAGAGAAAGAGTGAATGCGGATTATTTGATTTAATCATGTATTTAATTGATAGAACAAAAATCAAATGTTATTGTTGATAAAATGTAATAATTTTGTACATGCTAAGTTTTAATTTCCATATTGTATTTGTAAAAATTGCCACACAAATATTATTAAAACAAAATGGTTCTTTATATATAAGGAAATAAATCGAAAAATATTAAATATTTGTGGAAGGGCTTATTTGGGCTAAAAAAGGTAATAGAGCCAAAAGTTTGGCCGAGTCGAAACTTGTGTACCCTCCACTATGGATTGGTGGTTTATTTTCATATTACGTTGTGGTAAAGGGCATAAATGTCAATGTACTGTTCCAATGATGTATATTTTTTTCATTTTCGTTCGTTTTTCTTCCAGTTGGTCTTATTGCTTACGTTAGAGTAAGCAATGATTTGTACTTTTCAGGCGGATAGGGGTCACTTTAAACCATGATATTTTTGAAATTTTGCCTTTTGGCATCGATATTTTTGAACCACTTAACTTATCGCTGATCCAATTATACACGATTATTCATCATCTCAATATCTTTCATTTAAGTACCAACAACTATATAAACGGACATTTCTAACTCGAGATATAATTTGGTTAGTGAAAAAAGAGCGAAAAACTAAAAATAACGGGATATCTCAACAACTGTTGCATAAAAAATTTTAATTTTTTTTCGAATTCAGCAGATCAAAATACATAAAAAAGTGACATCTTATCAAATGTACATGAAAAAATTTTATTTTGTAAACTAGTGTAATCTACCAAAATTTGGAGAAAATTTTACCAAACAACTACAAAACAAAGAAATGTTATATTGCAAAATTTTATTTCTATAGAAAATTTTGTCAAAATTTTATTTCTATAAAAAATGTTGTCAAAATTTTATTTCTGTAGAAAATTTTGTCAAAGTTTTATTTCTATAGAAAATTTTGTCAAAATTTTATTTCAATAGAAAATTTTGTTGAAATTTTATTTTTATAGAAAATTTTGTTGAAATTTTATTTTTATAGAAAATTTTGTCAAAGTTTTATTTCTATAAAAAATGTTGTCAAAATTTTATTTCTGTAGAAAATTTTGTCAAAGTTTTATTTCTATAGAAAATTTTGTCAAAATTTTATTTCAATAGAAAATTTTGTTGAAATTTTATTTTTATAGAAAATTTTGTTGAAATTTTATTTTTATAGAAAATTTTGTCAAAATTTTATTTCGGTAGAAAATTTTGTCAAAATATTATTTCAATAGAATAATTTGTCAAAATTTTATTTCTATCGAAAATTTTGCAAATAATTTTATTTCTATATAAAATTTTGTCAAAGTTTTATTTCTATAGAAAATTTTGTCAAAATTGTATTTCTATAGAAAATTTGTGAAGTATCTCTTAGTTAAAGACGAATATTTTGCAAAATCTGCCAAAAATCAAAAAAATCAAGAATTCTTCCGATCTATCAAATAGCAAAATATCTGCAATTTTTGGTAGAATTCTACCAACTGTGGCAACAGTGCTATAGACCCGAAATGAATGATAACAAGTATATACGGCCGTAAGTTAGGCCAGGCCGAATCTTATGTACCCTCCATCATGGATTGCGTAGAAACTTCTACGAAAGACTGTCATCCACAATCGAATTACTTGGGTTGTGGTATCTTAAAACTTCTTAACATCGTTTTCTAAATTGTGAGTTAGTCCATACGTGATATATACTACACACAAAAAAAATTTTTCTGATTCAATCATGAAATTAATTGATCCAAATAATTTTTTAATTGAAATGTCTTCAATCACAGAAATGATAGTATCAATTAAAGAATTAATTGAAGGTCAATTAAAAAATTAATTGGTCCAATTAAAAAATTAATTGATACTATTAATTTTTGTGATTGATTTTTGTTTCAATTAAAAAAATTGTTGATTCAATTAAATGTTTAATTGAATATTTTTTAAAACTCAATTAAAATTTTAATTGGAAATTTTTTCGTGAATTTTTTTTCTGTGTAGGCAAAAAAGGTATATATAGGTAAGTGTACAAATAGTTACGAATCGATATAGACTTTTGCACGGTACGTACAGACCCAGAATTGAAATATGGAGGTCGTTTATATGGGGGCTATATACAATTAAGAACTTGATATGGACCAATTTTTGTGCGATTGGGGTCGATTTATCTGAGGGCTATATATAACTATAGACCGATATGGACCTAGTTAGGCATGGTTGTTAACGGCCATATACTAGCACAATGTACCAAATTTCAACTGACTCTGATGAAATTTGCTACTCAAAGAGGCTCCAAATCGGTTTATATGGGGGCTATATATGATTATGGACTGATATGGACCACTTTTGGCATGGTTGTTAAATATCATATACTACCACCACGTACCAAATTTCAACCAGTTCGGATGAATTTTGCTTCTCCAAAAGGCATCGGAGGTCAAATCTGGGGATCGGTTTATATGGGGGCTATATATAATTATGGACTGATATGAACCAATTCCTGCAAGGTTGTTGGATACCATATACTAACATCACGTACCAAATTTCAACCGAATCAGATGAATTTTGCTCTTCCAAGGGGCTCCGGAGGTCAAATCTGGTGATCGGTTTATATGGGGGCTATATATAATTATGGACCGATTTCGACCAATTTTGGCATGGTTATTAGAGACCATATAGTAACACCATGTACCAAATTTGCTTCTCTTAGAGGCTCCGCAAGCCAAATCGGGGGATCAGTTTATATGGGGGCTATATATAATTATTGACCGATGTGGACCAATTTTTGCGCAGTTGTTAGAGATCATATACTAACACCATGTACCAAATTTCATCCGGATCGGATGAAATATGCTTCTCTTAGAGGCTCCGCAAGCCAAATCTGGGGATCGGTTTATATGTGGGCTATATATAATTATGAACCGATGTGAACCAATTTTTGCATGGTTGTTAAGGATCATATACTAACACTATGTACCAAATTTCAGCCAGATCGGATGAAATTTGCTTCTCTTAGAGAGTCTGCAAGTCAAATTTGGGGGTCCGTTTATATGGGGGCTATACGTAAAAGTGGACCGATATGGCCCATTTGCAATACCATCCGACCTACATCAATAACAACTACTTGTGCCAAGTTTCACGTCGATAGCTTGTTTCGTTCGGAAGTTAGCGTGATTTCAACAGACGGACGGACGGACGGACGGACATGCTCAGATCGACTCAGAATTCCACCACGACCCAGAATATATATACTTTATGGGGTCTTAGAGCAATATTTCGATGTGTTACAAACGGAATGACAAAGTTAATATACCCCCATCCTATGGTGGAGGGTATAAAAAATTCCAATGACGAATAGATGAATAGACAACTTTTTATGGTCAATCTCTTTACATCATTTGTTTCTGAGGTTATGAGAAGATGAATGCTAAAATCACATATCGTGTGGTTCGCATACAAATTTGGAGATCAAGTTTCAAAACAGGATCTTATAATAATAGAAAAATCTTCAAAGCAAATTCCACACAATTAAGCCTATAGACCACGGTTGCCACTCGAGCCCAAAATTATCTACCAAAATTGGGAGACAATTTTAGCAAAAAACTACCAAACAAAGAAATGTTGTGTCAAAATTTTATTTCTATAAAAATTTTGTAAAAATTTTGTTTCTATAGAAAATTTTGTAAAAATTTTATTTCTTTAGAAAATTTTGTCAACATTTTATTTCTCTAAAAAATTTTGTCAAAATTGTATGTCATATGGCGGAAAATCGGGCGAAAGATATATGTATGTTCTACAGTGTGGCGCAGGGTATAAAAATTTATTTAAAAACAAGTATATACGGCCGTAAGTTCGGCCAGGCCGAAGCTTATGTACCCTCCATCATGGATTGCGTAGAAACTTCTACGAAAGACTGTACTCCACAATCGAATTACTTGGGTTGTGGTAACTTAAAGCTTCTTAACATCGTTTTCTAAATTGTGAGTTAGTCCATACATGGTATATACTACACACAACAATTTTTTTTTCTGATTCAATCACGAAATTAATTGATCCAAATAATTTTTTAATTGAAATGTCTTCAATCACAGAAATGCTAGTATCAATTAAAAAATTAATTCAAGGTCAATTAAAAAATAATTTGGTCCAATTAAAAAATTAATTGATACTATTAATTTTTGTGATTGATTTTTGTTTCAATTAAAAAAAATTGTTGATTCAATTAAATGTTTAATTGAATATTTTTTAAAACTCAATTAAAATTTTAATTGGAAATTTTTTCGTGAATTTTTTTTCTGTGTAGACAAAAAAGGTATATATAGGTAAGTGTACAAATAGTTACGAATCGATATAGACTTTTGCACGGTACGTACAGACCCAGAATTGAAATATGGAGGTCGTTTATATGGGGGCAATATACAATTATGAACTTGATATGGACCAATTTTTGTGTGATTGGGGTCGATTTATCTGAGGGCTATATATAACTATAGACCGATATGGACCTAGTTAGGCATGGTTGTTAACGGCCATATACTAGCACAATGTACCAAATTTCAACTGACTCGGATGAAATTTGCTACTCAAAGAGGCTCCAAAACCAAATCTCGGGATCGGTTTATATGGGGGCTATATATGATTATGGACTGATATGGACCACTTTTGGCATGGTTGTTAAATATCATATACTACCACCACGTACCAAATTTCAACCAGATCGGATGAATTTTGCTTCTCCAAAAGGCATCGGAGGTCAAATCTGGGGATCGGTTTATATGGGGGCTATATATAATTATGGACTGATATGAACCAATTCCTGCAAGGTTGTTGGATACCATATACTAACATCACGTACCAAATTTCAACCGAATCAGATGAATTTTGCTCTTCCAAGCGGCTCCGGAGGTCAAATCTGGGGATCGGTTTATATGGGGCTATATATAATTATGGACCGATTTCGACCACCATTTTCATGGGTGTTTGTGGACATATATTAACATCACGTACCAAATATCAACTGAATCAGATGAATTTTGGTCTTCCAAGAGGCTCCGGAGGTCAAATCTGGCGATCGGTTTATATGGGGGCTATATATCATTATGGACCGATGTGGACCAATTTTGGCATGGTTATTAGAGATCATATATTAACACCATGTACCAAATTTCAGCCGGATCGGATGAAATTTGCTTCTCTTAGAGGCTCCGCAAGCCAAATCGGGGGATCAGTTTATATGGGGGCTATATATAATTATTGACCGATGTGGACCAATTTTTGCACAGTTGTTAGAGATCATATACTAACACCATGTACCAAATTTCAGCCGGATCGGATGAAATTTGCTTCTCTTAGAGGCTCCGCAAGCCAAATCTGGGGATCGGTTTATATGTGGGCTATATATAATTATGAACCGATGTGGACCAATTTTTGCATGGTTGTTAAGGATCATATACTAACACCATGTACCAAATTTCAGCCAGATCGGATGAAATTTGCATCTCTTAGAGAGTCTGCAAGTCGAATTTGGGGGTCCGTTTATATGGGGGCTATACGTAAAAGTGGACCGATATGGCCCATTTGCAATACCATCCGACCTACATCAATAACAACTACTTGTGCCAAGTTTCACGTCGATAGCTTGTTTCGTTCGGAAGTTTGCGTGATTTCAACAGACGGATGGACGGACGGACGGACGGACATGCTCAGATCGACTCAGAATTCCACCACGACCCAGAATATATATACTTTATGGGGTCTTAGAGCAATATTTCGATGTGTTACAAACGGAATGACAAAGTTAATATACCCCCATCCTATGGTGGAGGGTATAAAAAATTCCAATGACGAATAGAAGAATAGACAACTTTTTATGGTCAATCTCTTTACATTATTTGTTTCTGAGGTTATGAGAAGATGAATGCTAAAATCACATATCGTGAGATTCGCATACAAATTTGGATATCAATTTTCAAAACAGGATCTTATAATAATACAAAAATCTTCAAAGCAAATTCCACACAATTAAGCCTATAAACCACGGTTGCCACTCGAGCCAAAAATTATCTACCAAAATTGGGAGACAATTTTAGCAAAAACTACCAAACAAAGAAATGTTATTTTGCAATTTTTTTTTTAATTTTGTCAAAATTTTATTTCTATAAAAAATTTTGTAAAAATTTTATTTCTATAGAAAATTTTTTCAAAATTTTATTTCTTTAGAAAATTTTGTCAACATTTTATTTCTGTAGAAAATTTTGTCATTCAATTTTATGTCATATGGCGGAAAATCGGGCGAAAGATATATGTATGTTCTACAGTGTGGCGCAGGGTATAAAAATTTATTTTAAAAAAATTGTAAAAGTACTAGTGCATAATATGGAGGGTATGAAAACTCCCCCATAGCATGAGGGATGTACACACAAAGAACGGAACGAAACATTGGCCAAACGAAATTTTCTTTTTTTTTTTGGAGCCACCTGGTATCAATCCCAGTGTCGAACGATCCTTTTCAATAATTCTGGTGGCATTTCTGAGTTTTTAAAAGCTTGTCTAAGCTTAAAGCTTATCGTAATATGAACACCGTTTGGTCTCAGCTAAAAAGAAGATCCCTTGCCATTGAACGAAACATGGAATCGGGCAGCACTCAGTGACAAGAGAGATGTTCACTACTGTGGAATCACAATGGCCTAAATAGTCAAAGTGGCCTAATTATCAAGCCAAGTTTTTGCTTCCACCGTATTTTTCCCTTCAGAAAACAATATTTTATCAAAGCACGAAATTCCTTTTTTTCATTTTTTTCACAATAACAAAAGTTGCTTCACAAACTACGCTCTATCTCACAAATTATATGACTTACACACGTCAAATTTTGACACGAATCATTTGAAGATTGGTACTATATAAAAATAATATGCATTTAATACTAGTGACGCCATCTATGTGTCAGACCGGGGACTTATCAGTGATTTTGAAGGAAAAAATATACAAAGCCTCAGCCTCATGAATTTTTGAATACTGCCCTTTAGCGACCTTCAAAACTAACAAATAAAACAAAGTAATCGTTATATCAAAATGTTGCTATAGAAGTTAACTAATTAAAAACTAATTTGTACAATCAATTAATAACTTCCAACAATCGATAGCATAATCTTATCAAAGTTTGCATTTCCGCAGTTAAGTTTTGAAGGTACCCAATTAAGATTACCAAAAAAACAAAAAATCTTTCGAACTGCAGGCGCTTATTCTAAAATTACTCAAGTTTATACAATTTGTATGACTGGCAGTTTTCTCTTCCATAAATGTTTTCTACAACAATATTCTTAAAAATAAAATTGAAAATATTTATTTGATTTATATCGTCTTATAAAACGATGTTATGAAATTATATGAAATAAATAAATCTTTTCAATTTTAAGGAAGGAAATAACTATATTTTTAATTTATTAATTCCCATATATATAGTAAGCCAGCCTTATACATAATAGTAAATTAATATTAGTGTGGTTCAACTATCACCAATGTTTTAAAATGATATTGCATCTGATAAGAGTATTTTGATTACAATATTTTCATTTTTATACCCTCCACCATAGGATGGGGGGTATATTAGCTTTGTCATTCCGTTTGTAACACATCAAAATATTGCTCTAATAGGTTAGGTTAGGTGGCAGGCTCACTTAGACTATTCAGTCCATTGTGATACCACATTGGTGAACTTCTCTCTTATCACTGAGTGCTGCCCGATTCCATGTTAAGCTCAATGAAAAGGGACCTCCTTTTTATAGCCGAGTCCGAACGGCGATTCACATTGCAGTGAAACCACTTAGAGAAGCTTTGAAACCCTCAGAAATGTCACCAGCATTACTGAGGTGTGATAATTCACCGCTGAAAAACTTTTGGTGGTCGGTCGAAGCAGGAATCGAACCCGCGACCTTGTGTATGCAAGGCGGGCATGCTAACCATTGCACCACGGTGGCTCCGTGGTGCAATGGTTAGCATGGGTCGTGGTGAAATTCTGAGTCGATCTAAGCCTGTCTGTCCGTCCGTCTGTTGAAATCACGCTAACTTCCGAACAAAACAAGCGATCGACTTGAAACTTGGCATAAGTAGTTGTTATTGATGTAGGTAGCCCCCAAATATACCGATCTCCAGGTTTGATTTTCGGAGCCTCCAAGAGGAGCAAAATGTATCCGACCCGGTTGAAATTTGATACGTGGTGTCAGTATATGCTCTCTAATAACCATACAAAAATTGGTCTATATCGGTCCATAATTATATATAGCCCTCATATAAACCGATCCCCAGATTTTAACTCCGGAGCCTCTTGGATGAGCAACTTTTATCCGATTCGGTTGAAATTTGCTATGTTGTGCAAGTATATGGCCACTAACAACCATGCAAAAATTTATCCATATAGGTACAAAATTATATATAGCCGCCATATAAGCCGATCCCCAGATTATACCTTCGGAGCCTCTTGGAGGAGCAAATTTCGTCCGATTCGGTTAACATTTTGTACGTTATATTAGTATATGGTCTATAACAACCATGCAAAAATTAGTCCATATTGGTCCACAATTATATATAGCCCCCATATAAGCCGATCCCAGATTTGAGCCTCTTGGAAGAGCAAATTTCTTGGAGCGCAAGTTTCATCCGATTCTGCTGAAATCTGGTAAGTTGCGTTAGTATATTGTCGCTAACAACCATACGAAAAGTGGTCCACATCGGTCCATAGACCCAGATAAACCGATCCCCAGATTTTACTTCTTCCAACATACACTGAAAAAAAGCATGCCCGGTTCCAAAGATTTTGTCTTTACTTTAAAAATTTTGGTATTGATTCCGAGCCAAAGAAGCGGAGAATACAAATAAAGATACTTTCAAGACATAATTCTCTTTTAAATTTGGGTTTCGTGTACTTGCTTCTAAGAAGCAAATTTTTTGTCATTCCGTTTGTAACACATCGAAATATCGATTTCCGACTATATAAAGTATATATATTCTTGATCAGGGAGTAATTCTAAGACGATATAACGATGTCCGTCTGTCTGTCTGTCTGTCTGTCTGTCTGTCTGTCTGTCTGTCTGTCTGTCTGTCTGTCTGTCTGTCTGTCTGTCTGTCTGTCCGTCTGTCTGTCTGGCTGTCTGTTGTAATCACGCTACAGTGTTCAATAATGAAGCAATCGTGCTGAAATTTTGCACAAACTCGTCTTTTGTCTGCAGGCAGGTCAAGTTCGAAGATGGGCTATATCGGTCCTGGTTTTGATATAGTCCCCATATAAACCGACCTCCCGATTTGGGGTCTTGGGCTTATAGAAACCGTAGTTTTTATTCAATTTGTCTGAAATTGGAAATCTAGAGGTATTTTAGGACCATAAAGAGGTGTGCCGAAAATGGTGAGTATCGATTCATATTTTGGTATAGCCTCCATATAGACCGATTTCCCGATTTTACTTCTTGGGCTTATAGAAACCGTAGTTTTTATTCAATTTACCTGAAATTGGAAATCTAGAGGTATTGTAGGACCACAAATACGTGTGCCAAAAATTGTGAGTATCGGTCCATGTTTTGGTATAGCTCCCATATAGACCGATCTCCCGATTTTACTTCTTGGGCTTATAGAAACCGCAGTTTTTATTCAATTTACCTGAAATTGGAAATCTAGAGGTATTTTCGGGTCATAAAGAGGTGTGCCAAAAATTGTGAGTATCGATCCATGTTTTGGTATGGTCCCCATAAAAAACGACCTCCCGATTTGGGGACGTGGGCTTATAGAAACCGTAGTTTTTATCCAATTTGTCTGAAATTGGAAATCTAGAGGTATTTTAGGACCATAAAGAGGTGTGCCGAAAATGGTGAGTATCGGTTCATATTTTGGTATAGCCTCCATATAGACCGATTTCCCGATTTTACTTCTTGGGCTTCTAGAATCCGAAGTTTGCCTGAAATTGGAAATCTAGAGGTATTTTCGGGTCATAAAGAGGTGTGCCGAAAACGGTGAATATCGGTCCATATTTTAGTATAGTCTCCATAAGAACGATCTCCCGATTTAACTCCTTGGGTTTCTAGAAACCGTACACACAAACAAAAATTCACGAAATTTTTTCCAATTAAAATTATAATTGAGTTTTAAAAAATATTCAATTAAAAATTTAATTGATTCAACAAATTTTTTAATTGAAACAAAAATCAATCACAAAAATAATAGTATCAATTTATTTTTTAATTGGATCAATTAACTTTTTAATTGACCTTCAATTAATTTTTTAATTGATACTATCATTTCTGTGATTGAAGACATTTCAATTAAAAATTAATTGGATCAATTAATTTCGTGATTGACTCAGAAATTTTTTTTTGTGTAGTTTTTATCTGATTTGGCTGAAATTGTAAATATTCTGGTATTTTAGGTTCACAAAAACGTGTATCGGATTAAGTTTTTATCGGTCCTGTTGGTAATGCCTCCATATAGACCGACTTCACTTCTTGAGAGTGTAGAAGGCGGACTGATCATGGAAATTGCTTGAAACTCAATGTAAAATTTCCAGATTTTACTTCTACAGATTTCAAATCAAGACGTTATTTTATAATTTTCTTGCGCACTTACAAGAGATGTTAATGTTTCCTCTAAAACTCAAACAAAAATGGTTCTTATAAATCCAGAATCTGATATAGTCCTCATAGGTGAAATCATTAAATTTATCTTCGGGAAGTGTCCTCAAGCCCTCCTGAAATTCCAAAGGAAACCCCAATATTTGGTTCATGGTGGTGGGTATTTAAGATTCTGCCCGGCCGAACTTACTGCTGTATATACTTGTTTTTCTTCATATGCTATCAAAGTCCCTTAAAAACGAGTTGACGGCAACTTTATTTTCCAAATTCACACTCGACTTCCAGCAGGATTTATGCCATGTTTCAAGTAAAAAACGTCTTGAAAATAAAGTGTTGAAAAACATGTCCTATATTTGAACGATTTTTTGCTTTGTAGTCAAGATTCAAAAAGACAACAAATTTAAAGACAATTTTATTAAATTTAAAGAATTTTTCGGAATTATTAAAGTCAAGTTGACCTTAGGCCAAACATTTTCTCTTTCATGTTATAAGGACAATATGATTTTATTGAAAAGTTTATCGACTTTTGGAAAAGGAAAAAACTTTATATTAGAGAAATGCGTCTTCTATGCTAAGCAAAATTTGCATTCGTATTTTAAAGACATGAAATCTTTGACCTCACGACAATATTTTTTTAGTGTATATATGTATACATACCGCTCGATTTTTCAAATATGTATTTTTCATTTATTTTTTTTTATTATTAAAAAATTTCGAATGCCAAATTTCCGCATATATTTAAACAGGTCATTGATCTCCTTTTGTTGTAAAAAATATTTGCATCTTCCTCTCGACCAACAAATAAACCATGATAAAATTTTATTTACGTATCAATCAGTAGGGTGCAAATATTTGTACCCAATGTCCTCATACGAATACAAATAAAATAGAAAACATATTATACGCATATCATGCTGATAAGACGTTTCTTTACTCTTAACCATTATTTTGTCATTCATTTGGCCAATACAATTCGAACAAGTTTAAAAGATTGCATTTCATTTAGTTGGTGGACGTTAAGATTAACTGAACATAGAAATATTTGGCTTTGTAATAAGAAAATCGTTTGACTCGCTATTTAGATCGGATTTAATAAAAATATCTCAATTTTAAAAGGCACATATTAAAATGGCCAAAACGGATATCGATTCGAAAAATGATGCCGAAACAAGAAAAAAACTTTTGGATACCCAAAAGTCCATAGATGCCGAGG
This sequence comes from Haematobia irritans, assembly GCF_050003625.1. Lineage (NCBI taxonomy): Eukaryota > Metazoa > Arthropoda > Insecta > Diptera > Muscidae > Haematobia > Haematobia irritans. The sequence continues at coordinate 128,504,971 of NC_134401.1, read as the reverse complement.
AATTGAAACGGGTCTTGAGTGAAACACCTTTAACAAAGGATACCACATGCGGTGTTGGATTCCTACGAGGATCTTTTCTTCAAAAGTAGAGTTTTTCCTATTCACTAAAATGATTTTACAAAAAGTGTCTATGGGTGTGTAATGAAATTTATTATTTGCAAAAATTATAGATTTGCAAATCAAACGGCTTATACGATTATCTATGGCTTGGTCGGTTGTGTTTTTGCTATGGCTAGTGCTTATTTTAATGCCACCATATCGACATTGGAGAAACGATTTAGGATACCTTCACGCAATACTGGCATGATTATGATTGGCAATGACTTGAGTCAGGTCTTGTGTTCGGCATTTTTGGGTTATTATGCTGGCAAAAAACATAGACCCAGATGGATGGGATTTGGTAAGTAAAGGATCGTGAGGAGTTGACATTTTCATTATTTTTTGCAAATATATTAAGCCGTATTTGTACCCTGCGCAACACTGTGGAACAGGGTATTATAAGTTAGTGCATATGTTTGCAACACCCAGAAGGAGACGAGATAAACACATGGTGTCTTTGGCAAAAATGCTTAGGGTGGGTTCCTGAGTCGATATAGCCATGTCCGTCTGTCCGTGAACACATTTTTGTAATCAAAGTATAGGTCGAAGTTTTAATCCAATCGACTTCAAATTTGGCACAAGTATGTGTTTTGGCTCAGAATAGAACCCTATTGATTTTGCAAGAAATCGATTCAGATTTAGATATAGCTCCCATATATATATATTTCACCCGATATGGACTTATATGGCCCCAGAAGCCAGAGTTTTACTATAATTTGCTTAAAATTTTGCACAGGGAGTAAAATTAGCATTGTAGCTATGCGTGCCAAATTTGGTTGAAATCGGTTCAGATTTAGATATAGCTCCCATATATATCGTTCGCCCGATATGGACTAATACGGTACCAGGAGCCAGAGTTTTACCCCAATTTGGTTGAAATTTTGCACTAGGAGTATAATTAGTAGTGTAGTCAAGTGTGCCAAATTTTATTGAAATCGGTTCAAATTTAGATATAGCTCCCATATATATCGATCGTCCGATTTAAACTCCTATGACCACAGAGGCAAATTTTTTGCTCCGATTTAGTTGAAATTTTTCACAGGGAGTAGAATTAGCATTGTAGCTATGCGTGCCAAATTTGGTTGAAATCGGTTCCGATTTAGATATACCTCCCATATATAGCTTCCGCCCGATTTACACTCATATGACCACAGAGGCCAATTTTTAACTCCGATTTAGTTGAAATTTTGCACATGGAGTAGAATTAGCATTGTCGCTATGCGTGCCAAATTTGGTTGAAATCGGTTCAGCTTTAGATATAGGACCAATATATATGTTTTTTCTGATTTCGACAAAAATAGTCAAGATAGCAACATTTTCCTTGTAAAATCGCCACTGCTTAGTCGAAAAGTTATAAAAATGACTCTAATTTTCCCAGACTTCTAATACATATATATCGAGCGATAAATTTTTTTATACCCTCTACCATAGGATGGGAGTATATTAACTTTGTCATTCCGTAACACATCGAAATATTGCTCTAAGACCCCATAAAGTATATATATTCTGGGTCGTGGTGAAATTCTGAGTCGATCTGAGCATGTCCGTCCGTCCGTCTGTTGAAATCACGCTAACTTCCGAACGAAACAAGCTATCGACTTGAAACTTGGCAAAAGTAGTTGTTATTGATGTAGGTCGGATGGTATTACAAATGGGCCATATCGGTCCACTTTTACGTATAGCCGCCATATAAACGGACCCCCAAATTTGGCTTGCGATTGCTCTAAGAGAAGCAAATTTCATCCGATCCGGCTGAAATTTGGTACATGGTGTTAGTATATGGTCTCTAAGAACCATGCAAAAATTGGTCCATATCAGTCCATAATTACATATAGCCCCCATATAAACCGATCCCCCGATTTGGCTTGCGGAGCCTCTAAGAGAACCAAATTTCATCCGATCCGGTTAAAAATTTGGTACATGGTGTTAGTATATGGTCTCTAACAACCATGCAAAAATCAGTCCACATCGGTCTATAATTATATATAGCCCCATATAAACCGATCCCCCGATTTGGCTTGCGGAGCCCCTAAGAGAAGCAAATTTCATCCGATCCGGCTGAAATTTGGTACATGGTATTGGTATATGTTCTCCAATGACAATGCAAAAATTGGTCCACATCGGTTCATAATTATATATAGCCCCCATATAAACCGATCCCCCGATTTGTCCTCCGGAGCCTCTTGGAGGAGCAAAATTCATCCGATCCGTTTGAAATTTGGAACATAATGTTAGAATGTCGTCTATAACAAACACGTAAGAATTGGTACATATCGTTCTATAATTATATATAGCCCCCATATAAACCGTTCCCCAGATTTGATCTCCGGAGCCTCTTGGAGGAGCAAAATTCATCCGATCCGGTTGAAATTTGCAACGTGGTGTTAGTATAAGGCCGCTAATATCCACGCCAAAATTGGTCCATATCGGTCCATAGTTATATAGCAGATCCCCAATCACACAAAAATTGGTCCATATCGGTTCATATTCATGGTTGCCACTCGAGCCAAAAGTAATCTACCAAAATTTTATTTTTATGGAAAACATTGTCAAAACGTTATTTCTATAGAAAATTTTGTAAAAATTTTATTTCTATAGAAAATTTTGTCAAAATTTTATTTCTAGAGAAATTTTGTCAAAATTTTATTTCTATAGAAAATTTTGTCAAAATTTTATTTCTATAGAAAATTGTTTTCCAAATTTTACTTCTTAGAAAATGTTGTCAAAATTTTATTTTGTCAAAAATTTATTTCTATAGAAACTTAAAACTTTATTATATACGTATTTAATCGACCTTTTTTAGTTTAATATATACTACGTATGGACTACCTTGTAATTTAGAAGACGGTGCACCGCGGTGTTAGGAAGTTTTAAGATACCTTGCCATCGGCAAGTGTTACCGCAACCCAAGTAATTCGATTGTGGATGACAGTCTTCAGTAGAAGTTTCTACGCAATCCATGGTGGAGGGTACATAAGCTTCGGCCTGGCCGAACTTACGGCCTTATATACTTGTTTTTTACTAACATTGTGTTCCACCCTAATGCATTAGCCGACTTAAATTTTGAGTCTATAGATTTTGTAGAAGTCTATCACATTCTGTCCAGATCGAGTGATATTTAAATGTATGTATTTGGGACAAACCTTTTATATAGCCCCAAACACATTTGACGGATGTGATATGGTATCGAAAATTTAGTTCTACAAAGTGGTGCAGGGTATAATATAGTTGGCCCCGCCCGACTTTAGACTTTCCTTACTTGTTATAACTCGCTTTGTTCATATTTTTATACCCACGGGGGTATGATAAGTTTGTCATTCCGTGACGGGGTGACGGGGGTATAACAACTTTGTCATTCCGTTTGCAACACATCGAAGTATCGATTTCCGACTATATAAAGTATATGTATTCTTAATCATGGAGAAATTCTAAGACGATATAACCATGTCTGTCTGTCTGTCTGCCTGGCTGTCTGTTGTAATCACGCTTTAGTCTTCAGTAATAAAGCACTCGTGCTGAAATTTTGCACAAACTCGTCTTTTGTCTGCAGGCAGGTCAAGTTCGAAGATATCGGTCCAGGTTTTGATGTAGTTCCCATATAAACCTACCACCCGATTTGGGGACTTGGGCTTCTAGAATCCGCAGTTTTTATCCAATTTACCTGAAATTGGAAATCTGGAGGTATTTTAGAACCATAAAGAGGTGTGCCGAAAATGGTGAGTATCGGTCCATGTTTTGGTATGGTCCCCATGTAAACCGACCTCCCGATTTGGGGTCTTGGGCTTATAGAAACCTTAGTTTTTATCTAATTTGCCTGATATTGTAAATATTCTGGTATTTTAGGCTAACAAAAAACGTGCATTTTAGGCTCACACAAACGTGTAGCATGCACTGATCATGAAAATTGCACAAAACTCAAAGTAAAATTTCCAGATTTAACTCCTCGGGTGAAAATCTACAGATTTAAGATTTGAAATCAAGACGTTATTTTATAATTTTCTTGTACATTTACAAGAGATGTTAATGATTCTTCTAAAACTCAAACAAAAATGGTTCTTATAAATCCAGAATCTGATATAGTCAGTAAAATCTTTAAATTTATTTTCGGGTGCACTGGTTGAATATTTGATTCATGGTGGTGGGTATTCAATTGGTAATTTTAACTTTTCTTATTTCAAATAGGTTAAAAACAGAGTAGGTTAGGTGGCAGCCCGATGTATTAGGTTCGCTTAGACTATTCAGTCCATTGTGATACCACAGTGGTGAACTTCTCTCTTATCACTGAGTTCTGCCCGACCTCCTTTTCAGGCAATCGTTAGAATGCATAAAAAATTACATATTGTTTTTTTTTTTTTAGCAAAATATGCAAGATTCTTTAATTCACATACAAAACACTGAATTCGGATCACACCTTGAGAAGTGATACAAATTCAATGCAACATCCGTCCTATGACAAGCCCATGTTGAATTCATCGCTTTTGTGCCAATTTTGCACTACTTCCAGATCCAAAAATAAAATTTTCACTGCTTTTTTGTGACGCTTTTTTGTTTTGCAGGAATATTATATTAGACCACTAATAGTTTTCACATGTACGTTGTTGCTGTAGAATATAAAATAAAAGCAACAATCCAGCAATCATTTTTATCGACACTGTTTTTAATCTATTTGAAAGAAAACAAGTATATACTGCCGTAAGTTCGGCCAGGCCGAATCTTATGTACCCTCCATCATGGATTGCGTAGAAACTTCTACGAAAGACTGTCATCCACAGGGTTGGCCTGTCACAAACTGTGACTTTTGCGACATACATTTGCGACGGTATAATACGTATGTCGCAAAAGTCGTAAACCTACTGTAGAAAACATAATTTTGAATAGAAGAAATCCTGAACATTTTTTAATTTAGCTTGACAGCATTCACTGTGAGTTTCTGCAGAAATTTGTGAAAGTTTTTCCACGGTCAAGCCTATTTTCTTAGGTGGTATCGAAATTCCCGTTGGTGAGTGTGCAAAATACCTTGAGGTTATATTGGACAGGAGACTGAACTTAAAGCTAAGAAAGGACGAGAAAATCCACGGTTATCCTGTACTCGTGCAAAAGGCAATAGGGAAAATGTGGGGACTAAAACCTTCTCTTCGCACATACCATCGTCTTGGATATCATCGAATTTGCTGCGACTTTTGTTACTTTTTCTACATTTACGACACGTATGTGACGTTTACGACGTTTACAACTTTGCGACAGTCGCAAACCTAAAAAAGTTTGATACAGACCATCTCCGGTCATCCACAATCGAATTGAAATATGAGGGTCGCTTATATGGGGGCTATATACAATTATGAACTTGATATGGACCAATATTTGTGTGATTGGGAATCGATTTATCTGAGGGCTATATATAATTATAGACCGATATGGACCTAGTTAGGCATGTTGTTAACGGCCATACACTAGCACAATGTACCAAATTTCAACTGACTCGGATGAAATTTGGTCCTCCAAGAGTCTCCAAAACCAAATCGCGGGATCGGTTTATATGGGGGCTATATATGATTATGGACTGATATGGACCACTTTTAGCATGGCTGTTAAATATCATATACTACCACCACGTACCAACTTTCAACCATATCGGATGAATTTTGCTTCTCCAAAAGGCACTGGAGGTCAAATCTGGGGATCGGTTTATATGGGGGGCTATATATAATTATGGACCGATTTCGACCAATTTGTTTGAGGTCATATATTAACACCACGTACCAAATTTCAACAAATCGGATGAATTTTGCTCTTCCAAGGGGCTCCGGAGGTCAAATCTGGTGATCGGTTTATATGGGGGCTATATAATTCTGGACCGATGTGGACCAATTTTTGCATGGTTGTTAGAGACCATATACTAACACCATGTACCAAATTTCATCCGGATCGGATGAAATTTGCTTCTCTTAGAGACTCCGCAAGCCAAATCGGGGGATCGGTTTATATGGGGGCTATATATAATTATGAACCGATGTGGACCAAGTTTGCACGGTTGTTAGAGATCATATGCTGACACCATGTACCAAATTTCAGCCGGATCGGATGAAATTTGCTTCTCTTAGAGGCCTCGCAAGCCATATTTGGGGGTCCGTTTATACGGGGGCTAAAGGGTGATACGGTCAAAATTTGGTCTAGAGAAAACGCGTGTAAATCGGTGAAATCGCAAAATTTTGATACGCTTTTGCGTGGACGGCATTTTGACAACTGAAGAGTGAATTCCAAAAGCAAAATAGGAGCAACATTCTACACATACACCTTCAAAATGAGGGGTGTTCAGGTTTTTTAAATGCAAAATTGAAAGAAATACGTCAAGTTTATATTGACCAAATTTTGACCGTATCACCCTTTAGAATTAGCATTGTAGCTATGCGTGCCAAATTTGGTTGAAATCGGTTCAGATTTAGATATAGCTCCAATATATAGCTTTCGGCATTTACACTCATATGACCACAGAGGCCAATTTTTTGCTCCGATTTAGTTGAAATTTTGCACAGGGAGTAGAATTAGCATTGTAGCTGTGCGTGCCAAATTTGTTTGAAATTGGTTCAGATTTATTTCGACAAAAATGGTCAAAATACCAACATTTGCCTTGTAAAATCGCCACTGCTTAGTCGATACATAATACATATATATCGAGCGAAAAGTTGTAAAAATGACTGTAATTTTCCTAAACTTCGAGCGATATATATAGAGCGATAAATCATAAATAAACTTTTGCGAAGTTTCCTTAAAATTGCTTCAGATTTAAATGTTTCCCATATTCTTTTACTAACATTGTGTTCCACCCTAGTGCATTAGCCGACTTAAATTTTGAGTCTATAGATTTTGTAGAAGTCTATCAAATTCTGTCCAGATCGAGTGATATTTAAATGTATGTATTTGGGACAAACCTTTATATATAGCCCCCAACACTGATGTGTTATGGTAACGAAAATTTAGATCTACAAAGTGGTGCAGGATATAATATAGTCGGCCCCGTCCGACTTTAGACTTTCCTTACTTGTTTTTTACTAACATTGTGTTCCACCCTAGTGCATTAGCCGACTTAAGTTTTGAGTCTATATGTTAGATTTTGTAGAAGTCGATCAGATCGAGTGATATTTAAATGTATGTATTTGGGACAAACCTTTTCTATAGCCCACAACACATTTGACGGATGTGATATGGTATCGAAAATTTAGTTCTGCAAAGTGGTGCAGGGTATAATATAGTCGGCCCCGCCCGACTTTAGACTTTCCTTACTTGTTATAACTCGCTTTTTTCATATTTTTATACCCACGGAGGTAAGATAAGTTTGTCATTCCGTTTGTAACACATCGAAGTATCGATTTCCGACTATATAAAGTATATATATTCTTGATCATGGAGAAATTCTAAGACGATATAACCATGTCTGTCTGTCTGTCTGCCTGGCTGTCTGTTGTAGTCACGCTTTTGTCTTCAGTAATAAAGCACTCGTGCTGAAATTTGGCACAAACTCGTCTTTTGTCTACAGGCAGGTCAAGTTCGAAGATGGGCTATATCGGTCCAGGTTTTGATATAGTCCCCATATAAACCGACCTCCCGGTTTGGGGTCTTGGGCTTATAGAAATCGTAGTTTTTATCCAATTTCCCTGAAATTTGAAATCTAGAGGTATTTTATGACCGTAAAGAGATGTGCCAAAAATGGTGAGTATCGGACCATGTTTTGGTATAGCCCCCATATAGACCGATCTCCCGATTTTACTTCTTGGGCTTCTAGAGTCCGAAGTTTTTATCCAATTTTCCTGAAATTGGAAATCTAGAGGTGTTTGAGGACCATAAAGAGGTGTGCCGAAAATGGTGAGTATCGGTCCATGTTCTGGTATAGGCCCCATATAAATCGATTTCCCGATTTTATTTCTTGGGCTTCTACAATCCACAGTTTTTATCCAATTTACCTGAAATTGGAAATCTAGAGGTATTTTAGAACCATAAAGAGGTGTGCCAAAAATGGTGAGTATCGCTTCATGTTTTGATATAGCCCCCAAAAAAAGCGTCGCCAAAAAAGTAGTGAAAATGTTCCTTTTCGATCCGGAAGTGGTGCAAAATTGACGCAGAAGCAATGAATTTAACATGGACTTGTCATAGGACGGATGTCCACCATTTCAAAAGCCGTTGCACTGAATGTGCTACACTTCTTAAGGTGTGATTCGAATTCAGTGGTTTGGATATGAATTAAAATTTTTGTGATATTTTGCCAAATAAATAATTTTTATAATTTTTTATGATTTTTAATGCATTTTAATGCTTGTCTGAAACGTTTGACCTCAAATATCTTCAAAAATTCACAATTTTTCTAGAATTGATTTAACATTTTTATCGACACTTTTTTTAACCTATTTGAAACAAAAAAAGTTAAAATTACAGCGAGTTATAATAAATTGAATTAAAAGAATTTCCTGTATAGTTAAAATAAAGAACATCTTTGGGAGGACATTTTTGGAAGTGCTTTTAAAATTGTGCCTTTAGAAGAACTTCCAATTTTTTTTGCTGGGAAACTAATGTATAAGCGACTATCTAATTGCATCACCAGTTTTCACATGTTATAATGCTGTAATGTATAAAACATTAGAAATCTAGACATTTCAAATAAGTACACAAACAAGTACATTGTCAAAATGTAAAATATGAAGACATTATACAAATTTAATTTACAGTTTTTTTCTCATTTAGATAATAGTTAATAATATTGCTAAACATATATTGCAAATGTTTGAATAATGTCTGTAGACAGCTTGATTGGCATGTGTAAACGATACAATTTATTTTATATTTTTAGGTCTTCTAACACTGGTCGTGTTTTGTATGTTGACGGTAACACCGCATTTCATTTACGGCCCGGGAGAAGATGCTCTTAGTCTAACAAAAGAATATGGTGCGGTATCTGATATTAATATATCCTTGCAAGATTTAGAAGAGCAAAGACAAAAAATTCTATGTCGTGATGATGGTACCGGTGTGGAATGTGAAACACGAGAAGGTAGTCTACCACCGCAAATTCTTTTATTTATAGCACAGTTTATAGCCGGTGTCGGAGGTTCATTGTATTATACCCTAGGAGTTTCTTATATGGATGATAATACAGAAAAAGCCAAAGCTCCAACTATGTTAAGTAAGTAACTTTAAGATTAACCTTTGGAAAAATAGTCAAACAATTTTTGAAAATTTCGTTTTAGGTATTTCTTACTTTTTCGGATTATTGGGCCCTTCAATGGGTTACACTTTGGCCTCCATATGTTTGCGTATCTATATAGCTCCCCATCTAACACCCATAATAAATAATCGTGATTCACGATGGTTGGGTGCCTGGTGGATGGGATGGCTTATTATGGCCTGCCTTATTTTTCTTTGTGGTCTCTTCATGTTTCTCTTCCCCAAGGAATTACCATTAACTGCTGCCCGAAGAAAAATTCAAGATCTTCGAGCAAAAGAAGAAAATATGGGAAAATCTGTGGAGCGTATACAACAGAAGGCTTCATTCTCTGATATGTTGAGAACCTTCAAAATGTTCTTTAAAAACAAAATTGTTTTATTCAATTCATCATCGAATGTTTTCTTTTTCTTTGGTTATGTGCCATATTGGATATTTACAGCAAAATACATTGAAATTCAATATCGACAATCGGCAGCAACATCGAGGTAAGTCATGGCCAATAAATAAAACCTTATTGGTGAAATACATAAAAACAAATCTACACAAACAAAATAATTTACTTCTAGGAAATGAAATTTTAGACCAAAGTAACACTTTAGCTATGCTCTTGAAACATGTTTGATAAAAAAAAAGATTTAGATATAGCACCAATTTTCATTTATTTGTTTATCAATTAATTTTTTAATTTAATCAAATAAATTATTAATTGATAAAGGTATAAATTCACCTTAATTTTTATTCGTAAAGTCTCTCTCCTCTTCTCCCTCTTTATTTACAGCATTGTTACCGGTACAGTGGCATTGGCCTTTTCTGCGATAGCAATCCTACTATCTGGTGTTATCATATCAAAATATAAGCCACGAGCTCGCTATTTGGCTGGTTGGAATATTTTAGTCGATATCGTTACCATGTCTGGTATGGTTGCTTATGCCTTTATTGGATGTGATGGTAACGATATTTCACTGATTAGTAATTCTTATGATAGGTAATGGTTTAGGGTTTTGAGAGCTCCTAATCTTAAATTTAATTTGATTAATTTTTCACAAACAATTTTTTTTTGTAGTGTTTTAAATACCACCGTTAGCTGTAGTACCTCTTGCCATTGTGATTATGTGCGTTATATGCCTGTATGTGGAGAAGACCAAATGACTTATATTTCACCATGTCATGCGGGATGCAAACGGGAACATATGGATTCACAGGGAATTAAGGTAGGCAGATCATTTGTTTATTATTAGTAATTTTACATATTTATCACCTATGGATCAACGACTTTATTTTATTGACTTTTTCTATAAAATCTTTGTTTTTTTTCAGAGTTACTATGATTGCTCTTGTATTCCATCGTTATCGAATGAAACCCTAAATGTGAATCCCCTTTTTGAAAGACTTACTACAACAGATATTAACAGCTCCAGTTTAAATGTAACTAATGTAAGTAAGATTTTATACAGAGCTCAAGAAATAAAACAGATGATCGGTGAATACTGTTTTGAGAATATAGGAAAAAATATTAAACGTCTTCGGATATAACCCCTATTCGGTAGGGTCTGGCGAATATACATAGGCAACTTATGAATCTATCCAAAGAGGGATTTTGACCCAATCAATAACAAACCTACGGATGTCATATGACTGGATAAGATTTAGGGATCAGAAGCATCTATAAAGGCTAAACAATATTCCTGATAACCAAATATAACAAAGAATTCAATATAACGAAACAAGCTTTCTAGGTAAATATCATATCTTGGAAGTCACCCTGGTGTAATGGTTATTATGTCTGTCTTGCATACCAAGAACCATAGATTCAGTTCCAGTTTCGACCGAACTAAAAAAAAAACAGTATATACGGCCGTAAGTTCGGCCAGGCCGAAGCTTATGTACCCTCCACCATGGATTGCGTAGAAACTTCTACTAAAGACTGTCTTCCACAATCGAATTACTTGGGTTGCGGTAACACTTGCCGATGGCAAGGTATCTTAAAACTTCCTAACACCGTCTTCTAAATTGCAAAGTAGTCCATACGTGGTATATATTAAACTAAACAAGTATATACGGCCGTAAGTTTGGCCAGGCCGAATCTTATGTACCCTCTACCATGGATTGCGTAGAAATTTCTACGAAAGACTGTCATCGATAGTCGAATTACTTGGGTTGTGGTATCTTAAAACTTCTTAACATCGTTTTCTAAATTGTGAGTTATTCCATACGTGGTATATATTAGACAATACGTAGAGAGCCAGAATTGAAATATGGGGGTCGCTTATATGGGGGCTATATACAATTATGAACTTGATATGGACCAATTTTTGTGTGATTGGGGATCGATTTATCTGAGGACTATATATAACTATAGACCGATATGCACCTAGTTATGGATGGTTGTTAACGGCCATATACTAGCACAATGTACCAAATTTCAACTGACTCGTATGAAATTTGCTCCTCCAAGAGGCTCCAAAACCAAATCTCGGGATCGGTTTATATGGGGGCTATATATGATTATGGACTGATATGAACCACTTTTGGCATAGTTGTTAAATATCATATACTACCACCACGTACCAAATTTCAACCAGATCGAATGAATTTTGCTTCTCCAAAAGGTACCGGAGGTCAAATTTGGGGATCGGTTTATATGGGGGATATATATAGTTACGGACTGATATGAACCAATTCCTGAATTGTTGTTGGATACCATATACAAACTTCAGGTACCAAATTTCAACCGAATGGGATGAATTTTGGTCTTCCAAGAGGCTCCGGAGGTTAAATCTGGTGATCGGTTTATATGGGGCTATATATAATTATGGACCGATGTGGACCAATTTTTGCATGGTCATTAGAGACCATATGTTAACACCATGTACCAAATTTCAGCAGGATCGGATGAAATTTGCTTATCTTAGAGGATCCGCAAGCCAAATCGGGGGATCGGTTTATATGGGGGCTATATATAATTATGGACCGATGTTTACCAATTTTTGCATGGTTGTTAGAGACCGTAGCACGTACCAAATTTCAGCCGGATCGGATGAATTTTGCTCCTCTAAGATGCTCCGGAGGTCAAATCTGGGGATCGGTTTATATGGGGTTATATATGGACCAATTTTTGCATGGATGTTAGAGACCATATACTCACACCATGTACCAAATTTCAGCCGGAACGGATGAAATATGCTACTCTTATAGGCTCCGCAAGCCAAATCTGGGGGTCCGTTTATATGGGGGCTATACGTAAAAGTGGACCGATATGGCCCATTTGCAATACCATCCGACCTACATCAATAACAACTACTTGTGCCAAGTTTTAAGTCGATAGCTTGTTTCGTTCGGAAGTTAGCATGATTTCAACAGACGGACGGACATGCTCAGATCGACTCAGAATTTCACCACGACCCAGAATATATATACTTTATGGGGTCTTAGAGCAATATTTCGATGTGTTACAAACGGAATGACAAAGTTAATATACCCCCCATCCTATGGTGGAGGGTATAAAAAGGCCGATTAAATACGTATATAATTAAGTTTGACAAAATTTTTTAGATAGAAATAGAAATAAAATTTTGACAAAATTTTCTATAGAAATAAAATTTTGACAAAATTTTCTATAAAAATAAAATTTTGACAAAATTTTCTAAAGAAATAAAATTTTGACAAAATTTTCTATAGAAATAAATTTTTGACAAAATTTTCTATAGAAATAAAATTTTGACAACATTTTCTATAGAAATAAAATTTTGACAAAATTTTCTATAGAAATAAAATTTTGACAAAATTTTCTATAGAAATAACATTTTGGTAGATATTTGGGTCGAGTGGCAACCATGATTATGAACCGATATGGACAAATTTTTGTGTGATTGGGTATCGGCTATATATAACTATAGACCGATATGGAACAATTTTAGCATGGTTGTTATAGGCCATATACTAACACCACGTTCCAAAATTCAACCGGATCGGATGAATTTTGCTCCTCCAAAAGGCTCCGGAGGACAAATGGGGGGATCGGTTTATATGGAGGCGATATATAATTATGGACCGATGTGGACCAATTTCTGCATGGTTGTTATAGACTTACACTATGTGCCACATTTCAGCCGGATCGGATGAAATTTGCTTCTCTTTGAGGCTCCGCAAGCCAAATCTGGGGATCGGTTTATATGGGGGCTATATATAATTATGGACCGATATGGACCAATTTTTGCATGGTTGTTAGAGACCATATAATAACACCACGTACCAAATTTCAAACGGATCGGATGAATTTTGCTCCACCAAAAGGCTCCGGAGGACAAATGTGGGGATCGGTTTATACGGAGGCTATATATAATTATGGACCGATGTGGATCAATTTCTGCATGGTTTTTATAGACCATATACTTACACCATGTACAAAATTTCAGCCGGATCGGATGAAACTTGCTTCTCTTTGTGACTCCGCAAGCCAAATCTGGGGATCGGTTTATATGGGGGCTATATTTAATTATGGACCGATGTGGACCAATTTTTGCATGGTTGTTGGAGACCATATACTTACACCATGTACCAAATTTCAGCCGGATCGGATGAAATTTGCTTCTCTTAGAGGCTCTGCAACCAAATCTGGGGATCGGTTTATATGGAGGCTATATATAATTATGGACCGATGTGGACCAATTTTTGCATGGTTGTTAGAGACCATATACTTACACCATGTACAAATTTCAGCCGGATCGGATCAAATTTGCTTCTCTTAGAGGCTCTGCAAGCCAAATCTGGGGTCGGTTTATATGGGGCTATATATAATTATGGACCGATGTGGACCAATTTTTGCATGGTTGTTAGAGACCATATACCAACACCATGTACCAAATTTTATCCGGATCGGATGAATTTTGCCTCTCCAAGAGGCTCCGCAAGCCAAATCTGAGCTCGGTTTATATGGGGGCTATACGTAAAAGTGGTCCTATATGGCCCATTTGCAATACCATCCGACCTACATCAATAAAAACTACTTGTGCCAAGTTTCAAGTCGATAGCTTGTTTCGTTCGGAAGCTTAGATCGACTCAGAATTTCACCACGACCAAGAATATATATACTTTATGGTGTCTTAGAGCAATATTTCGATGTGTTACAAACGGAATGACAAGGTTAATATACCCTCATCCTATGGTGGAGGGTATAAAAATTATAGGAAAATAAAGAATTGGTGGGAAAGGCTGCTAATATAGTAATAATTTCTTAAAGGGTCGACGTTTTGGAAAATAAACCCCAGATCTTATTCCCACCATCGCTTTCAGTACAATCCAAATGCACATTTGCACGATAGGTTTTATACAATAAAAATAAGGGTAGCTCGCCTCGTTGGAGTAAGTGTAAAGAATAGTGACCTGCGGAGGATATCCGCAGGTCACTATTCTGCACCATCTGGAGGTTCCTCAATTGGGTCTCGCTTATACTCGGAGTCCAAGGGGGAACGCATGATCGATAATGAGACGAGCAATTGACTCAAAGGTCTTTGTAATCGTCTCCATATCCTTCCGTTAAGTGCTATAAACAATGCCTTCAGGATCTTGTTCTACTCCCAATGTTCTTAGGTTAGGTATAATGGAAGCCCGTTATTTTAGACTCACTTACTCTATTCAGTCCATTGATGCACCACAGGTAATGAACATTTGTTTTATTAATGAGTGCTGGCCAATTCTATTGTTACTTTAATTATATGGAACCTCCTTTTTATAATCGAGTCCGAACGGCGTTTCACTTTCCGAGAAGATTTGGAGCACTCAGAAATGTCACCAGCATTACTGAAAAGCGAATGCTGGAATAATCCACCGCTTAAAGCTTTTTTCTGTTTGTTCGAAACTCGGATTGAACTCATGACCATTTGTATGCAAAGTGGGCATGCTAACCAATGCACCACAGTGGCTCCCCAACGTTCTTGGTAATAAGTTTTTGGTGTTTACAAAATAGCAAAAGTTTATCAAGCGTCACGTCAAGAATCTTTGGGTTTTTGCACGTGGAAATGCGCCGACCACGAAATTGGATGTCGAGCTCACCTCTTTAGTCCACGACGTGAAAAATGGGGTTGTAGTTTCCTGTCGCCCAAGAAGTCTCTTAGTGAGGGAGGCAAGTCATTATTCTTCACCTCAAGCGCTTGACGTAACTATAGAACTGTCATCCGTTCAGGTTATCAGGAGGACATCTGGTGATGATAGGGTATTCTCTTCAGAAGTTAAATGGAAGGGGGAGCACAACGCCTTGAGGTATGTCCTGCTTATTCCAACTGGGTGAACATTTAGTCCCTTTAAATTCCACATAGGATTGTTTACCATATAGTTAGTCAACCATATCTGCAGATTATTAGTGCGGGAGGTTTCCATAATATCCCCTAAGAGGTTGGCATGACTTAGCATATCAAAGGCGTTCGACAAATGCTACGGGAATGCAACCTTCGGCTTCACACAACGCAGTCGAGTCGTACTCCTGTTCAATCGAAAATCACGCTGATGTTGAGCCAACATTAAGTGTTCTGTGAAGTAAAGGGTGATACGGTCAAAATTTGGTCAAGGGAAAGCGCGTGTAAATCGGTGAAATCGTTTATTTAAAAAATCACATTAAATTTCTTTTTCAAGTTCAATTAGTATAAAATTCAGGAAAAATATTCAGTTAGGCTTTCGCTTTTCCAAATCCGAATTGCCGGGCCTCACGCTTGACACCTGCCATCAGATTTTGTACAGCCACCTTGTCCACCTTCTTCGCCGCAGAAAGCCAGTTTGCCTTGGACTGCTGCTCGTCCTTAGCAGTTTTTTTGGTCATCTTTAGGTTCCGCTTGACAATAGCCCAGTATTTCTCAATTGGGCGGAGCTCTGGCGTGTTGGGAGGGTTCTTGTCCTTGGGAACCACCTGCACGTTGTTGGCGGCGTACCACTCCATGGCCTTTTTACTGTAATGGCAAGATGCCAAATCCGGCCAAAACAGTACGGGACAACCGTGTTTCTTCAGGAAAGGCAGCAGACGTTTATTCAAACACTCTTTCACGTAAATTTCTTGGTTGACAGTCCCGGAAGCTATGAAAATGCTGCTTTTCAAGCCACAGATACAGATGGCTTGCCAAACCAGATATTTCTTTGCGAACTTTGACAGTTTTATGTGCTTGAAAATATCTGCTACCTTTCCCCTTCCTTTTGCCGTATAAAACTCCTGTCCCGGAAGCTGCTTGTAGTCGGCTTTGACGTAGGTTTCGTCGTCCATTACCACGCAGTCAAACTTCGTCAGCATCATCGGGGATCGCGCTTCTTGTAAGTCGATAGTCCGGCCCGTATTTTGGCTCGATGAACGGTTGTAGACGATACACCCAGTTTATTTGCGGCATCTCGGAGAGAAAGGTTGGGGTTTCGCTTGAAACTACCGGCAACTCTCTTTGTCTCTTTGTCGTCTCAGCGGCTTCCGGTTTTCGATTTCCCCCCGATTCAGACTTCCTGGCTGTCGACAAACGTTCCCCAAACACTTTAATTACATTTGTAACGGTTGATTTGGCAACTTTTAGCGATTTTGCCAGCTTTGCGTGCGAGTAGCTCGGATTTTCGCGATGCGCGAGCAAAATTTTGATACGCTGCTCTTCTTGCTTGGACGACAGGTTCAGGTTTTTTAAATGCAAAATTGAAAGAAATACGTCAAGTTTATATTGACCAAATTTTGACCGTATCGCCCTTTAGGGCGGAAGAAAGTGTGTAGCAGAAGAAAGTAGAGTAATCGGTCATTACGAATCTCCAAAGTGTGCCTATTTCCCTGGTTTCAGAACCAGAAAACCCTTTCCTTTTTGTCCACATATCTGATATTTCAAGGAGGCTGAGACAAAAATTGAAGGTGTGGAACGAAAACCTATAATTTTTTGGACACCTAAAAGCCCAAAACTTAGATAACTGCCTGGTGACCATATAGGCTGCTTGGTCTGAGGCATGGACGTCTCGCCTTTGTCCTCTGCTTCCACGGCCTACAATCTAGGTTGTTCGAGAAATTATCAACAAAATGAATTTTGTTCCGGTCACAGATTCATTTTTATTTGTTTTCCCCTTTTAGCTCTCCCTAGGAACTGGAGGTCAAGCTATGTCTGGAGCATGTCCCGTTAAATGTTCTCAACAATTTATCACCTTCTTGGCCGTTATGTGTGTCATCAAATTCTTTGCGGCCACAGGCAGAGCTTCGAATTTACTAATAACAATGCGTTCAGTTTCCCCAGAAGATAAATCGGCCCTTATGGGTTTTGGTATGATGTTCATTTCGTTGGTGTGTTTTGTGCCAGCTCCCATATTTTATGGTTGGATATTTGATAAGAATTGTTTGGTTTGGGGTAAAACATGTACCAACAAAGGCAATTGTTGGCTCTACGATGCGGCAAGTTTAAGGTGAGACTGAAAGAATTCAATTGCTTTATTATATTAATGAGTTTTCTATTTTCTTTTCAGATTAACTTTGAATTTAGTTGCAGCCTTCTTTGTGGGCATTAGTACATTCTGTAATGCTGGAGTTTGGTATTATGTAAAAAATCTCAAAGTATTCGATGATGAAGATGAAAAAGTTAAGGAACTACAAATGTTGGCCAAAAACCAGGGTCAAAATGGAAACCAAAGTGAAGATATGTAGAAAAGGGAAATTATATAGGAGATACTTATTAAAAAACGACATTATTTCTCACATTTAGCATATTGCTATTTTCATAATAAGCGAACAAATATTAACATTTTACATGTATTTATATAAGTATTATTTTAAAACTAAAATTTTGGATTTTACTGTATAAGGTGTATTAAAATTGAGATTTGACAGGGAAAACGTTAACATAATTATTACCACGATGAATCTTATGTACCCCCTACCACGGATTATATCCAAGTAATTCGATCATTTTATAATCTTGGTATGTATCTAGGTTAGGTTAGGTGGCAGCCCGATGTATCAGGCTCACGTAGACTATTCAGTCCATTGTGATACCACATTGGTGAACTTGTCTCTTATCACTGAGTGCTGCCCGATTCCATGTTAAGCTCAATGACAAGGGACCTACTTTTTATAGCCGAGTCCGAACGGCGTTCCACATTGCAGTGAAACCACTTAGAGAAGCTTTGAAACACTCACCAGCATTACTGAGGTGGGATAATCCACCGCTGAAAAACTTTTTGGTGTTAGGTCGAAGCTGGAATCGAACCCATGACCTTGTGTATGCAAAGCGGGCATGCTAACCATTGCACCACGGTGGCTCCCCATCCCCATGCATATAGCTTCCTGGCAGAAGAGATTCCAGTTCCCCTTGAATATTTAAAGTAGTTCTTAAGATTGCTAGCTCATCCGACCATATTAGGTGAATATTGTACTCAGCCATCTCGTTAAGAGATTTGTAGCAGTCTTAGGCCATTTTCGAGTTAAATAACACATACAGAAAAAACTTGCATGAACATTTTCCCAATTAAAGTCTTAATTGAGTTTTAAAAATTATTCAATAAAAAATTCAATTGATTCAACAAATTTTTTAATTGAAACAAAAATCAATAACAACAAGTATATACGGCCGTAAGTTCGACCAGGCCGAATCTTATGTACCCTCCACCATGGGTTGCATAGAAACTTATACTAACGACTGTCATCCACAATCGAATTACTTGGGTTGCGGTAACACTTGCCGATGGCAAGGTATCTTATAACTTCATAACACCGTCTTCTCAATTGTAAGTTAGTCCATACGTGGTATATATTAAACAAAAAAAGCCGATTAAATACGTATATAATTCAGTTTGACAAACTTTTCTATAGAAATAAAATTTTGACAAAATTTTCTATAGCAATAAAATTTTGCCAAAATTTTCTATACAAATAAAATTTTGACAACATTTTCTATAGAAATAAAATTTTGACAATATTTTCTATACAAATAAAATGTTGACAAAATTTTCTATAGCAATAAAATTTTGTCAAAATTTTCTATAGAAATAAAATTTTGACAAAATTTTCTATAGCAACAAAATGTTGACAAAATTAAAATTTTGGTAGATTATATTTGGTCCGATATGGACCAATTTTGGCATGCTTGTTAGCGGCCATATACTAGCGCAAGGTACCAAATTTCACCACGAACCAAATTTCAACCGGATCGGATGAATTTGGCACCTCCAAGAGCTCCGGAGGTCAAATCTGGGGATCGGTTTAAATGGGGGTTATATATAATTAAGACCGGTATGGACCAATTCCTGCATGGTTGTTAGAGACCATATACTAACACCTCGTACCAAATTTCAACCGAATCGGATGAATTTTTCTCAACCGCGAGGCTCCGGAGGTCAAATCTGAGGATCGGTTTATATGGGAGCTATATATAATTATAGACCGATGTCGACCAATTTTTGCATAGTTGTTAGAGACCATATACTTACACCATGTGCAGCCGGATCGTATGAAATTTGCTTCTCATAGAGGCTCCGCAAACCAAATTATTAATTAAATAATTGTGGACCGATGTGAACCAATTTTTTCACGGTTCTTAGAGATCATATACTAACACCATGTACCAAATTTCAGTCGAATCGGATGAAATTTGCTTCTCGTAGAGGCTCCGCAAACCAAATCTGGGGATCGGTTTATATGGGGGCTATATATAATTATGGACCGATGTGGACCAATTTTTGCATGGTTGTTATAGATTATATACTAACACCAGGTACCAAAATTCAACCGGATAGGATGAATTTTGCTCCTCCAAGAGGCTCCGCAAGCCAAATCTGAAGGTCGGTTTATATGGGGTCTAAAGGGTGATACGGTCAAAATTTGGTCAATATAAACTTGACGTATTTCTTTCAATTTTGCATTTAAAAAAACCTGAACACCCCTCATTTTGAAGGTGTGTGTGTGTAGAATGTTGCTCCTATTTTGATTTTGGAATTCACTCTTCAGTTGTCAAAATGCCGTCCAAGCAAGAAGAGCAGCGTATCAATATTTTGCTCGCGCATCAAAAATCCGAGCTACTCGCATGCAAAGCTGGCAAATCGCTAAAAGTTGTCAAAATCAACCGTTACAAATGTAATTAAAGTGTTTGGGGAACGTTTGTCGACAGCCAGGAAGTCTGGATCGGGGGGAAATCGAAAACCGGAAGCCGCTGAGACGACAAAGAGAGTTGCCGGTAGTTTCAAGCGAAACCCTAACCTCTCTCTCCGAGATGCCGCAAATAAGCTGGGTGTATCGTCTACAACCGTGCGTCGAGCCAAAAAACGAGCCGGACTATCGACTTTCAAGAAGGTAGTGACTCCAAATCGCGATGATAAATAAAATACGACGGCCAAAGCGCGATCCCGGAGGCTGTACTCGACGATGCTGACGAAGTTTGACTGCGTGGTAATGGACGACGAAATCTACGTCAAAGCCGACTACAAGCAGCTTCCGGGACAGGAGTTTTATACGGCAAAAGGAAGGGGAAAGGTAGCAGATATTTTTCAAGCACATAAAACTGTCAAAGTTCGCAAAGAAATATCTGGTTTGGCAAGCCATCTGTACCTGTGGCTTGAAAAACAGCATTTTCATAGCTTCCGGGACTGTCAACCAAGAAATTTACGTGAAAGAAAGTTTGAATAAACGTCTGCCACCTTTCCTGAAGAAACATGGTTGTTCCGTACTGTTTTGGCCGGATTAGGCATCTTGCCATTACGGTAAAAAGGCCATGGAGTGGTACGCCGCCAACAACGTGCAGGTGGTTCCCAAGGACAAGAACCCTCCCAACGCCAGAGCTCCGCCCAATTGAGAAATACTGGGCTATTGTCAAGCGGAACCTAAAGAAGACCAAAAAAACTGCTAAGAACGAGCAGCAGTTCAAGGCAAACTGGCTTTCTGCGGCGAAGAAGGTGGACAAGGTGGCTGTACAAAATCTGATGGCAGGTGTCAAGCGTGAGGCCCGGCAGTTCGGATTTGGAAAAGCGAAAGCCTAACTGAATATTTTTCCTGAATTTTATACTAATTGAACTTGAAAAAGAAATTTAATTTGATTTTTTAAATAAACGATTTCACCGATTTACACGCGTTTTCCCTTGACCAAATTTTGACCGTATCACCCTTTATACGTAAAAGTGCTCCGATATGGCCCGTTTGCAATACCATCCGACCTACATCAATAACAACTACTTGTGCCAAGTTTCAAGTCTATAGCTTGTTTCGTTCGGATGTTAGCGTGATTTCGACGGACGGACAGACGGACGGACGTGCTTAGATCGATCCAGAATTTCACCACGACCCAGAATATATATACTTTATGGGGTCTTAGAGCAATATTTCGATGTGTTACAAACGGAATGACAAAGTTAATATACCCCCCATCCTATGGTGGAGGGTATAAAAATTAATAGTATCAATTAATTTTTTAAGTAACATAGATCAATTAATTTTTAATTGATACTATCATTTCTGTGATTGAAGACATTTCAATTAAAAATTAATTGGATCAATTAATTTCGTGAAGACAAACAATTTTTGGTGTGCATAGTAAAGAATTTTATTGCTTAACAGTCAGGGTATTTATATTTATGGCAAAATTTTGCCGTGTTTTTGCTCTGACCACAGCGATAGTTTGCGCAGCGGACTGTTTGGCCAATATGTACAATACGAGAATAAGGGAGATATACAAGGATAGGTTAGGTGGTAGCCCGAATCGAACCCACGACGTTGTATATGCAAGAGCATGCTAACCATTACCCCACAGTGGCTCCCAATAGGGGAATATACAAACACGCCATTCGATAAACGTTATCTAATCATATCAAAAAGGTACCGTGGTTTTCCCACCTTTCTTCAATATTAAGCTTAAAATTCAGCCTCCTCTCTGACACACTGTTCGAAGGAAATTTCAATACCACCTAAGGAGATGGGCTTAGCTCAAAAAAAAAGTTTACTTGGATCCAAAGATTTTGACCTTCCTTTAAAGATTTTGGTATTGATTCCGAGCCAAAGATGCGGGTTCTTTAAAATAAAGAATTTTTTTTTTAAATCTAGGACCAATAAAATTAAAATTATGTTAGAGATTTGTAAAAAATAATAGGTTAGATTTAGTTAAGGAAATGATTTTAACGTATGCGAAATGAAATCGCAACAAAAAAAAACTGTTTTCTTTTAAACAAAAACTAAAATTTTATTTCATTGTTTTTTTTTTGTTTTATTTTTAACTTTTTCCATGGCTATCAAAAATGTCGATATTGGCATAGTTTGAAGCTCCTTTCGAATTTTTGATTCATTTTGTACATTTTTTGTACATGGCTTCCAATGTCTTTTTGGCGTAATGAGTTGATGCTAAGTCGGAACAGAAAATTACATTTAAGTTTCTATGCTTCTTATTCATAAACTATTTAATTTTTGGTAAGCAGATATTAATATATCTTTCAGAATTGACGGCTAAACCGAACCATACTGACTAATTGCAAGCCAAAATAAAACTTTTTTAGGAAGTTTTTTAATTATCCACATACTTGATTTTATTGTATACATTTTTTTCCTTCAAATAGTTTCCATCCACACTGAAAAAAATATTGTCGTGAGGTCAAAGATTTCATGTCTTTAAAATACGAATACAAATTTTGCTCAGCATAGAAGACGCATTTTTCTAATATATCGTTTTTTCCTTGTCCAAAAGACGATAAAGTTTTCAATGAAGCCGTATTGTCCTTATAATTAAGTGATTTGACTTAAAAATGGGTATCTTAACATGAAAGAAAAAATTTTGACTTTAATAATTCAGAAAAATTCTTTAAATTTAATGAAATTGTCTTTAAATTTGTTGTATTTTTGCATCTTGACTACAAAGCAAAAAATCGTTCAAATATAGGACATGTTTTTCAAAACTTTATTTTAAAGAAGTTTTTTACTTCAAAGATAGCATAATTTCTACTGCAAGTCGAGTCCTAATTTGGAAAATAAAGTTGCCGTTAACTCGTTTTTAAAGGACTTTGATAGCATATGAAGAAAAAAAGCTGAGAAAGCGAAAAATTAAAATTTGCTTCCTAGAAGCAAGTACACAAAACCTAAATTTAAAAGAGAATTGTGTCTTAAAAGTATCCTTACTTGTATTCTCCGCTTCTTTGGCTCGGAATCAATACCAAATTTTTTAAAGTAAAGACAAAATCTTTGGAACCGAGTATGCTTTTTTTCAGTGCAATGTGAAATATTACTCATCGTCCATGATGCACACAATAATGTCCCTTTTGGACTTGAATGTATTTTTGACCTAAAGACTTTTAGGTAACATCTTGAGTTTCTGACGTTTTTGCCTTCTTTCCTCTGGACTTTCTCTGAATTCCCATATCACTTTGATACTTTTTCATTATTTTTTTCGACACATTGGAAAATTTTCCCAAGCTAACTATAGTATTTAGCAACTTTACCATCGGTAATTTTTCGAAGTCGGCTTCTCATAGAAGAGTCGTTCAAACTACACATTTTGACAGTTTGTCTTTTCGCATATATCACCAGTTTTCTATGTACCGAACTTCGATTTTCTCCTTGCTCTACAAAATGAGAAACGATATCGGATTTCTTCCAATCATGATGATGGTCAAAAAAATTACAAATGAATTTTCGACGTTGTTTTTCTTTTGACGACATTGCAAATAAAATAAATGATCAACTTCAGCAAAAATCAAAAGCAATATCACAAAACATATGATAAATGAAAAAGAACTGTAGTTTGTTTTCTGTGTTTTTCTTTGTACCCTGCGTTGTAAAATTTGTTTTGATTTCATTCCGCAAACGTTAATTCTGTATTCTAGATGCTCTCCAAACCCAATGGCAGGCAGATGTCGTTCAATGCTGGCTGAACATAATAATATCTCAGTTTTTTAGCAAATAATTCTAGTCCTTGTAAAATTTCCTTTTGCAACATATCGAATAATCAGTATCTTGATCATAATGTTATTGTATGAAGATGTAGATAACATATGTCCATATGTCTGTAATTAGGAACCAATCAGCTTTCAAAACTGCATCATAGCATTTGTGCATGTTATGATATAGCCCTTAAAGGCTTCCGATTTTATGATTTCGTATAAGGAAAGATATGTAGTAAATCTGATAGTTATGATCGAATATTCTGGTGGGTCTAAAATAATTTTTTTTCTCGGAGAATTAGCCCAAAAAAATTTGCATAGGGTGAGAAATAATAGCTCAGAGGTAATATTAGGTGGCCCAATTATATATTTCATTATTGATGGATATGACACAACTTTTGTGCGATCGCCAGAGAGTGAATAATTTAAATTTGATCAAATGAAAAATAAAACTGAATGCTTAAGAAATAAGATTGTTAGGTCGGTTTATATGGGTACTACATCTAACTATGAGCTGGTGAAGTAGTGTTTCGATCGATAAAGCAGTTTCTCAGTACAATTCTCTTTTTCTCTACAAAATTTTCAGAGAATTTGAATCTGATTACCATCGATGGAAATATAGGGAATTCTTGCCAATTAAATAGCATAGCATATCTTTAAGAACAATAATCGAAGGTTTTATCAGCGCATGTTGATAAAGTTACTATGGAGTCTTTATTGTGGTTATATTCCAACTTAATGGAGCGCTATATAGTGAAATCTTTTGAGATGGCTATTTTAAAAAATAAATAAAAATAAAATAAAAAAATGTAGCTATAACACAGCCTTTAGTAAAGATTTGCAGATGCTGATATTCTATATTTAACTTCCTTTTCCTCGCTTAGCCCCACTCCAAGATTCCAAAAAGGTCTACTTGTTTTAGGGGTTCAGCCCCGATGTTGTGTTGTTTAGATTTTAACATACTATTTTTTTTTTGTTTGCTAACTGGCAGTAACTTGATATTAGGTTAGGTTAGGTATAGTGGCAGCCCGATTTTTCAGGCGTGGTGAACTTCTCTCTTATCACTGAGTGCTGCCCGATTCTATGTTAAGCTCAATGTTCCTTCCTTTTTATAGCCGAGTCCGAACGGCGTTCCACATTGCAGTGAAACCACTTAGAGAAGCTTTGAAACCCTCAGAAATGTCACCAGCATTACTGAGGTGGGATAATCCACCGCTGGAAAAATTTTTGGTGTTTGGTCGAAATCGGGTCGCTTGGTATTGGAAACACTTCTCAGGTATTTTACTGGCAGCTCAGTATATTGTTCCCACGCTACCAAAAGCATTTATGGTAGATCTTTATTTATTCCTTATGGAGCTTAATTTTGTTGTTGCGTTTTATTTGTATGAAAAACAGAGTTGTCATATTAGGCGATTTCTCCCCAAACTGGGGATTTTTTCCATGGTTGGGGATATATTTTCAATTTGGGTATCTGGGGATTTGGCTGGGGATTGATTTGGGGATTTTTCTGGGGATATTTCCACCTTCAATAATATTAAATTTGTTATAGAAAGTGTAAAATGGGACTTATGAGCTAAACCGCGTTCCTGTTTACCATGGCAGCTTTATATTTAAAGAGTGATACGGTCAAAATTTGGTCAAGGGAAAACGCGTGTAAATCGCTGAAATCGTTTATATAAAAAATCAAATTAAATTTCTTTTTCAAGTTCAATTAGTATAAAATTCAGGAAAAAATATTCAGTTAGGCTTTCGCTTTTCCAAATCCGAATTGCCGGGCCTCACGCTTGACACCTGCCATCAGATTTTGTACAGCCACCTTGTCCACCTTCTTCACCGCAGAAAGCCAGTTTGCCTTGAACTGCTGCTCGTCCTTAGCAGTTTTTTGGACTTCTGTAGGTTCCGCTTGACAATAGCCCAGTATTTCTCAATTGGGCGGAGCTCTGGCGTGTCGGGAGGGTTCTTGTCCGTGGGAACCACCTGCACGTTGTTGGCGGCGTACCACTCCATGGCCTTTTTACTGTAATGGCAAGATGCCAAATCCGGCCAAAACAGTACGGAACAACCGTGTTTCTTCAGGAAAGACAGCAGACGTTTATTCAAACTTTCTTTCACGTAAATTTCATGGTTGACAGTCCCGGAAGCTATGAAAATGCTGCTTTTCAAGCCACAGGTACAGATGGCTTGCCAAACCAGATATTTCTTTGCGAACTTTGACAGTTTTGTGTACTTGAAAATATCTACTACCGTTCCCCTTCCTTTTGCCGTATAAAACACCTGTCCCGAAAGCTGCTTGTAGTCGGCTTTGGCGTAGGTTTCGTCGTCCATTACCACGCAGTCAAACTTCGTCAGCATCGTCGTGTACAGCCTCCGGGATCGCGCTTTGGCCGTCGTATTTTATTTATCATCACGATTTGGACTCACTACCTTCTTGTAAGTCGATAGTCCGGCTCGTTTTTTGGCTCGATGCACGGTTGTAGACGATACACCCAGCATATTTGCGGCATCTCGGAGACAGAGGTTAGGGTTTCGCTTGAAACTACCGGCAACTCTCTTTGTCGTCTCAGCGGCTTCCGGTTTTCGATTTCCCCCCGATCCAGACTTCCTGGCTATCGACAAACGTTCCCCAAACACTTTAATTACATTTGTAACGGTTAATTTGGCAACTTTTAGCGATTTTGCCAGCATTGCGTGCGAGTAGCTTGGATTTTCGCGATGCGCGAGAAAAATTTTGATACGCTGCTCTTCTTGCTTGGACGGCATTTTGACAACTGAAGAGTGAATTCCAAAATCAAAATAGGAGCAACATTCTACACACACACCTTCAAAATGAGGGGTGTTCAGGTTTTTTAAATGCAAAATTGAAAGAAATACGTCAAGTTTATATTGACCAAATTTTGACCGTATCACCCTTTATGTAACAAATTAGAAAAAGGCCCAACTTCAATTATTACTTGGGGTTATATATCTGTATATATCTGTCCGGTCTTACACAATTCCGTGAGTATTTTCTTATAGTTTCATTTCGCTTTCTTTCGTTTGTTTCTACGGTTGGTCATCAGAAAACCAATTTAAAATGGGAATACCCTAATTGGTTAATTTATAGAATTAAATTTACATACATAAATTAATTATATGAAATTTCCTTTTGGGGATTTTTCAGGCCAAAAATATTTCAGATGGGGGTTTTTTGGGGATATAACTCCGAAATTTTGGGGATCTCTCTCGAAAAAATCTAGCAACCGTGATAAGAAATTTCAACTGGCTTTCGCTTGAGAGAGTAAACTCTTCATAAATAACAACAAGTTTGTGTATCACACTATAAGTTGTTATTATGATACTGGTACAATTGCAAAACTAATTGAGGGTAGTCCAAATAAGACAACTGAAAGCTATTAAACGGATTTTACCAATTTAGTTTACATCATAACTATGCAGACTATAGAGTGTTCCAAAAATATTCTTTATTATAGGTAAGCACTTTGATAAGAAATCCATATATTTTTTGGCAGAAATATAAAACGTTTACCTTACAACTCATTCGGTGAGTGGACGTTAAGATTAGAAGAGCTCGGTGGAAAGTGAATTTCGAATAACCATAAAACCAAAATGGCTCAGTTAGAAATAGAAGAACAAAATGACCCCGAATCAAGTAAAAAACTTTTGGATACACAAAAATCAGAAGATGCAGAGGAACTCAAAAGGATTTTTAATGAAATGCCATTAACAGAAGATACCACATGTGGATTTTGGTGTTTTAAGGGGCCTTTTCTGCAAAAGTAAAAGCAAAGTGGACTTCGATTTTTCAATTTGTTTACTATTTATTAATTTTTTATTTTTTTTTTTAGATTTGCCAATCAAACAGCCTATGTGATAATTTATGGTATGGTAGGTTGCGTATTCTCCATGTCCTACTCATATTTCCATGGTACAATTTCTACACTGGAAAAACGTTTTAAAATTCCCTCACGCAATACTGGATTAATTATGATTGGTAACGATTTGAGTCAAGTGTTGTGTTCGGCCTTTTTGGGCTATTATGCTGGTAAAAAACATAGGCCAAGATGGATGGGTTTCGGTAAGTAAGAACAAAGTAACAACGAATTATAAGAGAGTAAATAAAAATTGTAACTTATGACTTGCCATCATGGTTGCCACTCGAACCAAAAATAATCTATCAAAAATTTGAAAAACTATCAAACAAGAAAATTTTATTTTGCAAAATTTTATTTCTATAGAAAATTTTTTCAAAATTTTATTTCTATAGAAAATCTTGTCAAAATTATAGAAAATTTTGTTAACATTTTATTTCTATAGAAAATGTTGTCAAGGTTTCATTTATATAGAAAATTTTGTCAAAATTTCTATAGAAAATTTTCTCACAATTTTATTTCTATAGAAAATTTTGTCAAAATTATAGGAAATGTTGTTAATATTTTATTTCTATAGAAAATGTTGTCAAGGTTTCATTTATATAGAAAATTTTGTCAAAATTTTATTTCTATAGAAAATTTTGTCAAAATTTTGTTTCTACAGAAAATTGTTTCAAAATTTTATTTCTATAGAAAATTGTTTCAAAATTTTAATTATATCGAAAGTTTTGTCACAAGTTTATTTCTAAAGAAAATTTCATAAAAATTTTATTTCTAAAGAAAATTTTATAGAAATTTTATTTCTACAGAAAATTTTATCAACATTTTATTTATATAGAAACTAGCCCGCTTCGCTGCGCCTTCCGAAGTGTTTTTGTAGGAACATTTTGCGTTAACTTAGTCAACCATATCCTTCGTTCTGAAAACAAATTCGAAAAGATTTGAATTCTTTCAAACAAATCGGACTACTTGCTTTTTCGTTTATAGGTACAAATACGGCGGATATGCATTTGTAAAACGGTTCGTCTTAAAAAATGTCGGGGAGAGGGTGTACCCTTTCCTCCCAATTTTTTAAATAATGTTCTGTATTCAAGTAGTTGGACAATCTTCTATATTTCTTGTGAATTTTAAGTGTGGAAATGTATCCTTCTCCTCAACATATCTGAAAATTAAGCACTATATTATAATAACATAACATACAAAGAATTACTGTTTCAAATTCAATAAAACGGAAAAAGCAAAAGTAGTAAAAATTTTTACCACATTAACATTGGCTAAAATGTTGGAAAAAGATGCACCCTCTACGTTGGCTGCACATTTCCTGTAAATTTCAGTTCTTTACTAAAAAGAAGTCTGGCAGAAGCTTGTTCAAAAATCATGAAATTATGTACCGAGTTCCCATTTACGGACAAGCCTCTACTTTCAATTTAAGAAAAAAAAAACGGACAAAAGGGAACCCTCGGACTATACGTACCCCTATATTAATTTCACAACTACTCAATGGTCCCTATAAATTCTATTGAAGTAAATCGACAAAGTTTATTCAAATTTTCCCCTTAAGTTAAGTTAAGAACAAAGGGGAGATCCCCTCCGCCACCAAATATCGAAATATAAAGTAGCGGATCTTTATCTAGATGCCAACCCCAACCTTCAATGAAAATTTCAAGCAAATCGGTTAACTTTGGTTCAATTTTCAAAAAGTCCGACAAAGGGAGGTCCCCCTCCGCGACCAGTTGTCCAAAAATGAGGTACCCTATTTTCACCACATGAACGCCCCCTACGATCTCTGAAAGCTTCAAGTAAATCGGTTCAGCTGTTTCGGAGCCAACTCGGAACATAAAAACAAACAAATTTTATATATATAGATTTTTTCCAAAAAATGCTATTTCTATTGAAAATTTTGTGAAAATTTTATTTCTATAGAAGATATTGTCAAAATTTTATTTTTATAAATGATTTTGGCAAAATTTTCTTTCTATAGAAAATTTTTTCAATATTTTATTTCTATAGCAAATTTTTCAAAATTTTATTTCTTAGAAAATTTTGTCAAAATTTTATTTCTATAGAAAATTTTGTCAAAATTTGATTTCTTCCGAACATTTAGTCAAAATTTTGTTTCTATAGAAAATTTTGTCAAAATTTTATTTCTTTATAAAATTTTGTCAAAATTTTATTTCTTTATAAACTTTTGTCAATATTTTATTTTTATAGAAAAATTTTGTCAAAATTTTATTTCTATAGAAAATTTTGTCAAAATTTTATTTTTATAGAAAATTTTGTCAAAATTTTATTTTAATTGAAAATATTGTCAACATTTTATTTCTTTAGAAAATTTTGTCAAATTTTTATTTCTATAGAAAACTATATCAAAATTTTATTCCTTAAGAAAATTTTCTAAAAATTTTATACCTAAAGAAAATTTTCTAAAATTTTATTTCTAAAGAAAATTTGATAGCAATTTTATTTCTATAGAAAATTTTTGTAGCTTAGTCAATACATGGTTTTAAGTTGAAATCAAAAACAACAAAAATAATTGAAGAATAAACCAACAAAAAAAGGGAACAAAGGAAAACTTTTATTTCTATAGAAAATTTTGTCAATTTTTTTTTTGTATATAAACTTTTGTCAATATATTATTTTTATAGAAATTTTTTTCAAAATTTTATTTCTGTAGAAAATTTTTTGTCAAAATTTGATTTCTTCAGAACATTTAGTCAAAATTTTGTTTCTATAGAAAATTTTGTCAAAATTTTATTTTTATAGAAAATTTTGTCAAAATTTTGTCAAAATTCTATTTCTATAGAAAATTTTGCTAAAATTTCATTTCTAAGAAAATTTTGTCAAAATTTTATTTTTTTAGAAAATTTTGTCAAAATTTTATTTCTATAGAAAATTTTGTCAAAATTTTATTTTTATAGAAAATTTTGTCAAAATTTTATTTCTATAGAAAATTTTATCAAAATTTTGCCAACATTTTATTTCTATAGAAAATTTTGTCAAACTGTTATTTCTATGAAAACTTTGTCAAAATTTTATTTCTATAGAAAATTTTTTCAGTATCTTATTTCTATAGAAAATTTTGTCAAAATTTTTTTTCTAAGAAAATTTTGTCACAATTTTATTCCTATAGAAAATTTTGTCAAAATTTTATTTCTATAGAAAATTTTGTCAAAATTTTATTTCTATAGAAAATTTTTTCAATATTTTATTTCTATAGAAAATTTTGTCAAAATTTTATTTCTATAGAAAATTTTGTCAAAATTTTATTTCTATAGAGAATTTTGTCAAAATTTTATTTCTATAGAAAATTTTGTCAAAATTTTATTTCTATAGAAAATTTTGTCAACATTTTATTTCTATAGAAAATTTTGGCAGCATTTTATTTTTATAAAAAAATTTCATCAAAATATATTTCTACAGAAAATGTTGCAAAATTTATTTCTATAGAAAATTTTGCAAAATTTATTTCTGCACAAAATTTTATTTCTAAAAAAATTTATAAAGTACTTTTAGTAGGAGTAATATTTTGCAAAATCTAAAACAATCAAAAATCTACAATTGTGGCAACCGTGCCTGCTATCCTTTGAGTAACCAGATATGGAGTTAAAAATTGAATGGAATTCACAAGATTTTCATTTAATTAGAAAACGGTTCCATTTCTTTTGAAAAAAGTGTCATTTTATGTAAAATGCTTTGAAGATATAATCTAAAATGTTATGAAGAAGTAATGTTCTCTCTCCTTCAGGTTTATTAACACTAATTGTCTTCTGTATGTTGACGGTAACCCCACATTTTATTTATGGTCCCGGTGAGGATGCCCTCAGTTTAACCAAGGAATATGGAGCTGTATCAGATATGAATATATCGTTGGAAGATTTAGAAGAAGAGCGACAGAAAATCTTATGCCGCACCGATGGTACCGGGGTAGGATGTGAAATCCGAGAGGGAAGTTTAGTACCACAGATTCTGCTGTTCATAGCACAATTTGTGGCAGGAATAGGAGGTTCCCTATACTATACATTGGGAGTATCATACATGGATGATAATACAGAAAAAGCCAAAGCACCAGCTATGCTGAGTAAGAATTTTAAACTAAAACTTAATAACAATCCTGTTTAAAAGTCTTTTCTTAGGTATTTCATATTTCTTTGGCCTATTGGGTCCCTCATTGGGCTATACATTGGCCTCAATGTGTCTACGAGTCTATATAGTGCCCCATCTAACACCCATTATAACAAATCGTGATTCTCGTTGGCTTGGAGCCTGGTGGATGGGTTGGCTTTTTACTGCTGGCCTAATATTCTGTTTTGGCCTATTTATGTTTATGTTTCCCAGAGAATTACCAATGACAGCGGCTCGTCGAAAGCTTCAGTTTATCAAAGCAAAAGAAGAAAATATGGGTGAATCTGTAGAACGTGTCGAACAAGTGACTTCTTTCAAGGATATGATAAGAACATTTAAAGTGTTCTTTAAAAACAAAATAATATTTTGCAATATGCTTTCGAATACATTCTTCTTTTTCGGTTATACTCCCTATTGGATTTTCACAGCTAAATACATCGAAATTCAATATCGACAATCAGCGTCCACTTCAAGGTGAGTTGAGTTTTGATAACAAGTCAAAATGCTTGTTGTACCATATTAGGGTAATTGCTTTTAAGTGAGTATGCGGCTTTGCTTTTAATCGATATCAAAATATTATTATTAATTATGAATGACAAGGTATAGTTGGCAGATGCAGATAAGGCCATAGGAAAGTTTTTTTTTTTTTTTTTGTTGACCATATATAAAAGTTTATTGTTATTAAACAATTTGTATATGAAATCTGTAGAATTGCAAAAAAATGACATTTATAAATCGAAGGTTGAGAGGTTTCCGTTTTTCAGAGTGTCCAAGTTTGAGAGGTTTCACTGTATACCCTTTACCACTGCTGTAGTTCAGGATATAAAAAGTTTGAGCATTTGTATGTAACGCCATGAAGGTTCAGTCTGAGACCCATGGTTTCGTACACCGATCGTTTGTTTTGTTTTGCTTTATTATACCCTCCATCATAGGATGGGGGTTTATTATCTTTGTCATTCCGTTTGTAACACAGCGAAATATTGCTCCAAGACCCCATAAAGTATATATAGATTTGGCTTGTGGAGCCCCTAACAGAAGCATATTTCATCCGATCCGGCTGAAATTTGGTACATGGTGTTGGTATATGGTCTCTAACAACCATGCAAAAATTTGTCCACATCGGTCCATAATTATATATAGCCCCCATATAAACCGATCCCCAGATTTGGCTTGCGGAGCCTAAAAGAGAAGCAAATTTCATCCGATCCGGCTGAAATGTGGTACATGGTGTTGGTATATGGTCTCTAACAACCATGCAAAAATTGGTCCACATGGGCCCATAATTATATATAGCCCCCATATAAACCGATCCCCAGATTTGGCTTGCGGAGCCTCAAAGAGAAGAAAATTTCATCCCATCCGGCTGAAATTTGGTATATGGTCTCTAACAACCATGCAAAAATTGGTCCATATCGGTCCTTAATTATATATAGCCCCCATATAAACCGATCCCCAGATTTGGCTTGTGGAGCCTCTAAGATAAGCATATTTCATCCGATCCGGCTGAAATTTGGTACATGAGCTTGGTATATGGTCTCTAACAACCATGCAAAAATTGGTCCACATCGGTCCATAATTATGTATAGACCCCATATAAACCGATCTCCAGATTTGGCTTGCTTAGCCTCAAAGAGAAGCAAATTGCATCCGATCCGGCTGAAATTTGGTACTTGGTATTGGTATATGGTATCTAATAACCATGCAAAAATTGGTCCACATATAATTATATATAGCCCCCATATAAACCGATCCCCAGATTTGGCTTGCGAAGTCTCCAAGAGAAGCAAATTTCATCCAATCCGGTTGTAATTTGGAACATGGTGTTAGTATATGATCTTTAACAACCGTGTCAGAATTGGTCCATATCGGTCCATAATTATATATAGCCCCCATATAAAACGTTCTCCAGATTTGACCTCCGGAGCCTTTTGGAGGAACAAAATTCATCCGATCCGGTTCAAATTAGGAACGTGGTGTTAGTATATGGTCGCTAACAACCATACCAAAATTGGTCCAATCACACAAAAATTGGTCCATTTCGGTTCATAATCATGATTGCCACTAGAGCCAAAAATAATCTACCAAGATTTTATTTCTATAGAAAATTTTGTCAAAATTTTATTTCTATAGAAAATTTTGTTCAAATTTTATTCGGTTCATAATCATGGTTGCCACTCGAGCCAAAAATAATCTACCAAGATTTTATTTCTATAGAAAATGTTGTCAAAAGTTTATTTCTATAAAAAATTTTGCTAAAATTTTATCTCTGTACAAATTTTTGTCAAAATTTCCTTTCTATAGAAAATTTTGTCAAAATTTTTATTTCTATAGGAAATTTTGTGAAAATTTTATTTCTATAGAAAATTTTGTTAAAATTTTATTTTTGTAGACAATTTTGTCAAAATTTTATGTCTACTTTGTCAAACTGAATTATATACGTTTTGGATCGATCTTTTTTGATTTAATATATACCACGTATGGACTTACATACAATTTAGAAGATGGTGTTAGGAAGTTTTAAGATACCTTGCCATCGGTA
Source organism: Haematobia irritans (assembly GCF_050003625.1). Classification (NCBI taxonomy): domain Eukaryota; kingdom Metazoa; phylum Arthropoda; class Insecta; order Diptera; family Muscidae; genus Haematobia; species Haematobia irritans. Next base: position 128,470,287 of record NC_134401.1, on the reverse strand, counting down.
AGCGTTACCGCAACTTAAGTAATTCGATTGTGGATGGCAGTGTTTAGAAGAAGTTTCTACGCAATCCATGATGGAGGGTACATAAGCTTCGGCCTGGCCGAACTTACGGCCGTATATATTTGTTTTATTTAAATTTGAATTGATTTAATTTGCTTTGAATTTCATTTACTAAAATCGAGACATAATCAATTTTTTTTTTCAATTGTTTTAATTTATTTCCATATAATTAAAAAAAATTCTTAAATTTATAAAATTTACTCTGTTCTGATCATAAATTTATTTCTATTATTTTCCAGCATGGTTACTGGCACAGTGGCTTTGGTATTTTCTGCAATTGGAATTTTGCTTTCTGGCTTTATAGTTTCAAAATTTAAACCAAGGGCTCGCTACCTAGCAGCTTGGAATATTGTGGTTGATATCGTTACAATGGTTGGTATGATTGCCTATGCATTCATAGGTTGTGCGGCGAATGATAATTCACTAATTAATAATTCTTATAATGGGTAAGTGGCGAAAAAAAATATTTCAAAAATATAAATCATTGAACTAATTGAAATTTTTTAGTGTTTTAAATACAACGCTTAGTTGCAACAGTATTTGTCATTGTGATTATGTACGTTATGTGCCTGTATGTGGTGAAGATCAAATGACATATATCTCACCCTGTCACGCGGGATGCAAAAAGGAGCATATGGATAGCAATGGAATAAAGGTAAGTTTTTGGATGGAGGGTATATTGACATTACCATTCCCTTTGTAACACATATAAATATTGGTCTCAGATACCATAAGTTACATATTCTATGTCGTGGTGAAATTCTGAGTCGATCTAGCCATGTCCACTCGTCTGTTGAAATCACGCAAACTTCCGAACGAAGTTGTAGGTCAGATAGTATTGCAAACACTGTTGCCACAGTTGGTAGAATTCTACCAGAAAGTGTGAATTTTGAAAATACTTCTCTTCAACTAAGTGGTATATCAGAAAATTTTCACAAAGTTTTGTATAGAACTGAAATTTTGACAAAATTTTCTATAGAACTAAAATTTTGAGCTACTATGGTTGTCGTATGAAATTTTGACAAAATTTTATATGGGAATAAAATTTTGGCAAAATTTTCTATAGAAATAAAATTTTGAAAAAAAATTTCTATGAGAATAACATTTTGAGAAAATGTTCTGAAGAAATAAAGTTTTGACAAAGTTTTCTAAAGAATTAAAATTGTGACAAATTTTTCTATAAAAGAAATGAAAAGCAAATTTTCTATGGGAATAAAATTTTGTAAAATTTTATATTTTCTAAAAAAATGAAAAGCAAATTTTCTATGGGAATAAAATTTTGCCAAAATTTTCTATGGTAACAAAATTTTGACAACATTTTCTAAAGAATTAAAATTGTGAAATTTTTTTTATAAAAGTGAAATGCTGAGCAGATTTTCTATGGGAATAAAATTTTTTCAAATTTTCTATAGATATAAATGGAAATCAACATTTCCATTCCATTGTCAACATTTTCTATGGAAATAAAATTTTGACAAAATTTTCTATAGAAATACAATGTTGTCAAAATTTTCTATGGAAATAAAATGTTGACATAATTTTCGATGATGGGAATAACATTTTGACAAAACTTCTATAGAAAAAAAATTTAAAAAAAATGAAATGAAATTTAGATAAAATTTTCTTAGAAATAAAATTTTGGCAAAATCCTCAATAGAAAACAAACATTTTCCATAAAAATGAAATTTAAAAAAAAAATTCAGTATATATAAAATTTTGGCAAAACTTTCTATATATAATAAAATTTTGACAAAATTTTCTATAAAAATTAATTTTGACAAAATTTTCTATAGAAAAAAAAAATTGACAAAATTTTGTATAGAAATAAAATTTTGACAAAATTTTCTATATAAGTAAAATGTTGACAAAATTTTATTTTCTGTAGAAATAAAATTTTGGTATAACTTTCTATATATAATAAAATTTTGACGAAACTTTCTATATAAGTAAAATTTTTACAAAATTTTCTATAGAAATAAAATTTTGACAAAATTTTCTATAGAAAAAACATTTTGACAAAATTTTCTTTAGAAATAAAATTTTGACAACATTTTATATAGAAATAAAAAAAATAAAATGTTTCCAAAATTTTATTTCTACAGAGAAAAAATTTCTACAGAATATTCTATAAAAATAAACATTTTGACAAAATTTTCTGTGGAAGTAAAAAAAATCTATAGGAATAAAATTTTAAAAACATTTTCTATGGGAATAAAATTTTGGCAAAACTTTCTATATATAATAAAATTTTGACGAAATTTTCTATATAAGTAAAATTTTGACAAAATTTGCTATAGAAAAAAAATTGACAAAATTTTATATAGAAATAAAATTTTGACAAAATTTTCTATATAAGGGAAATGTTGACAAAATTTTATTTTCTGTAGAAATAGAATTTTGGCAAAACTTTCTATATATAATAAAATTTTGACGAAATTTTCTACATAAGTAAAATTTTTGACAAAATTTTCTAAAGAAATAATATTTTGACAAAGTTTTCTAAAGAAACAAAAATCTAACAAATTTTTCTATAAAAAATGAAAAGCAAATTTCCTATGGGAATAAAATTATGGCAAAATTTTCTATGGGAACAAAATTTTGACATTTTCTAAAGAATTAAAATTGTGAAAAATGTTTCTATAAAAATGAAATGATGAGCAGATTTTCTATGGGAATAAAATTTTGTCAAATTTTCTGTAGATATAAAATTTTTACAAAATTTTCTATAGAAATAAAATAATGTCAAAATTTTCTATGGAAAGAAAATTTTGAAAAAATTTTCTCAGGGAATAAAATTTTGGCAAAACTTCTTATAGAAATAAAATGTAAAAAAAATTAAATGAAATTTAGATAAAATTTTCTTAGAAATAAAATTTTGGCAAAATTTTCAATGGAAATAAAATTTTGAAAAAAAAGTCTATGGGAATAAAATTTTGACAAAATTTTCTATAAAAATAAAAATTTGACAAAGTTTTCTAAAGAAATAAAAATGTGACAAATTTTTTTATAAAAAACATGAAAAGCAAAGTTTCTATGGGAATAAAATTTAGGCAACATTTTCTACGGGAAAAAAAATTTTGACAACATTTTCTAAAGAATTAAAATTGTGAAACATTTTTCTATAAAAATGAAATGATGAGCAGATTTTCTATGGGAATACAATTTTGTCAAATTTTCTATAGATATCAAATTTTGACAAAATTTTCTATAGAACTGAAATTTTAAAAAAAATTTCTATAGAAATAAAATATTGTCAAAATTTTCTATGGAAATAAAATTTTGACAAAATTTTTTATGGGAATAAAATTTTGGCAAAACTTCTTATAGAAATAAAATGTAAAAAAAATGAAACGAAATTTAGATAAAATTTTCTTAGAAATAAAATTTTGGCAAAATTTTCAATAGAGAAAAATTGACAACATTTTCCATTAAAATAAAAAGAAAAAAAAATAAAATTTTGAAAAAAATTTTCTGTATAAATAAAATTTTGACGAAATTTTCTATATAAGTAAATATTTGACAAAATTTTCTATATAAGTACAATTTTGACAAAATTTTCTATAGAAATAAAATTTGGACAAAATTTTATACAGAAATAAAATTTTGACAAAACTTTATATAGAAATAAAATTTTGACGATTTTCTACAGAAATAAAATGTTGACAAAATTTTATTTCTATATAGAAAATTTTCTACAGAATATTCTATAAAAAATAAACATTTTGACAAAATTTTCTGTGGAAGTAAAAAAAAATCTATAGGAAAAGTTGTTAAAACATTTTCTATGGGAATAAAATTTTGACAATATTTTCTGTAGAAATAAAATTATGGAAAAACTTTTTATATATAATAAAATTTTGACGAAATTTTCTATATAAGTAAAATTTTGACAAAATTTTGTAGAGAAATAAAATTTTGAAAAAATTTTATATAGAAATAAAATTTTGAAAATTTTCTATACAAATAAAATTTCTATAGAAATAAAATTTTGACAAAATTTTCGAATGGAAATAACATTTTTACATTTTCTATAGAAAACATTTTGAAAAATTTTCTATAAAATTAAAATTTTGACAAAATTTTCAATAGAAATAAAATATTGACTACATTTTCAAAAGAAATGAAATTTTGACAAAATCCTTTATAGAAATAAAATTTTGAAAAAATTTTCTATAGAAATATAATTTTGAAAAAATTGTCCATAGAAATAAAATGTTGATAAATTTTCTACAGAAATAAAATGTTAACAAAATTTTATATAGATAAAAAATTTTGACAAATTTTCCTATACAAATAAAATTTTGACAAAATTTTCGAATGGACATAACATTTCTACAACATTTTCTATAAAATTAAAATTTGGACAAAATTTTCTATACAAATATTACAACATTTTCTAAAGAAAAAAAATTTTGACAAAATTTTCTATATAAATAAAATTTTGACAAAATTTTGTAGAGAAATAAAATTTTGAAAAAAAATTTATATAGAAATAAAATTTAGGCAATTTTCTATACAAATAAAATTTTCTATAGAAATAAAATTTTGACAAAATTTTCGAATGGAAATAACATTTTTACATTTTCTATAGAAAACATTTTGAAAAATTTTCTATAAAATTAAAATTTTGACAAAATTTTCAATAGAAATAAAATATTGACTACATTTTCTAAAGAAATGAAATTTTGACAAAATCCTTTATAGAAATAAAATTTTGAAAAAATTTTCTATAGAAATATAATTTTGAAAAAATTGTCCATAGAAATAAAATGTTGATAAATTTTCTACAGAAATAAAATGTTAACAAAATTTTATATAGATAAAAAATTTTGACAAATTTTCCTATAGAAATAAAATTTAGACAAAATTTTCTACAGTAAAAAAATTTGCAAAAAATTCTATAGAAATAAAATGTTGACAAAATTTTCTCATGTTTCCTTCAGAATGTAGATCATGAAACATATAATGGATCAAATTAATAATTTTATCGAGTTGAATTAATTTATGTAAATCATTTTTATTTTTATTTAAAAATGTAATTGATTAAAGGAATTTCTTCACAGAAGAAGTGCTGGTACTAAATGTGTATCTTTGGCGTTTTTCTTCTGTCTAGAAATTATTGCTCTATTTTTTAGCTAAATAAGATTTCCTAATATTAAAATATTTGTCATTTAATTTTAGAGCTATTATGACTGTTCATGCATACCAAATGTATTTAATGAGACCATGAATTCAAATCCTCTCTTTGAACGGATAACACTATTGGACATTAGTGATTTAGCCAGCAATGACAAGAATGTAAGTTTGAAAAATATTTTCCATAGTGCAATCGTTATTCTAATCCATTATTTGCTTTACCCATTCCTTCATCAGGTTTCCTTGGGATCTGGTGGTCAAGCTATGGCCGGGGCATGTCCTGTCAATTGTTCTTATCAATTCATAACATTTTTGGCTGTAATGTGTACCATAAAATTCTTTGCAGCCACTGGTCGAGCCTCGAATATGTTGATCACAATGCGTGCTGTAGCCCCCCAAGATAAAGCAGCGATTATGGGTTTCGGAGTGATGTTCATATCATTGGTGTGTTTTGTACCGGCTCCAATAATATTTGGTTGGATATTTGATAAAAATTGTTTGGTTTGGGGTAAGACCTGTACGAATAAGGGAAATTGTTGGCTATATGATTCCGCCAGTCTAAGGTGGGTTTTAATTTCCTTAACTAAAAAATGTTATCAATTTTACTAATACCAAAAACCATTTTTTGTTTCAGATTAACATTGAATACTGTAGCTGCTTCATTTGTATGCATTAGTATATTTTGCAATAGCGGTGTCTGGTATCATGTCAAAAATCTCAAAGTTTTCGATGATGAAGAAGTTAGTGGAAAAGAGATGAAAGTTATTGCTAAAACTAGAACCACAAATGAGGATATGGAAAATGAATAAAGTTTTTAAGAAGCTTAGAAGCTTTATAGAAATATTTTTTTTTTTTTTGGTTCTCGAAGTTAAATTTTCTACGTATGAAGACTACATAAGAATTTAGATTTATAGAAATCATTTTTGTTTGAGAAAGAAATTCGCGGGAAATAATACCTTTCATATGACTTGATATCTAAATTCCGTATATTTCTACACCCATTACTCGAAATAACACGAGAAGTAAAATCGAGAAATTTTCTTGTAGTTTTGGGGCAATTTAGATGTAGTTTTGGGGCAATTTAGATACCTTCTATCCTCCCAAAAAGTTAAATCGGTAGACTGATATATGTATCAAACATCTCTTCATAGACTCATAATATCTCAAGGTTTTAGATTTCAGGCAAATCGGATAGAGATTGCGGTGTCTAGATGTCCAACAGTTCAAATCGCAAGATCCGTCAAATTTTGGGCTACGCCAAAACATGTACAAATATACACCACATTCGATACACCTATTTATGGAGATGTAGCGTGATTATAACAGACAGACGAATGTCCTCTTAGGATCAGTGTTGCCAGTATTTTTCTAGCTCCCGTCCCCAAATTGGTATACTTTTATCCCCAAAAATCTCCACAAAAATCTCTAATAAATTTTTGACAAGTTTTTATGAAAACTAAAAAAATAATTAAATAGGCTCTGCTGTGGAAAACTAGTAATAATTTAAAAATTGAAAAAATATATAAAATGTTTGTTATACCAGCTCCAATTAGATTTCGAAACACAAAACTAGGAGACCGGCGATCGTCTTTCAAATGCCACCGTAGTGCAGTAAAAATTTTATTTCTTTAGAAATTTTTGTTGAAATTTTGTTTCTATAAAAAATTTTGCCAAAATGTTATTTCTATAGAAAATTTCGTCAAAATTTTATTTCTATAGCAAATTTTGTCAAAATTTTATTTCTATAGAAAATTTTGTCAACATTTATTTCTAAAAAACATTTTCTAAAATTTGTATTTCTATATAAAATTTATATTCATATATAATTTTAAAAATTTTGTTAAAATTTTAGTTCTATAGAAATTTTTGTAAAAATTTTATTTCTATTGAAATTTTTGTCAAAATTTTCTTTCTATAGAAAATTTTGTCAAAATGTTATTTTTATAGGAAATTTATGTTTATAGATAATTTTGTCAAAATTTTCTTTCTATACAAAATTTTGTCAAAATAATATTTTTGTAGAAAATTTTGTAAAATTTTGTTTCTATAGAAATATTTGTCAAAATTTTATTTTTATAGAAAATGTTGTCAAAATTTAATTTCTTTAGAAAATTTATGTCTATAGATAATTTTGAATATTGTTTTAAAATTTTATTTCTAAAGGAATTTTTTGTCAAAATTTTCTTTCTATAGAAAATTTTGTCAAAATGTTATTCCTATAGAAAGTTTATGTCTACACAGAAAAAAATTTCACGAAAAATTTTCCAATTAAAATTTTAATTGAGTTTTAAAAAATAGTCCATTAAAAATTTTATTGATTCAACAAATTTTTTAATTGAAACAAAAATTAATAGTATCAATTAAATGTTTATTTGGATCAATTAACTTTTTAATTGACCTTCAATAAATTTGTTAATTGATACTATCATTTCTGTGATTGAAGACATTTCAATTAAAAAATTAATTGGATCAATTAATTTCGTGATTGAATCAGAAAAAAATTTTTTTGTGGTTAGATAATTTTGACAAAATTTTATTTCCATAGAACATTTTGTCAAAGTTTAATTTCTATATAATATTTTGTCAAAACTTTATTTCTATAGAAAATTTTGTCAAAATTTTATTTCTATAGAAAATTTTGTCAAAATTTTATTTCTATAGAAAATTTTGTCAAAATTTTATTTCTATAGAAAATTTTGTCAAAATCTTATTTCTGTAGAAAAATTTATATGTATAGACAATTTTGTCAATATTTTGTTTTTATAGAAATTTTTTTAAACATTTTCTTTCTATGGAACATTTTGTTAAAATGTTATTTCTTATGTCCATAGATAATTGTGAAAATATTGTAAAAATTTTATTTCTATAGAATTTTTTTCCGAAATGTTCTTTCTATAGAAAATTTGGCAAAATGTTATTTCTATAGAAAATTGTGTCAAAATTTTATTTCTATAGAAAATTTTGTCAACATTTTATTTCTATAAAACATTTTCTTGAAATTGTATTTTTATAGAAAATTTATATTTTAGATAATTTTGAAAATTTTGTAAAAATTTTATTTCTATTGAAATTTTTGTCAAAATTGTCTTTCTATAGAAAATTTTGTCAAAATGTTATTTTTATAGAAAATTTATGTCTATAGATAATTTTGTCAAAATTTTCTTTCTATAGAACATTTTGTCAAAATAATATTTTTGTAGAAAATTTTGTAAAATTTTATTTCTATGCAAAAATTTTTCAAAATTTTATTTTTATAGAAAATGTTGTCAAAGTTGAATTTCTATAGAAACTTTATGTCTATGTAGATAGTTTTGAATATTGTTTTAAAATTTTATTTCTATAGAAATTGTGTGTCAATTTTTTTTCTATAGAACATTTTGTCAAAATATTATTTCTATAGAAAATTTATGTCTACAGATAATTTTGTAAAAATATTAATTCTATAGATAATTTTGTCAAAATTTTATTTCTATAGAAAAGTTTGTCAAAATATTATTTCTACAGAAAATTTTGTCAAAATTTTATTTGTATAGAAAATTTTGTCAAAGTTTAATTTCTATAGAAAATTTATGTCTATAGATAATTTTGAATTTTATTTATTAGAAAATTTTTGGTATTTATTAGAAAATTTTTTCAAAATTTTATATCTATAGAAAATTTTGTCAAAATATTATTTCTACAGAAAATTTTGTCACAATTTTATTTCTATAGAAAATTTTGTTAAAATTTTATTTCTATTAAAAATTTTGTCAAAATTTTATTTCTAACGAAAATTTTGTCAAAATTTCATTTCTATAGAAATTTTTGTCAAAATTTCATTTCTATAGAAATTTTTGTCAAAATTTTATTTCTAATGAAAAATTTTGTTAAAAGTTTATTTTTATAGAAAATTTATCAAACAGTAAAACATATACCATTTTTGGTAGAACTGTAGCACCCGTGATTGTGTTTCGAAATATTGATCTTATTGCAGCTCGTTGCTGGTATGAAAAAAAATTGTATATGTATTTTTTTTTTAATTTTTAGAATTTTACAGATTTTCTACAGCTGGACCTATTTCTTTATTTTTTATAAAAACCTAATTTGAAAATTACTAGCAACACTGCTCCCACATCAAATATCATAATATGAGGTTTTCCGTTTTCACATCTCTATATTCCTCTGCTTAAACCGAAGCAGTAATGGGTGATTAGGTAAAAGGAAGGTTCTGGCAAAAAGTGAAGGATGGAAGTATCAAATAATGGGGTAACCAGTTTCTATCACAGGACTACCATTTATACTGGACCTATTTCGATCAAAAAATCCAACTCATAATTTTTATACCCATCCATGAAAAAATATCCCCAAGTTGATGGAAAAATCCCCAATACGGGCAACACTGCTTAGGATTTCTCCCTAATCAATAGTGTATAATAAAAACCATTGATATCAGTTTCCTAGTGTTTGTTATGGAAAGCTAAAAATTTGTTCAACTGTTCGGTCACTAGACACCACTCTATTTGTGACAAATCAATCCAAAAAGAAATATTTGCGGAGATTACAAACATCACACAGTAGAGCGCCATCTAGTATTTGTTAGTTTGCTTACGGTACTCTGCCCAAAGAGTATATCGATGATGGAACTTTATTTGTTTTATGCGCTTTACAGACTATCAGTTATTCCGGACGGAATGTCGGTGTTTGTAAAGAATCTTACAGTGTGTCGGGTCGATACGACTTGTCGGCGATGACTAAATAATCGGTAAATGTGTTATCGATCCCATAAACATGCAGTAGTATCGATTATGCCTTCGGACTTAACTTATAATGCGCACAATATATGGGATATGTTCGACACGAGCACTGTCGTCCGGAATAACTGATAGTCTGTAAAGCGCATTAGGTAGGTATTGAATATTTTTCCATTTTGGTATCTAACCCATTTCCGCACCACACCAACAATCCAATGCAAAGATTATATATTTATTTATACTTTTTTATAAAAATTTACATTGACTCCACTTTGTTTCAACTTAATTTCTGCAAAAAGTATATATTTAAATATATACCTTTTGATTTCATTGATTGTAACTGTCGAATATATGTACGCCATCTAGTAGGGGTTAGATATCTTCTAGTAACATACTCTGTCCAAATAGTATATACTTAAATATTTTCAATGACTTGAATCATAATTCTGCCATCTAGGGGGAAGTAGATTTCAACGCCAACGAGTGTCTCTACTAAAACCGGATATACGTGTATTGAGGTTTGTTTCCTTTTGGAGACTTTCCAACCCAAGTTAAAAACCCATCTATAGTAACTACATAATACGACAGATGTCGCTATACACAACTCGTATTTCATTTTGAATAATGGAAATATAACGCGCTTTGTTATAAGATATAAAAGTAGTCAGTGATAAAATAAACATTATGAAAGGTGGGATTATTAATTACAACTGCGTAATAATTTCTTTCTGGTATCGTGATCAATGAAATTCACGATAGTTTTTAGTATATTTTCATCCCTTAATTTCTCATTGATAATGGAGATGTTTACCAATTGTGGAAATCACTTTAACTCACTAAAGCTAAGGAATTCTCTTCACGGTTGCCACACGAACCAAAAATAACACTAGTTTACACTGAAAATGTACACTTGATGAGAGACGACTTTGCTTATGTACATCGATCTGGTGAATTCGAAAAAATATTTAAAAATTTTTTATGGAACAGTTTTTGAGATATCCCGTTATTTTTAGTTTTTCGCTCTTTATTCACTAAACAAATTATATCTCGAGTTAGAAATGTCCGATTATATCGTTGTTCATACTTAAATGAAAGGTATTAAGATGACGAATAATCATTTATAATTGGATCTGTGATAAGTTAAGTGGTTCAAAATTATATCGATGCGGAAAAGCCAAATTTTCAAAAAAAAACGTATTTTACAATATACATGATTATTCGTCATCTTAATACCTTTCATTTAAGTACCAACAACGATATAATCGGACATTTCTAACTCGATATATAATTTGTTTAGTGAAAAAAGAGCGAAAAAAATTGAATTCAGCAGATCAAAATACATAAGAAAAGTCGACTCTCATCAAGTATACATGAAATATTTTTTTTAGCTAGTGTAATCCACCAAAATTTGGAGAAAATGTTACTAAAAAAAACTACCAAATTTTCTTTTAGTTTTATTTCTATAGAAAATGTTGTCAAAATTTTATTTCTATAAAAAATTTTGTCAAAATTTTATTTCTACGTAAAATTTTGTCAAAACTTTATGTCTATAGAATATTTGATTAAAATTTTATTTCCATAGAAAAATTTGTCAACATTTTATTTCTATAGAAATTTTCTTTCTATAGAAAATTTTGTCAAAATGTTATTTCTGTAGAAAATTTTATTTGTATACACATTTTTGTCAATATTTTAGTTTTATAGATTTTTTTTAATTTTCTTTTTATGGACCATTTTGTTAAAATATTATTTCTTATGTTAAAATGTTATTTCTTATGTCCATAGATAATTATGAAAATTTTGTTAAAATGTTATTTCTATAGAAATTTTTGTCGAAATTTTCTCTCTATAAAAAATTTTGTCAACATTTTATTTCTATAAAACATTTTCTGAAAATTTTATTTCTATAGATAATTTATATTTATAGATAATTTTGAAATTTTTATTAAAATTTTAGTTCTATAGATATTTTTGTAAAAATTTTATTTCTATTGAAATTTTTGTCAAAATTTTCTTTCTATAGAAAATTTTTTCAAAATGTTATTTTTATAGAAAATGTATGTCTATAGATAATTTTTTAAAATTTTATTTCTATAGATAATTTTGTCAAAATTTTCTTTCTATAGAAAATTTTGGCATAATGTTATTTTTATACAAAAATTATGTCTATAGATAATTTTGTCAAAATGTTATTTCTGTAGAAAATTTTATTTGTATAGACAATTTTGTCAATATTTTGTTTTTATAGATTTTTTTTTAAATTTTCTTTATATGGAACATTTTGTTAAAATATTATATCTTATATTCATAGATAATTGTGAACATTTTGTAAAAATTTGATTTTTATAGAAATTTTTGTCGAAATTTTCTTTCTATAGAAAATTTTATCAACATTATATTTTTGTAGAAAATTTTCTTAAAATTTTATTTTTATAGAAATTTTTGTAAAAATTTTATTTCTATAGAAAAATTTGTCAAAATGTTATTTCTATAGAAAATCTATGTCTATAGATAATTTTGTCAAAATTTTATTTCTATAGACAATTTTGTTGAAAATTTTAACAAAATTGTCTATAGAAATAAAATTTTGACAAAATTATCTATAGACATAAATTTTCTATAAAAATAACATTTTGACAAAATTTTCTATAGAACTAAAATTTTTACAAAAATATCTATAGAACTAAAATGTTAACACAAATTTCAAAATTATCTATAAATATAAATTTTCTATAGAAATAAATTTTTCAGAAAATGTTTTATAGAAAGAATATGTTGACAAAATTTTTTATAGAGAGAAAATTTCGACATAAATTTCTATAGAAATAACATTTTTACAAAATTTTCACAATTATCTATGGACATAAGAAAAAACATTTTAACATAAGAAAAAATGTTATTTCTGTAGAACATTTTATTTGTATAGACAATTTTGTCAATATTTTATTTTTATAGAAATTTTTATAAAAATTTCCTTTCTATGGAACATTTTGTTAAAATGATATTTCTTATGTCCATATATAATTGTGAAAATAATTTTGAAAATTTTGTTAAAATTTTAGTTCTAAAGAAATTTTTGTAAAAAAATTTTATTTCTACTGAAATTTTTGCCAAAATTTTCTTTCTATAGAAAATTTTGTCAAAACGTTATTTTTAAAGAAAATTAATGTCTATAGATAATTTTATCAAAATAATATTTTTGTAGAAAATTTTGTAAAGTTTTATTTCTGTAGAAAAATTTGTCAAAATTTGATTTCTATAGAAAATGTTGTCAAAATTTAATTTCTATAGAAAATTTATGCTTATAGATAATTTTGAATATTGTGTTATAATTTTATTTCTATAGAAATTTTTGTCAAAATGTTCTTTCTATAGAATATTTTCCCAAAATTTTATTTCTTCTTCACAATTTTATTCCTATAGAAAATTTTGTCAAAGTGTTATTTTTATAGACAATTTATGTCTATAGATAATGTTGTCAAAATAATATTTTTGTAGAAAATTTTGTAAAGCTTTATTTCTATAGAAAAATTTGTCAAAATTTTATTTCTATAGAAAATGTTGTCAAAATTTAATTTGTATAGAAAACTTATTTCTATAGATAATTTTGAATATTGTGTTAAAATTTTATTTCTATAGAAATTTTTGTCAAAATGCTCTTTCTATAGAAAATTTTGTCAAAATATTATTTCTATAGAAAATTTATGTCTATAGATAATTTTGTCAAAATTTAATTTTGTCAAAATGGTATTTCTATAGAAGATTTTTTAAAAATTTTATTTCTATAGAAAATTTTGTCAAAATGTTATTTCTATAGAAAATTTTGTCAAAATTTTATTTCTATAGAAAATTTTGTCAAAATTTTATTTCTATAGAAAAATTTGTCAACATTTTATTTCTATAGAAATTTTTTTATAGAAAAATTTGTCAAAAATTTATTTGTATAGAAAATGTTGTCAAAATGTAATTTCTATAAAAAATTTATGTCTATAGATAATTTTGAATATTGTGTTAAAATTTTATTTCTATAGAAATTTTTGTCAAAATGTTCTTTCTATAGAAATTTTTTTCAAAATTTTATTTCTATAGAAAATTTTGTAAAAATTTTATTTCTATAGAAAATTTGGTCAAAATGTTATTTCTGTAGAAAATTTTGTAAAATTTTATTTTTATAGAAAAATTTGTCAAAAATTTATTTGTATAGAAAATTTTGTTAAAATGTAATTTCTATAGAAAATTTTGTCAAAATGTTATATCTATAGAAAATTTTTGTCAAAATTTTATTTCGTTTTGTTTGTTATTGTTGGCTTCTCTTCAATCGTTATTGTTGTTTTTGATGTCAGCTTAAAGCCATGCATTGACTAAACTACAAGTGTAGCTGAACCAACAGAGGAAAAGTATGCTTGTCAAATTTATTTGGGCAAAGCCCTATAGACTGCAAGATGGTTGGATGTACAGCTGTTTCGGAATTACCACATTCCTCATCAGCATCCTCTACTAGCAGCAAAACTATAAACCAATTATCAGAATAAATTCGGGTAATTCACTCAACCCAAAGTGAAATACACTTGAACCTTCCGAAAAAGGTTTTAATAGTCGGCTACTGCCTAAACAAATTTGCAAGCATATCTCTTTTCCTTTGCCAAACTCAAATCATTTAGTTGGCTGGGTTTGTTTTTCAGAAATTTATTTCTATAGAAATTTTTGTCAAAATTTTATTTGTACTCGTATAGAAAATTTTGGCAAAATTTTATTTGTACTCGTATAGAAAATTTTGGCAAAATTTTATTTGTATAGAAAATTTTTTTAATAGAAAAATTTGTCAAAAAATTTTTTCTATAGAAAAATTTGCCAAAGTTTTATTTGTATAAAAAATTGTAAAGTACTTCTTAGTGGGAGAGGAATATTTTGCAAAATCTACCAAAAAATTAAGAGTTCTACCAATCTACTCGTACCTAACAATAACAAATCTATCATTTTTGGTAGAATTCTACCAAGTGTGCAACCGTTATTCTGTTACAATTCGGATTTTAAATTACGGAAATAATGCATTTCAAAATTCGTAGTATGTTTTTTTAGTTTCGTATGATGATGAGCCTCTTATGAATATCAAACAGATTTTCATGTTTGCTATCTATCAAATACTAAGGTCCCAAATTGTGAAATTTCTTCAGTCATATGATGCCATACACACCTTACTATGATAAATTATTTCAATTCATTTACCTTCAATTATGATTAAGAGAAGTGAACACAACAATACCATACTCTTCGTATCCAGCAAGACGAACAATAATCAAGATCATAAACAAAATATTATGATGTAGTAGTAGCAGTATCGAGCAAAACTGGTGGTAAACTAAACAGAACAGAACAGCATCATGTCGTCGCACTAATCCATCACTTAACAAAGGACATGAAAAATCTTTTGTGTCACCCAAAACGACACGCTCAGAAGTTAACCAAGAGAATAAAGCAAATGCTGAGAAGCAGTAGAAGCAACAGCCAACCACTGCCACCAGAAGCCATATCTGTGTCTGAGGAGTTAACACTACTTAAAGGGTTCACCAACTACTAAGCGTTGCTGTTAGGATTTTTTTTTGAGTTTGTATGGATTTTTTGAAAACGCCAAGGACAAACGATGAATGAAATGAAAGCTAAACTATGACACAATATGACAAAAATGAAAGAAATAACAATGGAACAAAACTAGTCATCCACAATGGATGGACGGACAAACTGCCAGATAAGAGACGGACCACCAATGCTTGGATGAATGAGACTGAACATTCCCATATATTCAAATGATGGAGCTTTTTCCGAAAAGATGGATGTACTTGGATGCTAAAGATTATTTCTTCTGTTTCCGCTTTTGTAAATAGTTGACTAAAAGAAAAGAGGATTTGTGAGCGAAGGACCAATACAAAGGACGAAAGTGTTGGGTTGATAATAACATAATGAAACAAGTCATAAAATAATTTAGTCCAGAGATGCTGCAAAAAGAATCATGTAGTTCTTAAAACGATAATATGAACATAAATCATAGAGGAAGCCCAATGTGACCTGAGAATTGTCGGTCTGGGTCTTTTGGATTTCTGGAAAGACTTATATGTGCGGCAGTGTTTCAAAAGAGTAAGAAGGGCTGCAGGTTTCAACGTTGAAAAATGTTGGTCCATAGGTTTCAGTGCTGAAGAGTTAAGAACTGCAGGTTCGAAGTCCTGGTGAAGGAATTGTAAGCTTGTAGATTTCGATGGCGGAATTGTAGGCCTGAAGACACGCTTGTGGAATTATAAACACGAAGGTCTTAGTGTTGCAATTGTATTTTCGAATGTCTTAGTGGTATGTCCAAAGATCTCTATTATGGAATTGTAGTTTCAAAGGTCTCTGTGGTAAAACTGTAAGCACGAAAGTCTCAGTAACATAGGCTCGGAAATCTGAATTTGGGCCTAAAGTTGCATAACTGTTGTAGAACTGCAAGAAGGTACGAAGGACAATAATGTAGTTACAAATTTATCAGTAATGGCACTGTCTCTTGAAGATCACAATGGAGGAATTGTAGGCCCAGAACTCTTAAGTGTGGAATTATAGGAAGATCTTGGGGACGGAACTGCAGGCTCTAAGTTCTCAGTTGTGGAGCTGTAGGCTCGAAGATTGCAATGGCGGAACCGTATTAAAAAACAAGTATATATGGCCGTAAGTTCGGCCAGGCTGAATCTTATGTACCTCCAACATGGATTGCGTAGAAACTTCTACGAAAGACTGTCTTCTACAAATTTCAACTCACATGGGTGTTAAATATCATACACTACCACCACGTACCAAATTTCAACCAGATCGGATGAATTTTGCTTCTCCAAAAGGCACTGGAGGTCAAATCTGGGGATCGGTTTATATGGGAGCTATATATAATTATGGACTGATAGGAACCAATTTATGCATGGTTGTTGGATACCCTATACTAACATCACGTACCAAATTTCAACCGAATGGGAAGAATTTTGCTCCGGAGGTCAAATCTGGGGATCGGTTTATATGGGACCTATATATAATTATGGACCGGTATCGACCAATTTTTGCATGGGTGTTTGAGGCCATATATTAACATCACGTACCAAATTTCAACTGAATCAGATGAATTTTGGTCTTCCAAGAGGCTCCGGAGGTCAAATCTGGTGATCGGTTTATATGGGGGCTATATATAATTATGGACTGATATGGACCAATTTTTGCATGGTTCTTAGAAACCATATACTAACACCATGTACCAAATTTCAGCCGGATCGGATGAAAATTGTTTCTCTTAGAGGCTCTGTAAGCCAAATCGGGGGATCGGTTTATATGGGGGCTGTATATAATTATGGACCGATGTGGACCAATTTTTGCATGGTTGTTAGAGAACATATACTAACACCATGTACCAAATTTCAGCCGGATCGGATGAAAATTGTTTCTCTTAGAGGCTCTGCAAGCCAAATCGGGGGATCGGTTTATATGGGGGCTGTATATAATTATGGACCGATGTGGACCAATTTTTGCATGGTTGTTGGAGACCATATACTAACACCATGTACCAAATTTCAGCCGGATCGGATGAAATTTGCTTCTCTTAGAGGCCTCGCAAGCCAAATTTGGGGGTCCGTTTATATGGGGGCTATACGTAAAAGTGGACCGATATGGCCCATTTGCAATACCATCCGACCTACATCAATAACAGCTACTTGTGCCAAGTTTCAAGTCGATAGCTTGTTTCGTTCGGGAGTTAGCGTGATTTCAACAGACGGACGGACGGACGGACATGCTCAGATCGACTCAGAATTTCACCACGACCCAGAATATATATACTTTATGGGGTCTTAGAGCAATATTTCGATGTGTTACAAACGGAATGATAAAGTTAATATACCCCCCATCCTATGGTGGTGGGTATGAAAACCCCACTGGTTGAACTGTAAGACCGAAGGTGTCAGTATCGGAACTATATACTGTAGGAACTGTACTCTTAGTAATTGTAATTTCAAAGGTCTCAGTAGTGGAACTGTAAGCCCGAAGGTATCAGTTACCACGTCAGTGATGGAACTGTAGGCTCGACGATCGCAATGATCAAACTGTGTGTGCTCGAAAATAACAATGTTGTAAATGTAGGCCCGAAACTGTTTTTGTGGAACTGTAGGATGATCTCAATGATGTAACTGCAGGTTACAATATCTCAGTGGTGGAGCTTTTGGCAAGAAGGAACTGTAGGTGTCAGTGGTAGAAATGTAGTCCAAACGTTTCAGTGATGCTATTTTATACTCGAAAATCTCAGTGATATAACTGTAGATTCCAAGCTCTCGGTTGTGGAACTGTGGGATGAAACAGCAGGTTTGAAGTTCTAAGATTCCAATGATGGAACTGTAGTTTCAAAGAACTCACTGGTGGACCTGTAAGACCGAAGGTATCAGTTTCGGAACCGTATCCTCGAAAATCACAATGAAGGAATTGTTAGCCCGAAACTCTCAGTTGTGGAACTGTACGAAGATCTCAGAGATGTAACTAGAATTCCAAAGGAACAAAGGTCTCAGTCATGATGTTAGTGATAGAATTGTAGGCTCGACGATTGCAATGATGCAACTGTGCTCGCAGATAACAATGTGGCAAATGTGGGCCTGAAACTCTTTTTTGTGGAACTGTAAGTTGCTCCCAATGATTCTACTGCAGGTTCAAATGCCTTGGGAAGTTCAAACGCTGTAGGTAAGAAGGCTTTAATAGATGGAGCTGTAGGTCTTTGTGGTGGGAATTTAAGTTCGAAGGTCTCCGTGATGGAACTTTATGCTCCAAGATCTCTGTAGACTTGAAGTTCTCAATGATGGGACTGCAGGTCCGAAGATTACAGGTGTAGAGCTGTACGATTATTACAATGCTGGATCTGCAGGTCCGAAGGTCTCAGTGATGGAAGCGTAGGCTCGAAGATTCCTGTAGGCCCGAAACTCTCAATAATGGATTTGTTGGGTCGAAGATCCCAGTTAAGAAAATGAGGGAAAATCTCGCTCGAACTACCGTGTTGCAATTCACGCCTTGCATACAAATGGCCAATGGTTAACTCCTAGTTTCGAACAAAAACCACAACGTTTTCTCTAAGTAGATTCGCCGCAATGTGATACGCTGTTCGAACTCGGATATAAAAAGGTGATCCCTTGTCCTTTAGTCTAAGTGAATCTAAAAAAAAAAACGGTCAGCCATTATATCTAACCAAAGCTATAGGCCCATAGGTCTCAGAGGAAGAACTGTAGACCCGGATGGCTTAGTAAGAGAATTGTGGGCCAAAAGGTGGATCTGAAAGCTCCAAAATCTCTTTAAATTGTACGTCCGAATATATCGATGATAGAACTCCAGTTCCGAAGACCTCAATTGTGGAAACTGTATCCTCGAACGTGTGGGAACTGCAGATTCGAGGGCATCAGTGATAAAATTCTATAAATTCGAATATCTCTGCGATGAAACTGTAATCTGGAAGATTCCAGTAGCGGAGCTTTAAGCCCGAAGGCTCTAAGTCCGAAGATATCAGTAGAGGAGTTCAAAGATCAAAAGCCACACTGTTGGAATTCTGGGCACAAAGGTCTCACTGGTAAAATTATACGTCTGATGATATCAGTGATATCTTTAACCTAACCTAACCTATCACAATGGACTGAATAGTCTAAGTGAGTCTGAATCTTAATCGGGCTGCCACTTTAACCTAATCAGTGGTAAAAATCTAGGATCGTATATCTCAGTGAAGAAGCTGTAATCTTGAAAATTTCAGTGAAGAAGCTGTAATCTTGAAAATCTCAGTGAAGAAGCTGTAATCTTGAAAATCTCAGTGAAGAATCTGTAATCTGAAAATCTCAGAAGCGAAAGTCAGAGGTTTGGAACACAAAAGTCGAAAATCGAATTGTCGCCTCATCGATATTTTGCACTCTTAAAATTATAGTAGTAGTATTAGCTATAGATTTTTCGTCTCGATGATCTATCTCAATGATGGAATTATAACCCCGGAACCCCCGACGGTTCGAAGATATCAGTGATAAAATTCTATAGAAACGTATATCTCTGCGATGAAGTTGTATTCTGGAGGATCTCAGTAGTAGAGCTTTAGGCTGCAAGTCCGAAGATATCAGTGGAGGAATTCTAAAATCGAAAGCCGCAGTGTTGGAATTCTGGGCCCAAAGACCTCAGTGGAGAAATTGTACATCTGAAGGTATAAAATTGTTAGATCGAATATTTCAGTGAAGAATCTGTAATCTCGAAAATCTGAAAAGTGAAAGCCTCAGGTTTGGAACACAAAAGTCGAAATTAAATTCTCGACCCATCGACATCTTGTATTTCAATACGTTGCTCACATCAACTATAGATTTTTCGTTTATCATTTCCAAAGAGTTACCAGTCTATTCTCTGTTAAATTAATTCTGTCTCGACATACACTACATTTAAAAGTTTTAATAAAGAATATATTATCAACCCTCGAAAAAAACCACGAAATAAAAAGTTCATTAAAAGATTGTCCATTGGATAGGAAAATGTCAACACCATTACAACAACAATTAATTGTCTTCAAAAGCAATGCACCCCCTCACATCGCTAGTAACCAAAAACGTATAAAGACCTTTGCTTTGAGGAGACTAAAAACGTCTCGAATAAATACGTCACCCTTCTTAACTATACCAAAAAGTGGAATTTCTCTTTCCATTTTTTTTTTTTATTTTCGGAAAGAAAGGTTAACAACGCTTCTTAGTTGTACAACATGCAACGCAACAAGCTTTATCATATCAGCAAGGATTTGTCTAAATGACTGTGATACTCAAAATCACTCAAAGTTTGTTTGTGGCAAATGCAATGGCAGTAAGGATATCATAGATGACATTGAGTTTCCTTAGGGTGAGTGCCATACACAATGGGGTGGAATTTGAAGATGGAAATTATTTTGGTATTTTAAATTTTTTGAGTATATGTTGTCAGTATTGCAGATAGTTTTGACCAGATAATCGTCAAAATCGATCTGTGTCAAATTTTAGAGATATCAGCCTTTTTCGGAAGACTGTAGCATTTTTATAACATACATACGGATAAAGGGTGATACGGTCAAAATTTGGTCAAGGGAAAACGCGTGTAAATCGGTGAAATCGTTTATTTAAAAAATCAAATTAAATTTCTTTTTCAAGTTCAATTAGTATAAAATTCAGGAAAAATATTCAGTTAGGCTTTCGCTTTTCCAAATCCGAATTGCCGGGCCTCACGCTTGACACCTGCCATCAGATTTTGTACAGCCACCTTGTCCACCTTCTTTGCCGCAGAAAGCTAGTTTGCCTTGAACTGCGGCTCGTCCTTAGCAGTTTTTTTGGTCTTCTTTAGGTTCCGCTTGACAATAGCCCAGTATTTCTCAATTGGGCGGAGCTCTGGCGTGTTGGGACGGTTCTTGTCCTTGGGAACCACCTGTACGTTGTTGGCGGCGTACCACTTCATGGCCTTTTTACCGTAATGGCAAGATGCCAAATCCGGCCAAAACAGTACGGAACAACCGTGTTTCTTCAGAAAAGGCAGCAGACGTTTATGCAAACACTCTTTCACGTAAATTTCTTGGTTGACAGTCCCGGAAAATGCTGCTTTTCAAGCCACAGGTACAGATAGCTTGCCAAACCAGATATTTCTTTGCGAACTTTGACAGTTTTATGTGCTTGAAAATATCTGCTGCCTTTCCCCTTCCTTTTGCCGTATAAAACTGCTGTCCCGGAAGCTGCTTGTAATCGGCTTTGACGTAGGTTTCGTTGTCCATTACCACGCAGTCAAACTTCGTCAGCATCGTCGGGGATCGCGCTTTGGCCGTCGTATTTTATTTATCATCGCGATTTGGAGTCACTACCTTCTTGTAAGTCGATAGTCCGGTTCGTTTTTTGGCTCGATGCACGGTTGTAGACGATACACCCAGCTTATTTGCGGCATCTCGGAGAGAGAGGTTAGGGTTTCGCTTGAAACTACCGGCAACTCTCTTTGTCGTCTCAGCGGCTTCCGGTTTTCGATTTCCCCCCGATCCAGACTTCCTGGCTGTCGACAAACGTTCCCCAAACACTTTAATTACATTTGTAACGGTTGATTTGGCAACTTTTAGCGATTTTGCCAGCTTTGCATGCGAGTAGCTCGGATTTTCGTGATGCGCGAGCAAAATTTTGATAAGCTGCTCTTCTTGCTTGGACGGCATTTGGACAACTGAAGAGTGAATTCCAAAATCAAAATAGGAGCAACATTCTACACACACACACCTTCAAAATGAGGGGTGTTCAGGTTTTTTAAATGCAAAATTGAAAGAAATACGTCAAGTTTATATTGACCAAATTTTGACCGTATCACCCTTTATTCCATATTTAGAACACAGTTTCAGAACCAACAGTCTTTATAAATAGAAAAGTCATAAATTTATTTTATTCATTTATTCTTTTATGTATTTATTTTTTATTTTAAGTCCAATGTTCCATGGTTAGGAAATCTTAAGATTCATTATAACGAAGCGTTCCTTACAACTCTACTTTGAAGTTGTTCACCTGGATGGGTGTAGGAAGGATCCGATTCTCTAGCGATTTTCCTACTATCTGCCTTGGAGTTTGTGCGCATAGTTCGAATCGCAAGAGGTATGTTCTGATTTGCGGATATTATGCTGCTATATCTCCCGCTTAGTTCGGATTGGTGGAGAAGGAGAGTGTTCTAATAAAAGTCGGTTGAAGCTCTCTTTGTAACTCTCCATTGAGCATGTTTATCTGACTGGACGTAGAAAGGATTCGAGCTTGTAAGCATAGTCCGGAATATAGAAGAATTGATAGTTCTTCTGATATCTTTCCTTGGTCCTATCCTTGGATTGTGGGAGACCTTGAGCTAAGAACATTTCTCTTTCCACAGCTCTCTTTGGAGCTTATTCGCATTGGTCGGATGTAAAGAAGGCGTTCTAGTGACAATTGGTCGGCTACCTGGAGAGAGGTAAAGAATGACAATGCTGAAACGTCATAGTTCATAGTCATAATTTTACCATGAAAATGAAGCGCCATAAATCTCCCGGTTCGCTAAGGTAAAATTGGACCACGAACTGCTTTTCTATTCATCACTCCTGGCTTGGACCCTTGCGACTTCTTCTTGTTTCCGAACTTTAAAACGCCACTCGCTCATTATGTACATCTGTTCCGCAGTCCGCGAGAAGTTATACATTTCAGATGGGTTAAAAAATGAAATATCACCGGAACCATTTTTTCTAGTTAAAATTTTCCTATTCGTTTGGTCTTTTTATAGGCTAGGTACTTTTTAGACCACCACTTTAATTTAGCTATCAAAAGACAATCCCCATACCCAACTAAATCCATTAGAGTTTGTAAAAATAGTTCGAACTGCAGAAGGATCGTCACTATATTTGACAACTAAACTAAATTACTTTATTCTGGTCCGTAATCACAACTTCAACAAACCAAGCAATGTACAAACTTTCGTTATACCACCACGGTTGCCACAGTTGGTAGAATTGTACCTATTCTATTTCTTACTGTTTGGTAGAATTCTTGAAGTTTTGCTAGATTTTGAAAAATAATGCACTAGTGATTCTGTCAGTAATACCGATAATCAAAAAGTTACTACTTGCAGTATTACCTGGGATTTAAAAATAATAACTTACCTGTGTAGGCAAAAAGTGATTCTTTCAATTTATACCGGTAATCAAAATCATATCTTGAGGTCCGGGTTCGGCTCTACAGTGGGCACCGTTAATAGTAGCGATAATAATGCCAAATTACATTTCAGAAAAAAAAAATGCCAATAAAATATAACTTTCTTTTCTAAAGTTGTATATTACATAATTTATTTTACAAAATAACATCATTGAATAGATCCATGTCGTGGAGCGTGGTATAGTGTGTTGGATTACAAAACAACAGGGGTGAGTTCGCAGTTTTTGGGTATCTTTATGGTAAAGATATTATTTTTGGAGAGCTGGTATGCTTGCGAAGAAGTACTTATTTTTCGACTGTTGGTATGCTTGCACGGAAGTACTTTCCTCCAATGTCATGCCCGTGTAAAAGTATTACTACTGATATATGTACGAGGAAGTTGCTACCAATTTGGCGCAGGCATACTTGTACTCATACCCGGTAATAGGAGTTTTTGTTGGGAAATTTTGACAAAAGTCTGTATAGAAATAAAATTTTGACAAAATTTTCTATAGAAATAAAATGTTGACAAAATCTTCTATATAAATAAAATTTTGATGAAATTTTCTATAGAAATAAAATTATGACAAGATTTCCATAGAAATACAATTTTGACAAAATTTTCTATAAATATAAAATTTTGACAAAATTTTCTATAAAAATACAATTTTGACAAAGTTTTCAATGGAAATAAAATTTTCTATAAATTCAATATCTTTAATAATTTAAATTTTCATGTTAGGTCTTTTTGTAGAAGTAGTATCTTTCCCTTGTTCCTTTTTTCTATAGAAATAAAATTTTTACCACATTTTATATAGATATAAAATTTTGACAAAATTTTTCAATAGAAATAAAATTTTGAGAAAATTTTCTATAGAAATAAAATTTTGACGAAATTTTCTATAGAAATAAATTTTTGACGAAATTTTCTATAGAAATAAAATTTTGACAAAATTTTCTATGGAAATAAATTTTGGACAAAATTTTCTATAGTAATAAAATTTTGACAAAATTTTCTATAGAAATAAAATTTTTACCACATTTTCTATAGACATAAAATTTTGACAAAATTTTTCAATAGAAATAAAATTGTGAAGAAATTCTCCGATAGAAATTTTGACGAAATTTTCTATAGAAATGAAATTTTGACAAAATTTTTTATAGAAATACAATTTTGATAAAATTTTCTATAGAAATACAATTTTGATAAAATTTTCTATAGAAATAAAATTTTGGCAAAATTTTCTATAGAAATGATATTTTGACAAAATTTTCTATAGAAATAAAATTTTTACCACATTTTCTATAGATATAAAATTTTTACCACATTTTCTATAGATATACAATTTTGACGAAATTTTCTATAGAAATGAAATTTTGACAACATTTTCTATAGAAATACAATTTTTACAAAATTTTCTATAGAAATATAATTTTGACAAAATTTTCTATAGTAATAAAATTTTGACAAAATTTTCTATAGAAATAAAATGTTGACGAAATTTTTTATACATATAAAATTTTGACGAAATTTTCTATAGAAATAAAATTTTGACAAAATTTTCTATAGTAATAAAATTTGGGCAAAATTTTCTATAGAAATATACTTTTGACACAATTTTCCATAGAAATTAAATTTTGACTTAATTTTCTATAGAAATATAATTTTGACAAAATTTTCTACAGAAATAAAATTTTGACAAAATTTTCTATGGAAATATAATTTTCACAAAATTTTCTATAGAAATAAAATTTTGACAACATTTTCTATAGAAATAAAATTTTGACAAAATTTTCTATAGAAATAAAATTTTTACCACATTGTCTATAGAACTATAATTTTGACAACATTTTTGAATAGAAATAAAATTGTGAAGAAATTTTCCAATAGAAATACAATTTTTATCAAATTTTCTATAGAAATAAAATTTTGACAAAATTTTCTATAGAATTAAAATTTTGACAAAATTTTCTATAGAAATAAAATTTTGAAAAACTTTTCTATTGAAATCAATTTTTGACAACATTTTCTATAGAAATACAATCTTGACAAAATTTTCTATTGAAATAAATTTTTGACAAAATTTTCTATAGTAATAAAATTTTGACAAAATTTTCTATAGGAATAACATTTTAACCACATTTTCTATAGATATACAATTTTTACAAAATTTTTCAATAGAAATAAAATTGTGAAGAAATTTTCCTATAGAAGTAAAATTTTGACGAAACTATCTATGGAAATACAATTTTTTAAGAAATTTTCAATAAAAAAAAATTTTGAAAAATTTTCTATAAAAATAAAATTTTGACAAAATTTTCTATAAAAATAAAATTTTGACAAAATTTTCTATAAAAATAAACATTTTACAAAATTTTCTATAAATTCAATATCTTTAATAATTTTAATTTTCATGTTAGGTCTTTTTGTAGAGTAGTATCTTTCCCTTGTTTCTTTTTTCTATAGAAATAACATTTTTACCACATTTTCTATAGATATAAAATTTTTACCACATTTTCTATAGATATAAAATTTTGACAAAATTTTTCAATAGAAATAAAATGTTGAGAAAATTTTCTATAGAAATAAAATTTTGACGAAATTTCTATAGAAATAAATTTTTGACGAATTTTTCTATAGAAATAAAATTTTGACGAAATTTTCTATAGAAATAAATTTTTGACAAAATTTTCTATAGTAATAAAATTTTGACAAAATTTTCTATAGAAATAAAATTTTTACCGCATTTTCTATAGAAATAGAATTTTGACAAAATTTTTCAATAGAAATAAAATTGTGAAGAAATTCTCCGATAGAAATACAATTTTGACGAAATTTTTTATACAAATAAAATTTTGACAAAATTTTTTATACAAATAAAATGTTGACGAAATTGACTATAGAAATAAAATTTTGACAAAATTTTCTATAGTAATAAAATTTTGACAAAATTTTCTATAGAAATAAAATTTTGACAAAATGTTCAATGGAAACAAAATTTTCCAATAGAAATAAAATTTTGCCGAAATTTTCTATAGAATTAAAATTTTGACAAAATTTTCTATAGAAATAAAATGTTGACAAAATTTTTTATACAAACAAAATTTTGACAAAAATTTGGCAAAATTTTTTATACAAATAAAATTTTGACAAAATTTTCTATAAAATAAAATTTTGGCAAAATTTTCTATAGAAATAAAAATTTGACAAAATTTTCTATAGATATAAAAACACAATTTTCTATAAATTCAATATCTTTAATAATTTTAATTTTCATGTTAGGTCTTTTTGTAGAAGTAGTAGTTTTACCAAGCAAGTTAAAATCACAACCGTGTATACCACCCCATTGTGCTTCAGTGTAATGACTAGCTGGTGTGGCATCGTCACCATTGACATCATCTCATATCATAGATGTGAATACAAATGTTAATGATGGAGGTGGGTGATGAGCATCTTAAAGTTCCAAGGGATATTGTTTTATGATTTTTGGGGTTGATTTCTCCAGTTTCGGGATACATTTTCTATCTTCCTTCAGCCACTACTTTACAACCCCATTCCAGAGGTAGTTACCTTGTGATATTCCATCAGAAGAAAAGGTGTCTGGGCTAGTGTCTCCGAGACGCCTTTCATTGCCTTAATGAGTTTAAGTTAATCGTGATTTAGTGTCATATACAAAGAAGAACAATTCGTGAACCAAAAATGGGATTTTCATGCTTGTGTTCACAGCCATAAAATAATGTTTGTGCGATAATTGTTTATTTTACATAATCTTTGGGGAAACAACAAATGATGACTAAGAGTAATGGGTAGTTGTATCTTGCATATAGGTCATAGAAAATATAACAGGGATTTGAGCTGTTAATATGACAGGACTTCATTATACATATGTATTCTTTTGTTCTATTTCATTACTGCGTAAAGGGTTAAATATTTTGTTTTTATACAAACCCTAATACGATTTAGATATTGTTTAAACCTAAGGTTAAGCAAATATGTTTTCAGTGAAAGGCTATACTTCGCAGTTTGGAAAGAAGATCCACGTTCCCTGTCTCATATTGGGGGTATACACCTTAGCCTTGTTGTTTGCTCTGGAACACTGTATTTCTCATGAATTTCAGAATTTTCTATTTCCAGTTTCCAAGCTTGGTCAAATGTAAAACCGATTCGATATATATTTTCACGTGGGTTCTCTAAGTTTTCCTCTGTATCTTAACGCTTATTGACAGTTTATTTGCATCTACGTTTCCTCTTACTCCGGCATGCCCAGATACAGATTCTGTATTGAATATCCTTTTTGCCAGGAATCTGCTATGGGTCGGCATTGGGAACAGGATGTGGGTGTCTCCTTCCACCATGTAAGTGCCCAGTCACCTTCTCTTAACCCTTTTCGACCCGTCGCGACTGGTCGCAGTTTTAGTCCAATCGACTTCAAATTTGGCACAAGTATGTGTTTTGGCTCAGAATTGAACCCTATTGATTTTGGAAGAAATCGGTTCAGATTTAGATATAGCTCCCATATATATATTTCGCCGATATGGACTTATATGGCCCCAGAAGCCAGAGTTTTACCCTAATTTGCTTAAAATTTTTCACAAGAAGAACAATTAGTACTGTAGTCAAGTGTGCCAAATTTTATTGAAATCGGTTCAGATTTAGATATAGCTCCCATATATATCGTTCGCCCGATTTACACTCATATGACCACAGTGGCCAATCTTTTACTCCGATTTAATTGACATTTTGCAAAGGGTGTAGAATTTGCATTTTAGCTATGCGTGCCAAATTTGGTTGAAATCGGTTCAGATTTAGATATAGCTTCCATATATAGATTTCGCCCGATTTACACTCATATGACCACAGAGGCCAATTTCTTGCTCCGATTTAGTTGAAATTTTGCACAGGGAGTAAAACTAGCATTGTAGCTATGGGTGCCAAATTTGGTTGAGATCGGTTCAGATTTAGATATATCGCCCATATATAGCTTTCGCCCGATTTACACTCATATGACCAGAGAGGCAAATTTTTTGCTCCGATTTAGTTGAAATTTTGCACAGGAACTAGAATTAGCATTGTAGCTAAGCGTGCCAAATTTGGTTGAAATCGGCTCAGATTTAGATATAGCTCCCATATATATGTTTTACTGATTTCGACAAAAATGGTCAAAATACCAACAATTTCCTTGTAAAATCGCCACTGCTTAGTCGAAAAGTTGTAAAAATGACTCAAATTTTCCTAAACTTCGAACACATATATATCGAGCGATAAATCATAAATAAACTTTTACGAAGTTTCCTTAAAACTGCTTCAGATTTACATGTTTCCCATATTTTTTTACTAACATTGTGTTCCACCCTAGTGCATTAGCCGACTTAAATTTTGAGACTATAGATTTTGTAGAAGTCTATCAAATTCTTCCAGATCGAGTGATATTTAAATGTATGTATTTGGGACAAACCTTTATATATAGCCCCCAACACATTTGACGGATGTGATATGGTATCGAAAATTTAGATCTACAAAGTGGTGCAGGGTATAATATAGTCGGCCCCGCCCGACTTTAGACTTTCCTTACTTGTTTATTTTAATATTATTTAATTTTCCCATCTTTTTTAACGAATTTTGAAGTCAAGAGCCGATTATGACGATTTTTTTCGGAAAGAAGTGACGATTTTTCTTAAAATTTTATTGGCAACCCCGCTCATAAACGTAGGCGTAGACATAGAAGTGTTTCGAAGCAACCCGATTGTATTTTTGGAGCATTTCTTTTGGTTTGTTTTTGATTGATTGACAACATGTGTGGCATCCAACGCGAACAAATTTATATGATGTGAAATGTTCATGAAACATTGAATGTATGCTGGTCCCACTAATACCTAAGGTTGTCTTAATCTCACCTTGCTTGAGCTCACAATACACTGGTCCTTAGGTTAGGTTAGGTGGCAGTCCGATGTATCAGGCTCACTCACTTAGACTATTCAGTCCATTGTGATACCACATTGGTGAACTTCTCTCTTATCGCTGAGTGCTACCCGATTCAATATTAAGCTCAATGACAAGGGACCTCCTTTTTATAGCCGAGTCCAAACGGCGTTCCACATTGCAGTGAAACCACTTAGAGAAGCTTTGAAACCCTCAGAAATGTCACCAGCATTACTGAGGTGGGATAATCCACCGCTGAAAAACTTTTTGGTCTTCGGTCGAAGCAGGAATCGAACCCACGACCTTGTGTATGCAAGGCGGGTATGCTAACCATTGCCCATGGTCCTTGACGGGACTTCATCGCAAAAAATTGCAATAAATCGAAAGTTGTAATCAATAATCCCGCGTATGTAAAAAAATTCTGTGTTCGTATAACCTCAAAAAAGAAGAAAAAAGAAGATTGCAACACAAGGGTTGCCCAATCCCGAAATATAAAATGCAGCCTTGTATGGTACCTTTACAAACAGATAGATAACTCGCCTTTGAAAGATTTCTTCGAAAGTCAATGCTTCTTGAAAGCAATTCCTCCATATAATCTATTGGTACCATGTTGGCTCTATGCAAGGCGAGATGAAATCATGAAATCTTATCTCCCATAGAGTTTCCAGCAACTTAGTCCATTTCAATTACATTACACAAACGGAAGTTGACAATCATAATCATTTGTATCTAATTTTGAGTATTATTTGGAAATTCTAAAAGATATGCTTACAAATGTTGAACATCATCGTTGTACACATAAAATCCTCCTCCAAGTCACTAACATTTGAATATTTTTGCAGTAAAAGATTCTTTCCATCGTTACTTCAAGGACTCCTATCACTGACATATTAACTGGCTGTGATGGCTGTGATGCTTACAAAACGGCAAGGATATATATACGAAGGAGTTCTAGTATTGGTGGTTGTTAAAGATTTCAGTTTCAGAAAATTTCATTAACCAACATGAAACAAAGTTTATGTTCTTTGTTTAGTCCCTGTTGTTGTTCTTGTTGTTGTTGCTGCTGTTGCAGCTTTGTTTGTTTGCTATTTTGTCTCATTTGTTGTTTTTGTTTCGTTTTAATTGCAGACTTTGTATCGTATTACACGTGTCATAAAGCTCTAAGAGTAAGCTTAAACGCTTATGTCAACATTTGATAATGACATAGACATAGACTGAATGACAGACTGACATCCTTAAGACTGGGAGAGAGTATATATGAAGTTTCGATGAAAGTCCTGAAGTTAATTTTTTTTTGTTCACATTTGTTTTTGTGGAGATCTTATGGTTTTTAATAACATTTCCTATTCGAACTTAAGAAAGAATCCAATTAAAATCTATTTTGACATTTGAAATATTAAAAAAATATTTAAGATGAAATAATGAACTGAAAATGAAATTAAATAACAATATCCAGAGGGGTTCTTAATAAGCATCCCAGCAAAAAAAATTGGAAGTGCTTCTAAAGGCATAACTTTAAAAGTACTTCCAAAAATGTTCTCCCAAAGCTGTTCTTTATTTTAACTACGCAGGAAATTCTTTTAATTCAATTTTTTGTAACTCGTTTTTTTCATATTTTTGAAAGGAAATTTTAACTTTTTTTGTATAAAATAGGTTAAAAACAGAATAAGGATTAACAAAATGGTACAATTTATTAAAATTATTTCGAAAAAAATGCTAAATCCATTTTAGAAAAATTGCCAACTTTTTAAAATATTTGATGTCAAACGTTTTAGAAAAGCGGTACAATGCTTTAAAAATCATAAAAAAAAATTAAAAATTATTTATTTGGCAAATTAATGCAAAATTGTTAAATTTACGTCCAAAACACTGAATTCGGATCAAAACAAAACATTTTCACAACGGATCCAAACAGGACATTTTCACTACTTTTTTGGCGTCGCTTTTTTTGCTGGGATATACATGGTATAAACTTTTTCGATGTCAAAGACCATGTTTTACACACTCTACGTCATAGAAAAGGAGTATTATAAAATTGCCATTCTTATGTGGCTTCTAGAGCATATAAAATAGACGATTTTTATCTGATTTGCCTTAAATTGTAGTTCTGAGCTTATTATACATGGTGGGTGTAGACACTGACATAGGACACGGGGAGGGTGCTAAATGGCTGTCATTACTTGTGTAACAAATCGGAATCTATATGTTTCTTATAAAGTATATATTCTTGATCAGTGCAAAATTATATGACGATATAACTACGGTCATTATTCAGTCTATTTGTTGAGATCACAAAATGGAGCTTTCATGCTGAAATTTGATACAAATTTCTTATAAGCACCATCATATAACAGCTATGGGGGTATAACTAGTTTGCCATTCGGTTAAGACATCAGAATATCGATTTCCGACAAGGTTCTTGAAATTCTTAGACAATATAATCATGTCAGTCTGTTTTTATACCCTCCACCATAGGATGGGGGTACATTAACTTTGTCATTCAGTTTGTAACACATCGAAATATTGCTCTAAGACCCCATAATATATATATATATATATATATATATATATATATATATATATATATATATATATATATATATATATATATATATATATATATATATATATATATATATATATATATATATATATATATATATATATATATATATATATATATATATATATATATATATATATATATATATATATATATATATATATATATATATATATATATATATATATATATATATATATATATATATATATATATATATATATATATATATATATATATATATATATATTCTGCGTCGTGGTGAAATTCTGAGTCGATCCGTCTGTTGAAAACACGCTAACTCCCGAACGGCACAAGCTATCGACTTGAAACTTGGCACAAGTAGTTGTTATTGATGTAGGTCGGATGGTATTGCAAATGGGCCATATCGGTCCACTTTTACGTATAGCCCCCATATAAACGGACTCCCAAATTTGGTTTGCAGACCCTGTAAGAGAAGCAAATTTCATCCGATCCGGCTGAAATTTGATACATGGTGTTAGTATATGGTCCCTAAAAATCATGCAAAAATTGG
The DNA here is from genome assembly GCF_050003625.1 of Haematobia irritans. Taxonomy (NCBI): domain Eukaryota; kingdom Metazoa; phylum Arthropoda; class Insecta; order Diptera; family Muscidae; genus Haematobia; species Haematobia irritans. Next base: position 128,437,652 of record NC_134401.1, on the reverse strand, counting down.
TCCACATCGGTCAATAATTATATATAGCCCCCATATATACCGATCTCCCGATTTGGCTTGCGGAGCCTCTAAGAGAAGCAAATTTCATTCGATCCGGCTGAAATTTGGTACATGGTGTTAGTATAAACATGGTCTCTAACAACTATGCAAAAATTGGTCCACATCGGTCAATAATTATATATAGCCCCATATATACCGATCCCCCGATTTGGCTTGCGGAGCCTCCAAGAGAAGCAAATTTCATTCGATCCGGCTGAAATTTGGTACATGGTGTTGGTATATGGTCTCTAATGACCATGCAAAAATTGGTCCACATTGGCCCATAATTATATATAGCCCCCATATAAACCGATCCCCAGATTTGGCGTGCGGAGCCTCTAAGAGAAGAAAATTTCATATGATCCGGCTGAAATTTGGTACATGGTGTTAGTATATGGTCTCTAACAACTATGCAAAAATTGGTCCACATCGGTGCATAATTATATATAGCCCCCATATAAACCGATCACCAGATTTGACCTCCGGATCCTCTTGGAAGACCAAAATTCATCTGAATCAGTTGATATTTGGTACATGGTGTTAATATACGGCCTCAAGCACCCATGCAAAAATTGGTCGAAATCGATCCATAATTATATATAGCCCCCATATAAACCGATCACCAGATTTGACCACCGGAGCCCCTTGGAAGAGCAAAATTCATCCGATTCGGTTGGTTCATATTAGTTCATAATTATATATAGCCCCCATATAACATAAACCGATCCCCAGATTTGACCTCCGCTGCCTTTTGGAGAAGCAAAATTCATCCGATCTGGTTGAAATTTGGTACGTGGTGGTAGTATATGATATTTAACAACCATGCCAAAAGTGGTCCATATCAGTCCATAATCATATATAGCCCCCATATAAACCGATCCCGAGATTTGGTTTTGGAGCCTCTTGGAGGAGCAAATTTCATCGGAGTCAGTTGAATTTTGGTACATTGTGCTAGTATATGGCCGTTAACAACCATTCCTAACTAGGTCCATAGTCCGTAGTTTTTAATCCGATTTCTCTGAAATTGAAATTCTAGAAATATTTTAGGTTCACAAATAGTTGTGTTGATAATGGTGTGTATCGGTCCGTTTGGAATAAGCCCCTTATAGACCGAACTCCCGAACTTACTTCTTTGGCTTCTAGAAACCGTAGGTTTTGTCCTATTTGCCTGAAATTGGAAATCTGGAGGTAGTTTAAAACCACAAATAGGTGTCTCGAAAATGGTGTGTATCGGTCCATGGTTTGGTATAGCCTCCATATAGACCGATCTCCCGATTTTACTTTTTGGCCTTCTAGAAACCGTGGTTTGTATCCGTTTTGTCTGATGTTGGAAATGTAGACGTATTTGAGACCACCAATATGTGTGTCGAAAATTGTGTATATCGGCCCCTTAAAGACCGATCTCCCGATTTTACTTCTTGGGTTTTTAGACACCGCAATTTTTATCCGATTTACCTGAAATTCAATATCTGGAAATATGTTGGATCTACGCATAAGTACGCCGAATATGGTGTGTATCAGTTCATGTTTTGGTTTTTACCTCATGTAGACCGATCTCCAGATATGACCTTTTAATTGTGTAGACCTGAGATTTAACTGAAATTCCAAATCAAGTGGTATTTTGGGTCCACACAAGGTATGCCGAATATGGGGCGTATCGATCGATTTTGATATAGGCCCCATAGGGACCGATCTCCCAAAAATTGGTCCAAATCTGTCCATAATAATATATAGCCCCCATACTCGTATAAACCGATCCCCCGATTTGGCTTGCATACCCTCTAAGAAAAACAAATTTCATCCGATCCGGCTGCAATTTGGTACATGGCGATAGTATATGGGCTCTAACAACTATGCAAAAATTGGTCCACATCGGTATATAATTATATATAGCCCCCATATAAACCGATCCCTCGATTTGGCTTGCAAAGCTTCTAAGAGATGCAAATTTCATCCGATCCGGCTGAAATTTGATACGTGGTGTTATTATATGGTTTCTAAAAACCATGTAAACTTTGGTTCACATCGGTCCATAATTATATATAGCCCTCATATAAACCGATCCGCAGATTTGATCTCCGGAGCCTCATGGATGAACAAAATTCATCCGATTCGGTTGAAATTTGGTACGTGGTCTTAGTATATGGTCTCTGACAACCATGCAGGAATTGGTCCATATCGATCCATAATTATATGTAGCCCCCATATAAACCGATCCCCAGATTTGACCTCCGGAGCCCCTTGGAAGAGCAAAATGCACCCGATCCGTTTGAAATTTGGTACGTGGTGTTAGTATATGGTCTCTAACAACCATGCAAAAATTGGTCCATACCGGTCTTAATTATATATAACCCCCATTTAAACCGATCCCCAGATTTGACCTCCAGAGCTATTGGAGGAGCAAAATTCATCCGACCCGGTTGAAATTTGGTACGAGGTGAAATTGGTCCATATCGGTCTATAGTTATATATAGCCGATCCTCAAAATTAATCTATCAAAATTTTATTTCTATAGAAAATTTTGTCAACATTTTATTACTATAGAAAATGTTGTCAATATTTTATTACTATAGAAAATTTTGTCAAAATTTTATTATATAAAAAATTTGGTAAAAATTTTATTACTATACGAAATTTTGTCAAGATTTTATTTCTATAGAAAGTTTTGTCAATTTTTTTTTCTATAGAAAATTTTGTCAAACTGAATTATTTATGTATTTAATCTGGCTTTTTTTGTTTAATATCTACCCCGTATGGACTAACTTACAATTGAGAACAAAGTGTTAAGAAGTTTTAAGATACCTTGCCATCGGCAACCCAAGTAATTCGATTGTGGATGGCAGTCTTTAGTACAAGTTTCTATGCAATCCATGGTGGATGGTACATAAAATTCGGCCTGGTCGAACTTTCGGCCGTATATACTTATTTTGGTTATATTTTCATAGTAAATGGGACCGACTAATTCGGTAGGCAAAAATATTAGTTCACACAACAAATTTGTTTTCTGTGTGTGTGGTGTGTATCGGTCTACGTTTTGGAATACCCCCATATAGACCGGTCTCCCTATTAGACTTTGACTTCTTGGGCATCTAGACGTCGTGTGCTCGGAAATTGTAAATCTAGAGTTTTAATAAAAGATATATGTGAAATTTGGTTTATATCCGTAAGCGTTTATATAATCATCATATGCACCGGTCTCCCGATTTAATTGTTTGAGGGGATAGAAGTTACGCTGATAATCGACATTGCAGGTCTCTAAAAACCAAACCAAAAGTTCGGTAAGTTGCAGAAAAAAACAAGTAAGGAAAGTCTAAAGTCGGGCGGGGCCGACTATATTATACCCTGCACCACTTTGTAGATCTAAATTTTCGATACCATATCACATCCGTCAAATGTGTTGGGGGCTACATATAAAGGTTTGTCCCAAATACATACATTTAAATACCACTCAATCTGGAAGAATTTGATAGACTTCTACAAAATCTATAGACTCAAAATTTAAGTCAGCTAATGCACTAGGGTGGAACACAATGTTAGTAAAAAAATATGGGAAACGTTTAAATCTGAAGCAATTTTAAGGAAACTTCGAAAAAGTTTATTTATGATTTATCGCTCGATATATATGTATTAGAAGTTTAGGAAAATTAGAGTCATTTTTACAACTTTTCGACTAAGCAGTGGCGATTTTACAAGGAAAATGTTGGTATTTTGACCATTTTTGTCGAAATCAGAAAAACATATATATGGGAGCTATATCTAAATCTGAACCGATTTCAACCAAATTTGGCACGCATAGCAACAATGCTAATTTTACTCCCTGTGCAAAATTTCAACTAAATCAGAGTTAAAAATTGGCCTCTGTGGTCATATGAGTGTAAATCGGGCGAAAGCTATATATGGGAGCTATATCTAAATCTGAACCGATTTCAACCAAATTTGGCGTGCATTGCAACAATGCTACTTCTACTCTCTGTGCAAAATTTCAACTAAATCGGAGTTAAAAATTGGCCTCTGTGGTCGTATGAGTGTAAATCGTGCGAAAGCTATATATGGGAGATATATCTAAATCTGAACCGATTTCAACCAAATTTGGCACGCATAGCTACAATGCTAATTCTACTCCCTGTGCAAAATTTTAACTAAATCGGAGCAAAAAATTGGCCTCTGTGGTCATATGAGTGTAAATCGGGCGAAAGCTATATATGGGAGCTATATCTAAATCTGAACCGATTTCAACCAAATTTAGCACGCATAGCTACAATGCTAATTTTACTCCCTGTGCAAAATTTTAACCAAATTGGGGTAAAACTCAGGCTTCTGGGACCGTATTAGTCCATATCGGGCGAAAGATATATATGGGAGCTATATCTAAATCTGAACCGATTTCAATAAAATTTGGCACACTTGACTATAGTGCTAATTGTTCTTCTTGTGCAAAATTTTAGGCAAATTAGGGTAAAAGTCTGACTTCTGGGGCCATATAAGTCCATATCGGGCGAAATATATATATATGGGAGCTATATCTAAATCTGAACCGATTTCTTCCAAAATCAATAGGGATCTATTCTGAGCCAATACACATACTTGTGCCAAATTTGAAGTCGATTGGACTAAAACTGCGACCTAGACTTTGATTACAAAATGTGTTCACGGACAGACGGACAGACGGACAGACGGACAGACGGACAGACGGACAGACGGACAGACGGACATCGCTATATCGACTCAGGAGCCCACCCTGAGCATTTTTGCCAAAGACACCATGTGTCTATCTCGTCTCCTTCTGGGTGTTGCAAACATATGCACTAACTTATAATACCCTGTTCCACAGTGTGGAGCAGGGTATAAAAAACAACAAGGTCTACCCCGCAAAACGAAATTTTAAACCAACGAACATCGTTTGGATTTTTTTTTCTGCGGTAAATCTTTCGTTTTGAGAAACGATAACGTCTTTTACGAGGTGTAAAAACATTTTAATTGAGACTGGCTCCATTTTTTTATCTTCCCACTTGCACATGATTTATTTAGCTCCACTTTCTTTATAGCTCCAATGTAGAAGAAAATTGCTTCCTTAAAAATTTCCTTAAATAAATTTATTTACCGCGAAACTACAATTCCAACAATGTTGTAATATTTCGTTTGGGAGAAAAGTATTATTTTATTGTCCGAATGGACAGACTAAAAAAACGCTTGATCGTCTTAGAATTTCACCTTGATCAAGAACATTTACTTTATATGGTCGGAAATTGATTTTTCGTTAATCGCTATTCACCCATTGTAATGCGGAGGATATGCAAACGAGTAGAATATCAACCATACTCATGGAACAACAATCTATTGTGCATTAATATTAACGATAATTTACAACTTTCCATTTCGAAAGCATACACGTACAACGGAAATTATTTGAAACCGCTTCGTTAAATAAATGCTTCCGTTGAACACTCACATACAACAAGAAGAAAAATCATTGAGTTTTTGTTCTTCACAATTTGTATAGTGTTCGTAAAATATCAAGATGGTAAATATATGCAAGGATATGTAAATGAAGGCAACTATGTTAGTTTGTGTGACGTTGTGTGGTTGTATTCGCGTTTTCATTTTAATTAATTTAAACCAGTTTTTGACACTTAACGATGGCTGAAATAAAAGTCACTTTTCAAGTCTCTGATTTATTAACGACCATATGCATACAGGCACTTACACACACATAGAGATATTAACGAATACACATCGTTTATCACGGCAAACTACCAAACGAAAAGAAGGAAGCCTCATTTTTCTCATTACTTGAAGACAAACTCATATGCAGAATGCACAGTGCACAGTGTATACTGAATTTTACGATACACTCATATTGAGAGTAGTGCGATATGTATGTGTGAGTTTAATAAACTGCATATGATATGGTGAAGAACGACATATGAGTATGACTTCATAATTTTCAAAGGCACGTTTGTTTCCATTAAAACTCTTCAACATGCCACATACCAAGGACCGGGCCTGTTTTATTTGATTCTCATTGAGGGTTGTATGAACAATTTTAGGAAATTGTCCGAAGAAAATTGTAATCAATAACAAAGGCAAAATTAGGTCGAGCCGAAAATATCATTAAATTTTCAGCTGTCATATACAATCGAATTACAGTTGTCAATGGCAAGGTTTCTTAAATCTTCTTAACATCTAAATTTTACAAACACAGAATTGAAGACACAAATTATGTGTCTCGTATTAAAATTGTAATAATAATATGTAAAGTAAGTGTGTTTGGTTCGTTGTACCCATCACCATAGAATTGTGATGGGAATATAATAAGTTTGTCATTTCGTTTGTAACATATCGATTTCCGATCATATAAAGTATATATATTTTTGATCAGGAAGAAATTGTAAGACGACCCAGCAAAAAAAAAAAAAAAAAAACATGGAAGCTCTTCTAAAGGCACCACTTCAAAAGCACTTCCAAAAATGCCCTCCCAAGGATGTTCTTTATTTTATTATTATTATTAGTTTATTTAAAATCATAATAAATTATGAAGATAAATACAAAAATATAAAGATACAACAACTAAGGTTTTCGACCTAGTTCTTTATTTTAACTATACAGAAAGTTCTTTTGACTCAATTTTTTTAAAACTTGCTTTTTTCATATTTTTATACCCACCACCCTAGAATGGTGATGGGGGTATAATAAGTTTGTCATTCCGTTTGTGACATATCGAAATATCGATTTCCGACTATCTAAAGTATATATTCTTGATAAGGGAGAAATTCTAAGACGATATAACCATGTCCGTCTGTCTGGCTGTCTGTCGGTTGTAATCACGCTACAGTCTTCAATAATGAAGCTATCGTGCTGAAATTTTGCACAAACTCGTGTTTTGTCTGCAGGCAGGCCAAGGTTTTGATATAGTCCCTATATAAACCGACCTTCCGATTTGGGGTCTTGGACTTATAGAAACCGTAGATTTCAACCAATTTGCCTGAACTTTGAAAACTATAGGTATTTTAGAACCATAAAGAGGTGTGCCAAAAATTGTGAGTATCTGTTCATGTTTTGGTATAGCCTCCATATAAACCGGTCTCCCGATTTTACTTCTAAAATCCGTAGTTTTTATCAAATTTGCCTGTCATTTTAAATCTGGAGGTATTTTTGGACCATAAAGAGGTATGCTAAAAATGGTGAGTATCGGTCCATGTTTTGGTATACTCGTAGCCCCCATATAAACCGACCTCCCGATTTTATTTCTTGGGCTTCTAGAATCTGTAGTTTTTAACCAATTTGGAGCCACCGTGGTGCAATGGTTAGCATGCCCGCCTTGCATACACAACGTCGTGGGTTCGATTCCTGCTTCGACCGAACACCAAAAAGTTTTTCAGCGGTGTATTATCCCACCTCAGTAATGCTGGTGACATTTGTGAGGGTTTCAAAGCTTCTCTAAGTGGTTTCACTGCAATGTGGAACGCCGTTCGGACTCGGCTATAAAAAGGAAGTCCCTTGTCATTGAGCTTAACATGGAATAGGGCAGCACTCAGTGATAAGAGAGAAGTTTACCAATGTGGTATCACAATGGACTGAATAGTCTAAGTGAGACTGATACATCGGGCTGCCACCTAACCTAACCTAACCTAACCTAACCAATTTGCCTGAACTTTGAAATATGGAGGTGTGTTAGGACCATAAAGAGTTGTGCTAAAAATTGTGAGTATCGGTTCATGTTTTGTTATAGCCCCCATATAGACCGATCTCCCGATTTTACTTCCTGCGCTTCTAGAATCCGTAGTTTTTAACCAATTTGCCTGAAATTTGAAATATGGAGGTGTGTTAGGACCATAAAGAGTTGTGCTAAGAATGGTGAGTATCGGTCCATGTTTTGGTATAGCTTCCATATAGATGGATCTCCCGAGTTTACTTCTTGGGCTTATGAAAATCGTAGTTTTTATCCAATTTGCCTGAAATTGGAAATCTAGAGGTATCTTAGGTCTATAATGAGGTGTGCCAAAAATGATGATTATCGGTCCATGTTTTGGTATAGCCCCCATATAACCGACCTCCCGATTTGGGGTCTTGGGCTTATAGAAATCGTAGTATTTGAAATCTAGAGGTATTTTATGACCATAAAGAGGTGTGCCAAAAATGGTGAGTATCGGGTTATGTTTTGATATAGCCCCCATATAGACCGATCTCTAGATTTTACTTCTTGGGCTTACAGAAACCGTAGTTTTTATCCGATTTACCTTTAATTGAAAATCTAGAGGTATGCCGAATATGGTGTGTATCGGTCCAAGGTGTAGTTTAGCCTCCATATAGCCCTATCTCCCGATTTGACTTCTTGAACGTCTAAACATCCGAACTTTTATTCGATCTGTCTGAAATTCAAAATCTAGAAGTAATTTGTGTTCATGCCGAATATGGTGTGTATCGGTCCACGGTTTGGTGTAGCCCCCATATAGCTTCTTGGTCTTTTTGACACAACAATTTTTATCCGATTTACCTGAAATTCAAAATCTGGAGATATTTTGGGTCTACGCATAAGTATGCCGAATATCGTGTGTATCGATTCATGGTTTCGTAATTACCTCATATAGACCGATCTTCAGATATGACCCTTTAGTGTGTAGACATCCCAATTTTTATGAGGTTTGTCTGAAATTCAAAATCAAGAGGTATTTTGGGTCCACACATAAGTATGGACACAAAATCGATCGATACGCTCCATAATCGATCGAAAAAAATTCCGTAGTTAAACTAACGCTAAATTAAACTTATTTTTATTGCAAACAAATTATTTGTTTGTAGTTAAATTTTATTATTCCAATATTTCGTTTTTTTAGGTATGTCTCAAACATTTTGAGAACTAAACGTGAGTATAAAGTTCAATGATCGTATACATAAGTTCAATATGAACTAAAGCAAATTCAATATGAACTAAAGGAAATCTCAAAATGTGGAGCAAAATTTAGTTAAATTTTCGTATGAGTTTATTCTTCCTATAAAACAGTTTACTTTTTTTTTGGTGTAGAGACCGATCTCCCGATTTGACTTCGAGACACCGGAATTTTTATCCGATTTGCCGAAAATTCAAAACTTTAGAGGCATTTTCGGTACGTAAATAAGTATAGCAAATATGGTGTGGATCGGTCCATGATTTGGTATAGCTCCCATGTGTTTGCTTGGTAGAGTATATGTCATCAAATCCACCTGAAGTTCTATACCTGTATTTTGAAGGTTCCTGACGAAGAGTCTTCTAAGGAAATAATTATATTTTTTGATTCATGGTGTTGGGTATTTAAGATTCGACCCGACCGAACTTAAGTTCGTATATACTTGTTGAAGACTCTGATGGCACATGAAGAAAAAAATCAGGAAAAAAAATTATAAATTCAAATTTGTCTCCTAGAACCGTACGCGCTTTTTATAATTTAATCAATACTGCTTTCATTTGAAATTTTTGAGTCGAAAATTTCGATACGTTGGTTGAGAAATTTCCTAGCTCCGACAATTTGTAAAAGTGAAACGAGGAAACTCCGTTTTAAACAATTCTCGGTTAAGGCGTGCTGAGTCATGTTGGAATGTAGTAGGAATATGATAACCCCAAACATGTTTCAATAGTAAAATATTATTTTGAACGGAACAGTTTTGTAGCAAAAATGTTGTTTTCTCGGCAAACATATGCATGGTTCCGAATATCCAAACTTTTTTTTTACCAAAAATAAGCCCATAATAAGTTGTTTTACTGCAAAGTGAAACGCCGTTAAGATTCGGACCCTTGTCATTGAGCTCCACATAGAATCTGGCAGCACTCAATGATAAGAGAGAAGTTCACCTACCACAGTGGTGAATTTCTATCTTACTTCTATGGACTGAATAGTCCAAGTGAGCCCGAAATATCGGGCTGCTACTATACCTAACCTAACCTAACACTAATTTTGTCCTTAACGACACGAAATATTCTTGTACAATTGGAAAATAATAATTATGTCTTCTTGATTTTGTCGAAAAATATTTTACTTATTTTTGTCATATCGGAGTGATATTGACGTTTATAATACAGATTAGTTAAAATTTAAATTTTTGCAAGAGTGTAACCAGATCGAATGAAATTTGCTCATCCAAAAGACTTGGGAAGCCAAACCGGAGGATGGGCGCTTATAGCGCTAAACCTATATGGACCAATTGGACAAATAAATTAAACATTTGATACTTTACAAGATAGGTGACACGTTACCAAGTTCACATTCTAATTATCGTAGAGAGAGAAGGAGAGAGAGACAGCAAGACATTGCTATATCCTGTTAGAATTTAAATATGAGCAAGAATACGTATCCCTTTATACGGCTACATATCGATGTGTTTTTATACCCCCATCCTATAAAGACATGATCAGTTCTTTATTTTATTCACATACAAGATTATTATGTTACCCAACATTTTCTAACCACCTTCATAGAAAAAAAAAAAACAATTTCTTATATACGAGGCCTTTTTGGTGAAGGTTAAATGGCAAGGATAACAAGACATAAGGAATGAACCACAACAACAGTGTCATTTTTATCAAAACTTTGGAATTACCCTGTTTGCTTTTTCTCCTCCAGAGGAGGCTTACTATTCAGCCATTGCTGTTGCTGTCCACGTTATTGCCCGAAATCGTTATTTTATGCCTTGGAGCTGTTGGTCACTGGCATGTTTCGGCAGTTCAAGTAGTGGTTCGTCCGTTTTGGTGGCTTTGCTTGGACTTGACTCTTTGGTCTCTGGTGCTAGCCTCAATGTTCTTTTTGTCCTGTCAACTTATAATTTTTGTTGCCACCATCCTGCTGTTGTTGCTGTCACTGCTGGTGGCTGTCCAGTTTGTTGTAGAGCTCTGCTGTTGTCATTAAGTGTTGGCATATTTTTATTACAGTTTTAAGTTGCTGGTTGCCTTTTCTGTTTCCTTAGTTTGGGTCTGTTCGAGTTGGTTTTCACTTTGGTTTGGATATTGCCAACAAGTGACATTGTGTTGATGTTTGTATTAATTATTAACTTGGTCTACATGGGGGTCTAGAGGCTCTCATCGGAAAGCGAAACGAAAGAGAAATGTGTTTAGAGAAATAAATGAAATGGCCGAAAAACTTACTGAATCAATTAACACATTTGTTAAATGTTGTCGTAGCATTTCACCAACAACTACTGGGAGTCATTTATACTTGTTGGTGTTTTTGATTTCAAAGGACAAACCATTGAACGTGGTCTTTGATTTAGGTATCATAACTCTTTTTTGCACACAATTGGCTAAATATAATTGTGTTAAAGTGATTCCCAATTAGGAGGATGATAACTATTAAAACTTGAATCAGAAGTTGATTTCATAGAAAGCAAGTATATACTGCCAACAAATTGACCAGGCTTAATCTTATGTACTTCCCCTTTACGGATTGCGTACAAAGTTCTGCTAAAGATTGCAATGTACAATAGAAATGCAAGGGTTGCTTATGGCACAATTGGTTTATATCTTACAACTTTTTAATATGGTCTTCTAAAATGTAAGTTAGTCCATGGATTCTATGTTAGATAAAAAGGCAGATTAAATATCTTAATGAGCCATTTTCGCTCTTAATCGGTATATATGGAGGAGTCTATATAATAACGAGGATTGCCTTTTATATTTCCGTATTGGCCAAATTTAGTGCTATAATCTGCCACCCGACAGCTCTATCATAAAACTTCACATTTTTGAGGTTATGAGTACTCAGAACGTTTTGACATACGAGCTCTATTTGTATTGTTAACATTAACTTAACCCTTTCACTACCGAAATAAACCTAATGTTAAAAACTTAAATTTTTCTTCTGTTTCTACTTGTACTAACAGCATGTAGAACAAAAATTGTCATTTTGAGAACCTAACTCAATTACTTCAAGAGCTATGTGAGCTTGTTCTGAAAACTTGATTCTAGAAATGTGACCAAATGGCCTTACGAAAATAAGCGCTATTTAGCCTATAATATCTTTCAAAGTGTGAGAAAAAATACAAAAAAGAACCCGAAGTAGTATCAACTATAGTTTTTGTATGAATCTCCATTTACTAAAAACATATAGTAGAAAAACTGTCTCAAATTTTCGTATTTTTCGTTTATTGTTAAAGAAGTTTATAAAAATGTATTTTAGTGCTCACGAATATGGAAAATATTTATAGATTATTTAGATTAAAGTCTCTACTTTAAAATAACATTGAGAAATAAATCAAAACTATGTGGGAAAATAGAATTTGGTGTCTTTTTCGAATGTCCTTCTACGTGGACATTGGTAGTGAAAGGGTTAAAAGATTCATCGCCCCCAACATATGGAATTAAATCACTTTTTGGATAGGGATCATGCGAAATTTCTGCCTCAAAAATTTAGTTTTCTCGTCCAACATAATATGGTTGTTGCAACTAGAATCACAATGTCCACGTAAATAACATTGTTGGTCTTGAAACGGGCTCGTCTACAAACGAGTCCAACTCGAAGGTGGTCTATATCAGTCCAGGTTCTCATATAGCCCCACCGCCATGGATTACATACAACGTTCTAATGAAGACAAAATAACACATTTCCGATGAAGTTATTTTGGATCAGTCTTAGAAAATGTCATTTGGACGTTTAAAGTCAAAATTTAAATGTCGCAAAAAAAGAAAAGAAAATCAATAAAATAGTAAAAAAAAAACGATAAAAATAAAACTAAAAATTTCACCTTGTGGGAATTTGAACATGTGTCAGTGGCCTGTTTCCAACCAATGAAGTTCTCTTGCAAAGGTTTTACAACCTAGCAAAACAAAAATTGGAAGTACTTCCAAGGGCACAACTTTACGTTCTGTTATGGTACCAGCAGACCGAGGTTCAACTCGTGGTGGGAGCGAAAAAGTTTTTTTAAATTGTAAAAATTAGATATTAAGAAAATAAAATATTATGATACAAATAGAAAGTGACATTGGTGAAAAATTTTTAGTTTTTATACCCTCCACTATAGGATGGGGGGGTATATTAACTTTGTCATTCCGTTTGTAACACATCGAAATATTGCTCTAAGACCCCATAAAGTATACATATTCTGGGTCGTGGTGAAATTCTGAGTCGATCTAAGCATGTCCGTCCGTCCGTATTTTGAAATTACGCAAAATTCCGAACTAACCAAGCAATCGACTTGAAACTTGGCACAAGTAGTTGTTATTGATGTAGGTAGGATGGTATTGCAAATGGGCCATATCGCACCACTTTTACGTATAGCCCCCATATAAACCGATGCTCAGATTTGGCTTGCGGAGCCTCTTGGAGGAGAAAAATTCATCCGATCCGGTTGAAATTTGGTACATGGTGTAGGTATGTGGTCTCTAACAACCACGCAAAAATTGGTCCATATCGGTCCATAATTATATATAGCCCCCATATAAACCGATCCCCAGATTTGGCTTGCGGAGCCTCTAAGAGAAGCAAATTTCATCCGATCCGGCTGAAATTTGGTACATGGTGGTGGTATATGGTCTCTAAAATCCATGCAAAAATTGGTCCACATCGGTTCACAATTATGTATAGCCCCCATATAAACCGATCCCCAGATTTGACCTCCGGAACCGCTTGGAGGAGCAAATTTCATCCGATCCGTCTCAAATTTGGAACGTGGAACGTATATGGCCGCTAATAACCATACCAAAATTGGTCCATATCGGTCCATAATTATATATAGCCCCCATATAAACCGATCCCCCGATTTGGCTCGCGGAGACTCTAAGAGAAGCAAATTTCATCCGATCCGGCTGAAATTTGGTACATGGTGTTAGTATATGGTCTCTAACAACCATGCAGAAATTGGTCCAAATAGGTCCATAATTATATATAGCCCCCATATAAATCGATCCCGCGATTTGGCTTGCGGAGCCTCTAAGAGAAGCAAATTTCATCCGATCCGGCTGAAATTTGGTACATGGTATTAATATATCGTCTCTTGCAAAATAATCGTACCTTGCAAAAATTGGTCCGTATCGGTCCATAATATAAACCGATATAAACCGATCCCCAGATTTGGTTTGGGGATCCTCTAAGAGAAGCAAATTTCATCCCATCCGGCTTAATTTTGGTACATGGTGTTAGTATATGGTCTCTAACAACCATGCAGAAATTGGCCCACATCGGTCCATAATTATATATAGCCCCCATATAAACCGATCCCCAGATTTGACCTCCGTAACCTCATGGATGAGCAAAATTCATCCGATTCGGTTGAAATTTGGTACGTGGTGTTAATATATGGTCTCTAACAACCATGCAGGAATTGGTCCATATCGGTAAATAATTATATGTAGCGGTTGAAATTTGGTACGTGGTGTTAGTTTATGGTCTCTAGTAACCATGCAGGAATTGGTCCATATCGGTCAATAATTATATGTAGCCCCCATATAAACCGATCCCCAGATTTGACCTCCCCTTCACTAATAGAAAAAGTTTCGTTACATTAACGAAATGTGTCGTTAAAAGTCAACCAATGAAACAAATTCGTTAATACAACGAATTTTTTCGTTAATATAACGTATTTTCTGCCAATCAACGTAACCTTTCGTACTATTAACGAATATTTTCATTGCATTAATGTAAGTGTTTCGTTATATCAATGAACATTTTTCGTTGGCTGACTTTTAATGAAATTTTCTTTGTGTGTTGGAAGAGCAAAATTCACCTGATCCGGTTGAAATTTGGTACGTGGTGGTAATATATGGTCTCTAACAACCATGCAAAATTGGTCCATACCGGTCTTAATTATATACAACCCCCTTTTTAACCGATCCCCAGATTTGACCTCCGTACACACAAAGAAAATTTCATTAAAAGTCAACCAACGAAAAAATTTCATTGATATAACGAAACGTTTTCATTAATACAATGAAAATATTCGTTAATAGTATGAAACGTTACGTTGATTTGCAGAAAATTCGTTACATAAACGAAAAAATTCGTTGTATTAACGAATTTGTTTCATTGGCTGACTTTTAACGACACATTTCGTTAATATAACGAAACTTTTTCTATTAGTGTAGCTCTTGGAGGAGTAAAATTCATCAGATCCGGTTGAAATTTGGTTCGTGTTGAAATTTGGTACATTGCGCTAGTATATGGCCACTAACAATCATGCAAAAATTGGTCCATATCGGTTTATAGTTATATATATAGTCGATTCCCAAAAATAATCTACCAAAATTTTATTTCTATAGGAAATTTTGTCAAACTGAATTATATACGTACTTAATCGGCCTTTTTTTGAGAAGACGGTGTTACGAAGTTTTAAGAGCCACCGTGGTGCAATGGTTAGCATGCCCGCCTTGCATACATAGGGTCGTGGGTTCGATTCCTGCTTCGACCGAACACCAAAAAGTTTTTCAGCGGTGGATTATCCCACCTCAGTAATGCTGGTGACATTTCTGAGGGTTTCATTCATCACGCCATTCGGACTCGGCTATAAAAAGGAAGTCCCTTGTCATTGAGCTTAACATGGAATCGGGCAGCACTCAGTGATTAATGAGAAGTTCACCAATGTGGTATCACAATGGACTGAATAGTCTAAGTGAGCCTGATACATCGGGCTGCCACCTAACCTAACCTAATATACCTTGACATCTGCAAGTGTTACCGCAACCAAAGTAATTCGATTGTGGATGACAGTCTGTAGTAGAAGTTTCTACGCAATCCATGGTTGAGGGTATATAATATTCGGCCTGGCCGAACTTACGGCCGTATATCAATGGTGGTTAAATTGTAAGGGCCGATGTTAAATGTGAACCACACCTAAACGCCAAGTTTTTTTCCGAATTTTATTTGACATTTCTCTATTTCAGACTTACTCAATTTGAACCATGGACGTCGTGAATGGGCAGTATGGTTCCAAGAAATGGCAACAGTGGATATCAATTTTCGAAGAAAATCATCTTCAGTGGTGAGGCACATTTTCACCTCAGTGGATTCGTCAATAAACAGAATTGCCGCATTTGGGTGAATGAGAATCCAAGAGTGATTGTCGAAAAACCAATGCACCCACAAAGAGTGACTGTTTGGTGCGGTTTATGGGCTGGCGGCATCATCGGGCCGTATTTTTCCAAAATGAGGCCGGTCAGGCAGTTACTGTGAATGGTGTTCGCTATCGTGAGATGATAACGAACTTTTTATAGCGCGAATTGGAAGATATGGATGTGGACGATATGTGGTTTCAGCAGGACGGTGCCACACAGCTAACGAAACAATGGGTCCTTTGCGCAACAAATTCAATGGCAGTGTTATCTCACGTAATGGCGATGTCAATTGGCCGCCAAGATCATGTGATTTGACACGGTTGGACTTTTTTCTTTAGGGTTATTTGAAAGAAAAGGTGTACGTCGATAAGCCAGCAACAATTCAAGAGCTAAAGGATGAGATAATTCGGCACATTAACGGCATAGAACCTCCATTATGCCTCAGCGTCATCGAAAATTTGGACCATCGGATGAAGATGTGCCACCGAGGTCGCGGCGCCCATTTGGCCGATATTTTGTTCCATACATAATTGAGTAATACCAATATATCATAATAAAATAAAATTACAATAATTTCCTAAATAGTTTGTGTTTTATTAAAAATCAACATCGGCCCTTGAAATTTTAACCACCCTTTACTTGTTTTTCTTAAATTTCTTCATGCAACGAGGGGTTTAAAAGGAAATTATTATATTTGATCTATAATGATACGAATTTAAGATTCGGCCCGGCCGACCTTATTTCCATATGCACTTGTTAAATTTCATCCTGTTTAAGAGAAAACATTTCATTGTTTCAAATATAACTAAATTTTATTCCTTAGAATAACACCCATGTACAAAAAGTAGACATGACTTACTTGTCTCATACGTCATCGCTGATTTCTTCTTTTCCACTTTCTCTTTATCCACAAAGATTTCTGTTTGTTCCGGCTTCCTAGAACGAAGAAAAAAAACATATTTTAAAATGATAAATTATTATAAATGCTGTCATGTTGTCTGACATTTGTCTGCAGTGATTTAAAAACTACTTAAAATGTTAATAACATTGTGGAACTAACTTGGTTCCGTTGTTCACTCATCCATTCATCTCATTTCTCGCCTGCTTTTGTATGAAAGTCATAGTGAGAATGCATCAATGTCGATGTTTGTAGAGGAGTGTGTATGTGTGTTCTATGCGTGCTCAATGTTTGAGGGTAAATAAACATAAACAAAAGAACATTTTACATTGGCATTGAAAATAAAAGAACAAATATGCAAACATGAATTGAGAAAAAAAATAATAATAAATAGATACTCACGCATACAAATGCAAATACACACATAACCATGGCCCACCCAACTATGTCGGCTCAGTTACTATTATTCACTGATAGCTTTGTTGTTCTTATTTGCATTCATTTATTTCTACTGCCGTTATAAAACAGACACAGCACGCACACACACACTTACATGCATCCAAATGGTACTCAGAGCATATACTCTAGTAGATAGTACTAACGACGACTGAATGTTACAAACAAAAGTGACTGATGACATGTCATCAACTTTATACAACAAACAATCACTTGTTGTGTGTTTGGTAGTTCAAGTGACTCTCTTGTCCTCGTTGTTGTATCTCCGTTTTGCCATAGAGCGGACCTTCAACAGGACTATGATGGAACGACAAGCGACAGCAGTAGCAACACCACCATCACCACCACTGCCAAAGAAAACAAACAAAACTCTATTTAACATACCATTAACAACATTATTCATCAAATGTTGTTGGTTGTATTTTTTTTTTAATGTTTTTGCATTTGTTTCTGTCTACTTGTGTGATGGGTGTGAGGTGTCTTGTCGCCCGCATGATTACAAATAATTGCAGTAGTATTTAACACGTACTCAAATCACTTGAAAAGAACGTGAATACACTTGATTATGTATTTAATATAAATGGGTTTTTATCGTGATAGGAGTGAAAAAAAAATAGATATCAGTTTTTCATTGCTCATTTGATGTGTGTTTTCAGATTAAACTTCCCATTAGAAATGATAATGAATGGCACATACGTTCGAAAATATTTCAAAGGCTATGGAAATAATAGGTGTATTATTTTACTTTGTATTCATATATATTTCTATACATAAACATTGGCTCAGAAATAATAATACATTTTTCGAAAATTTTAGCCTTCGATTAATCGAACATATTTCAAGTGTGTCTTGGAAAAGAATTTTGAGTCAAATTCTACACTCAGAGAAGAGCGAATTAGTTTTAACTGACCAGTGTAGATTTTGGCGCTAAAGAAGCATGTGCTCATATTAAGTGCAACATTTTCCTATGAGTAGAGTGTCAACTTTATCAGGGTCGATAAAGTTGACACATTTGTGTGTGTGTGCATTTTTTTTTTATACCCTACATCATAGGATGGGGGTATACTAACTTTGCCATTCCGTTTGTAAGACATCGAAATATTGCTCTAAGACCTCATAAAGTATATATATTCTGGGTCGTGGTGAAATTCTGAGTCGATCTAAGCCTGTCCGTACGTCCGTCCGTCCGTCTGTTGAAATCACGCTAACTTCCGAACAAAACAAGCTATCGACTTGAAACTTGGCACAAGTAGTTGCTATTGATGTCGGTCGGATGGTATTGAAAATGGGTCATATCGGTCCACTTTTACGTATAGCCCCCATATAAAGGGACCCTCAGATTTGGCTTGTGGAGCCTCTAACAGAAGCATATTTCATCCGATTTGGCTGTAATTTTGTATATGGTGTTGGTATATGGTCTCTAAAAACCACGCAGAAATTGGTCCACATCGGTCCATAATTATATATAGCCCCCATATAAACCGATCCCCAGATTTGGCTTGCGGAGCCTAAAAGAGAAGCAAATTTCATCCGATCCGGCTGAAATTTGGTACATGGTATTGGTATATGGTCTCTAACAACCATGCAAAAATTGGTCCACATCGGTCCATAATTATATATAGCCCCCATATAAACCGATCCCCAGATTTGGCTTGCGGAGCCTCAAAGAGAAGAAAATTTCATCCGATCCGGCTGAAATTTGGTACATGATGTTGGTATATGGTCTCTAATAACCATGCAAAAATTGGTCCATATCGGTCCTTAATTATATATAGCCCCCATATAAACCGATACCCAGATTTGGCTTGTGGAGCCTCTAAGAGAAGCATATTTCATCCGATCCGGCTGAAATTTGGTACATGGTGTTGGTATATGGTCTCTAACAATCATGCAAAAATTGGTCCACATCGGTCCATAATTATATATAGCCCCCATATAAACCGATCCCAAGATTTGGCTTGCGGATCCTCAAAGAGAAGCAAATTTCATCCGATCCGGCTGAAATTTGGTACATGGTATTGGTATATGGTCTCTAACAACCATGCAAAAATTGGTCCACATCGGTCCATAATTATATATAGCCCCCATATAAACCGATCCCCAGATTTGGCTAGCGAAGTCTCCAAGAGAAGCAAATTTCATCCAAGCCGGTTGTAATTTGGAACATGGTGTTAGTATATCATTTTTAACAACCGTGCCAGAATTGGTCTATATCGGTCCATAATTATATATAGCCCCCATATAAAACGTTCTCCAGATTTGACCTCCGGAGCCTCTTGGAGGAGCAAAATTCATCCGATCCGGTTCAAATTAGGAACGTGGTGTTAGTATATGGCCGCTAATAACCATGCCAAAATTGATCCATATCGGTCTATAGTTATATATAGCCGATCCCCAATCATACAAAAATTGGTCCATATCGGTTCATAATAATGGTTGCCACTCGAGCCAAAAACAATCTACCAAAATTGTATTTCTATAGAAAAATTTGTCAAAATTTTATTCCTATAGAAAATTTTTTCTAAATTTTATTCCTATAGAAAATTTTGGCAAAATAGAAAATTTTGTCAAAATTTTATTTCTATAGAGAATGTTGTCAGAATTTTATTTCTATAGAAAATTTTGTCAAAATTATTTTTCTATAGAAAATTTTGACAAACTTAACTATATACGTATTAAATCGGCGTTTTTAGTTTAATATATACCACGTATGGACTACCTTTCAATTTAGAAGACGGTGTTAGGTAGTTTTAAGATACCTTGCCATCGACAAGTGTTACCGCAACCCAAGTAATTCGATTGTGGATGGCAGTGTTTAGAAGAAGTTTCTACGCAATCCATGATGGAGGGTACAAAAGCTTCGGCCTGGTCGAACTTACGGCCGTATATACTTGTTTTGTTGTTTTTTTTTTACTGTCGAAAATATGGAATTGTGCGACTATCGATAGTTTTGCACTTCTACATATTAGCAATAAACTAAATAATACATTATTTAGAAACCAAAGAAATTAATGTTTTGGATATCCTGGACCACATGGTGAATTAGGGCAAGGAGACCTAGAAGCGGAGGACTTGATTTATTACATCCAATAGTTAGCATGCCCGCCTTGCACCAAACCAAACGTTTTCCAGCGGTGGATTAGTAATGCTGGTGATATTTCTGAGTGTTTCACAGCTTCTGCAAGTGATGTCACTGCAATGTGGAACTCCGTTTGGACTCGGCTATAGAAATGAGTTCCATTTTTATTGAGCTTAACATCGAATCGGGTTGCCTCAGTGATAAGAGAGAAGTTCACCACTGTGGTATCACAATTGACTGAATAGTCTAAGTGAGCCTGAAATATCGGGCTGCCGAACTGTACCTAACCTAACCTAATCTAAACCACATGTCATATTAAATTTAGTACAAATCACTTACTCTTCTGTAATACAAATCCTTTAGAAATATTTAGTAGATTTTATTTTTATAATTTTATGAAATATCCAGATGGAGGATCGAAACTCGTACTATCAGTTTTCTAATCAAACACATAAACCACTGGGTCATTTCGCTCTTACACTCATCATCAACCAAATTTGACTTTGTTTATTCTTTTCTTGTTTGGCTGCATGTATTCATTAGCATATACAGTCAAATCTGTCTATTATTGATTTAGTTTTTATCAAAGTCGGATGATGTATACACTCATAGAAAAAATCGTGCACGGCGTGCTCATTTCAAAACGATTCGTTCTTGAAAGTGAATCAACACACATGTGGTGTCAGACGGAGAACAGGCGGTATCAATCTGACAATGATAAAATGGCACCATGCGTTGTCAAAACAACAACCAGCGTTCATGATCTGAAAACGTTATGGTTACGAATTTATAAACGAAATTAAAAAAATTCCGTTACCGTGACTCGAACCTGGGTTTTCTGCACCATACGCGTTAATAGTCGCCTTAGCACATTGCACCACCGAGGGAGTTGCCCTAATAACGTCTAACGATTATTTTAAGACTTTTCATGGCCAAAGAAAAACGAATGCCGTTCATGAAATCGTGAACGCCCGTGGACGAAATTGTGAACATTCTGTTTTGATTTCTTGTGAACGTTTCCGTTTCATTTTGTCACGACTATGGAACGTAATTTTTTCTATTAGTGTATGTACTTAAATATTACTGTGCTAGATCCATACTGTTGGAAACTATCATAATCTGGCACCCAGACTTACGGCCAAGGTGATTTATGGTCTATAAAGAGGCATCGTCATAGTTAATCACTTTGTCCTTGTTTCAAATTTGATTTGTCCCATAATATCACCATTAACAAAATAAAAAATAATTTTGTACTTTTTTATAACTTTATTTCATGGCTCAAAATGCTTAATTATTGTATCACTCGTTATTGTAAAACTATAACAACACATCCAAGTTATTTACAATCCTTTCCAACCCCGACATGCATATTACTTTATTACACATCTTCATTGGGACTCATAAATCATATTGACATATTGATTTTATTAGCACTTTTTTCTATTCACAAAAGCGCCATTATATTTCTTGTTATAACTATGCTTTTATGAAGCTATTAAATATTAACTTTTGTTTTCAAATGAAATCAAGTAAAACACGAACTAAAAGTGTCATTACTATAACAATCTCAAATTATGCGGTTGATTGTGTGAGTGTGTGTGTAGTAATTTTGCTCCAATATCTTTATGGAATGCCTTTACAAATATAGACATTCTGAATGACATTTACTTTCGTGTGCAAATATACGAAAAGGACATAAAAAAATTTCTACTTGCTTATTGTTTGTAAGCAAGTGTGTGTGAGACTTTATATTGGGTTGCAACATAAGTTCGTAGAGTACTACCTTAAAAGTTCTTTAAGAACATCAATTTATTTTTTTTGTTTACATAAAAAATGTTTAATTCAATCACAAAATTAATTCATCCAAATAATTTTTCATTGAAACTGCTTCAATCACGAAAATGTTAGATTCAATGACAGAATTTACTAGAAATAAATAAGTACTCGTATATACGGCCGAAATAAATAAGTAAATACGGCCAGACCGAATCTTATATTCCATTCATTATGGATTGAGTACAATGTCTTACACTCAAAAGAAAAAGTGAACCCGGTCTAGGCCACTAAAGCCAATTTATCTCTACTTTAGTACATGGGATTATTAATTTTTGAGAAAACTTTTTTGACTTTAATAATTTTTTTGCGTATGTTGGTTAAATTTACTAAAAAGGGTGAAAATTATACACAAATGAAGTAAACATATTTACTAAATTCGTGTTTCCCAGAAAAAAATTCAAACAAATTGTCTTACAATTTTTAAATTTTAAAACAAATTTATCCATCTTGAACTACGTATGGCGCTAAAGACATTCGTGTAGTTTTGAATTTCAAATTTTTTCTCCAGGGTATTATAAGTTAGCACCTATGTTTGCAACACCCAGAATCAAACGAAATCGACATATGGTGTCTTATGCTATAATGCTCAGAGTCAGCCCCTGAGTCGATCTAGTCATGTTAGTCTGTCTGTCTGTGAACACATTTTTGTGATCAAAGTCTGGGTCGCAATTTTAGTCCAATCGACTTCAAATTTACCACACATATCTTTCTTGGATTATAATAGAACCCTACTGATTTTAGAAAAATCGATTCAGATTTAGTTATAGCTTCCATATATATCTTTCACCCGATATGCATGTATATAACCCCAAAATCCAGAGTTTTACTCCGATTTATGTGAAGTGTTGCACAGAAAGTTGAATTAACATTCTTACTTGTCAACTTTGGTTAAAATCGGTTGATATTTAGATATAGCTCCCATATACATCTTTAGTCCGATTTAGTCTCGTTTAACCACCGAAAGTTATAATTTCACTCCGATTAACTTGAATTTTTTTTACAGAGAGTACAGGTAATATTTTAACAATGTGTAGCAAATTTGGCCAAAATCGGCTCAATTTTAGGCAAAGTCCATATATGTATATATTCCTCCAACTTAAGCAAATATGGCCCACATACACGCATTTGCCTTGTAAAATCACCACTTCAAAAACAAAAGCTTGTAAACAGGAATACAATTTTCCTATACCTCTAAAATCTATCGACCGATAGATTAATAAAAATGGCTTTAGATTTCAATATTTCCGATATTTTTTATATCCTCCACCATAGGATGGGGGTATATTAACTTTGTCATTCCGTTTGTAACACATCGAAATATCGCTCTAAGACTCCATAAAGTATATATATTCTGGATCGTGGAGAAATTCTGCGCCGATCTGAGCATGTCCGTCCGTCGGTTGAAATCACGCTAACTTCCGAACGAAACCAGCTATCGACTTGAAACTTGGTACAAGTAGTTGTTATTAATGTAGGTCGGATCGTATTGCAAATGGGCCATATCGGTCCACTTTTACGTATAGCCCCCATAAAAACGGACCCCCATATTTGGCTTGAGGCTCCTCTAAGAGAAGCAAATTTCATCCGATACGGCTGAAATTTGGTACTTGATGTTAGTAAAGGGTGATTTGTTAAGAGCTTGATAACTTTTTAAAAAAAAAAAACGCATAAAATTTGCAAAATCTCATCGGTTCTTTATTTGAAACGTTAGATTGGTCCATGACATTTACTTTTTGAAGATAATTTCATTTAAATGTTGACCGCGGCTGCGTCTTAGGTGGTCCATTCGGAAAGTCCAATTTTGGGCAACTTTTTCGAGCATTTCGGCCGGAATAGCCCGAATTTCTTCGGAAATGTTGTCTTCCAAAGCTGGAATAGTTGCTGGCTTATTTCTGTAGACTTTAGACTTGACATAGCCCCACAAAAATAGTCTAAAGGCGTCAAATCGCATGATCTTGGTGGCCAACTTACCGGTCCATTTCTTGAGATGAATTGTTCTCCGAAGTTTTCCCTCAAAATGGCCATAGAATCGCGAGCTGTGTGGCATGTAGCGCCATCTTGTTGAAACCACATGTCAACCAAGTTCAGTTCTTCCATTTTTGGCAACAAAAAGTTTGTTAGCATCGAACGATAGCGATCGCCATTCACCGTAACGTTGCGTCCAACAGCATCTTTGAAAAAATACGGTCCAATGATTCCACCAGCGTACAAACCACACCAAACAGTGCATTTTTCGGGATGCATGGGCAGTTCTTGAACGGCTTCTGGTTGCTCTTCACTCCAAATGAGGCAATTTTGCTTATTTACGTAGCCATTCAACCAGAAATGAGCCTCATCGCTGAACAAAATTTGTCGATAAAAAAGCTGAAATTTCCATTCACTGAAAATTCGACGTTGTGGCTCGTTAGTAAGTCTATTCATGATGAAATGTCAAAGCATACTGAGCATCTTTCTCTTTGACACCATGTCTGAAATCCCACGTGATCTGTCAAATACTAATGCATGAAAATCCTAACCTCAAAAGAATCACCCATTATATGGTCTCTAACAATCATACAAAAAAAAAGGTCCACATCGGTCCATAATTATATATAGCCTCCATATAAACCGATCCCCAGATTCGGCTTGCGGAGCCTCTAAGCGAAGCAAATTTCATCCGATCCGGCTGTAATTTGGTACATGGTGTCCGCATATGACCTCTAACAACCAAACAAATATTAGTCCACATCGGTCCATAATTATATGTAGCCTCCATATAAACCAATCCCCCGATTTGGCTTGCGGAGCCTCTAAGAGAAGCAAATTTCATCCGATCCCGCTGAAATTTGGTACATGGTGTAAGTATATGGTCTCTAACAACTATGCAAAAATTGGTCCACATCGGTACATAATTATATATAGCCAACCATATAAACCGATCCCCCGATTTGGCTTGCGGAACCTCCAAGAGAAGCAAATTTCATCCGATCCGGATGAAATTTGGAACATAGTGTAAGTATATAGTCTCAAATGACTGTGGAAAAATTGGTCCACATCGGTCCATAATTATATATAGCCCCCATATAAACCGATCATCAGATTTGACCTCCGGAGCCTCTTGGAAGACCAAAATTCATCTGATTCAGTTGAAATTTGGTACGTGGTGTTAATATATGGCCTCAAATACCCATGCACGGAAATCGGTCAATAATTATATATAGCCCCCATATAAACCGATCCCCAGATTTGACCACCGGAGCCCCTTGGAACAGCACAATTCATCCGATTCGGTTGAAATGTGGTATTTGGTTAGTATATGGTAGCCCCATATAAACCGATCCCTAGATTTGACCTCCGTTGCCTTTTGGAGAAGCAAAATTCTCGATAAATCGATACCCAATCACACAAAAATTGGTCCATATCAAGTTCATAATTGTATATAGCCCCCATATAAGCGACCCCCATATTTTAATTCTAGCTCTCTACGTATCGTGCAATTTGATTGATCGTGCAATTTGAAGACTTAACTATGCATACCTTTTTTGTCTAATACATATATACCACGTATGGACTAACTAAAATGATGTTAAGAAGTTTTAAGATACCACAACCCAAGTAATTCGATTGTGGATGACAGTCTTTCGTAGAAGTTTCTACGCAATCCATGGTGGAGGGTACATAAGATTCCGCCTGGCCGAATTTACTGCCGTATATACTATTTTTTTTACTAACATTGTTCTCCCCCAGGCCTTAGCCGACTTAAATTTGAAGTTTAGAAATGTTCTAAGAAGCCTAAAATATTTTGTCCAAATCGGTTCAGATTTAAATGTATGTATATGGGAACATAAACCTTTATATATTGCACCCAATAAATTTCAATGATTTCAGGTGGCATCAAAATTGTAAATGCACAAGGTGGCGCAGGTTATAATTTAGTCGGCCCGCCCGACTTTCTTTACTTGTTTTTTAATTAATTTTTTTTTTTAATTAATTTTCTTAAATTTCTCCAAATATATTTACTTATTTTTGTCTAAAATTCGCCAATAATTTCTCTCCTGTTTTTTAGTTTACTAAGACCTAAGGACATCCACAATCGATTTACTTGGGTTGTGGTAACAGTAGTCGATGGCTACTGAAGTTATCTCAAATCTTCTTAACATTGCCTTCAAAATTATATGTGAGTCCCTTTTTGGTATCGATGTTAGATATGGAACGCTGATTAAATACCTGCATAAGCTAATTTAATTATTTACCATTTTATATATGATTATGGACCAATTTTTGGCCACTTGTACCTCCAGGAAGATCAATAATTATTAAATTATATTACTGTCACACATCTCTTGACCAGATCCGGCGAAGATTATCTCTTCCCATCTTCAATCAATAGGGTTTACTTAAAAACTCGAAACGTGGGTAACTCTTTATGAAATTGAACTCTACAAACTTATGTTACGACCCAATATGTTAGCGTTATGTTACGACATAACAAATACTTACTTATATCTGTAAATAACCAATTGATTTTATAACTAAACAAACAATTCATATAGAAAAATCATACCAATATACAATGTGTAAAAAATGTTCCAATCATCATGATGGTAAATGTTAAAGGCTTCACAAAACTCATTGAGGGCAGTGTGATAAGTATGAGGATAGGACGTGTCACTTATGAGGAAATCTTTTTAAAACTGAAAATCTTTTTAAGGGCTGAAATCTTTCTAGGAACTGAAAAATTACTTTGACTGATATGTGCTTAAGTGTGTGAGTGAATCGTCCAAGTGAGTCTGAAATATCGGGCTGCCACTATACCTAACCTAACCTAAAATAGAATTAAATTTTATTAAATAATTACTCACATTTTGTTGCATTACGTACGGTGATATTTACTCGTAATGCAGCAAAATGTGATTTTTTTTGTTTTTAATTTTATTGTTTAAATGCAAAAAATGTCGAAAAAATCCTCAAATATTAGAATCAGTTTAGAGTTGTTCGAATTGGCTACCTTCGGAAAAACGGAGGCTTTCAAACGGCCGATACATCCACAGAAGGAATATAATCATCTTCTAGAGCAAAATATTATTTTTGAGCGGTGAACTCGATAGTCATTTTATGTTTGACGAAAAAATAACATTTCTACGAGAAAAATATTCCATGTTCCCTATTCAAAAATAAAATTTTGCCTTAGGAGGTAATCACATTACTCACTCCCGTCGAATCACGCCGTCTTAAGATGTTCTACACTTTGGTATATTCTAATACCAACTTTACTCTCCAAAATATTCTAAGTGTAAAGTCCGGAGATTTTTGTGACCTGTAGCTGTAGAAATGTATCGACGAATCTCCTTTTTAAGCCATCCTTGGATGGCCCGTGCTGAGTCCTGTTGGAACGTCTATGGTCTGCGGCAGAAATGTTTGACTGTCAAAGGGCTTTACTTTGAACCCACAGGCGACGAAAAGAGCGGAGAGACACCCTTCAGAGCTTAGTGTGCTAAGTAATTAATTTGGGACAATAAAAAATATCTTTTCAACTATTAAACCTAGAGCCTATGGAGGAATCGAATACATAGACTTAACATTTTGAAAAATGGGCATTGTTGAAGAAGAACCACGCTCATTCCCCTCGTAATCTGAAGATCTTTTCAGTTGCTGTAATTTTGTAATCAAATTACAGATCTTATATACCTTTCAATTCTCTCCGAAATTGGCATAAGTCACTTCTTCAATCAGGCGATGAACGCTACTGAATGGAAAAAAAACTTGAACCGGAAACACAAGAATAAAGCTTATAGACCCACATACAGACGGAAAAAAAGATGGACGTCGATAGATCGAATCAGTGAGCGATTATGAGTGGATTAAAATAAGTCGGATAGCAAATGCACAGAATAAATCTACAGACAAATAGTGTACATTTGGCGGTATGAAAATATCGGTTGCATTGTACATTGGCTACTACTACAAATTTTCATGTCTTTGTTTGTAAAATTTGTGTCGAAATATGCAATTTTCTGGAAAACTTACTGATACTGCCGTTTTCATGGAACTTTGCACGTGACTACTTAAATGATACTGATGATTGATTCAGAAAAGTTTCAGTTCAATAAAATTGCACTTTTTTAATTTCCGCCAAAATGAGCCATTCTTTATTGAGATTTAGAAGAATATTCGTCTTGTTTCCTAAACACAAAAACATAATCATTTAATTCTACTATTTTTCTAAATCACCTAAAAAAATCGACTGTAGAATGTATTTCACGAAGAATGTTGAGACATTTTCAATTCCAGTGGGGTTGAAAAGTCAACAGCAATTGATAAATAATGACCATTACAAACATCGCCGTAAATAATTTTAAGCCAAAAAATGCGTAATATTTCGACACTTTATCTTAAGTAATGAGATATGTGGAATGTTTTCTATCGTTTTTTTTTTATCATATTCATTTTACATAATCATAAAATGTGACTTTTGTTGATGTTTGTCCTGTCAGATTGATCGTAAGCCTTGCAGCGGCGCTTGTGGTCTGGTAGCCTATCGATTATGTGAATTTTTCGTCGAAGTTTTTCGCAAGTAATCCCGATCATTTTGTTTGTTCCCAAAGTTCTGTATTTGGAATGACTTCTTATTGGAGAAAACTAAATTCTTGCGAAATCTTTAACTCACGAACAAGTTTTCTACAATTGCGGAGTGGATTTCAATCAAAGCTGTCCTTCACTTTTCGGATCATTTGTGGAGTTACACGTTTTTCGCCCACTTTTTGGACGCGATGAAATAATGTCAGTACCACGGTAACTGACATTGAAATGCTGGAGGCCTAAAACGATAGCTACTTGTGGTTTACCAGCTAAATATAAAGCAACCACGCTTGACTTCCATCACGAATAACTTTATTTCTGAATGCAATAGATCATAATGCTTTTGTAGGCTGGTAAACAATCACAAAAAAAAAAAAAACAAGTAAAGAAAGTCGGTCGGGCCGACTAAATTATACCCTGCGCCACGTTGTGCATTTACAATTTTGATGCCACCTGAAATCCTTCAAATTTATTGGGTGCAAATACATAAAGATTTATGTTCCCATATACATACATTTAAATCTGAACCGATTTGGACAAAATATTTTAGACTTCTTAGAAAATTTCTAGACTTCAAATTTAACTCGGGGAGAACAATGTTAGTAAAAAACAAGTATATACGGCCGTAAGTTCGGCCAGGCCGAAGCTTATGTACCCTCCATCATGGATTGCGTAGAAACTTCATCTAAACACTGCCATCCACAATCGAATTACTTAAGTTGCGGTAACGCTTGCCGATGGCAAGGTATCTTAAAACCTCCTAACACCATCTTCTAAATTGTATGTAAGTCCATACGTGGTATATATTAAATCAAAAAAGATCGATCCAATACGTATATAATTCAGTTTGACAAAGTAGACATACAATTTTGACAAAATTTTCTACAGAAATATTTCTATAAAAAATTTTGTTAAAATTTTAACAAAATTTTTTATAGAAACAAAATTTTCACCAAATTTTCAAAAGATTTAAAATTTTGACAACATTCTCTATAGAATTAAAATTTTGACAAAATTTTCTACAGAAATAAAATTTTGCCAAAATTTTCTATAGAAATAAAATTTCACAAAATTTTCTATAGGAATAAAATTTCGAAAAATTTTGCTAGATTATTTTTGCTCGAGTGGCAAGCATGATTATGAACTGATATGGACCAATTTTTGTGTGATTGGGGATCGGCTATATATAACTATAGACCGATATGGACCAATTTTGGCATGGTTATTAGCGGCCATATATTAACACCACGTTGCAAATTTCAACCCGATGGGAAGAATTTTGCTCGTCCAAGTGGCTCCGGAGTTCAAATCTGGGGATCGGTTTATATAGGAACTATATATAAATATGGATTGATATGGACCAATTTTTGAATGGTTCTTAGAGACTATATACTAATATCATGTACCAAATTTCAGTCGGATCGGATGAAATTTGCTTCTCTTAGAGGATCCGCAAACCAAATCTGGGAATCGGTTTATATGGGGGCTATATATAATTATGCACCGATATGGACCAATTTTTGCATGGTTGTTAGAGACCATATATTAACACCACGCACCAAATTTCAGCCGGATCGGATGAAATTTGCTTCTCTTAGAGCAATCGCAAGCCAAATTTGGGGGTCCGTTTATATGGGGGCTATACGTAAAAGTGGACCGATATGGACCAATTTTTACATGGTTGTTAGAGACCATATACTAACACCATGTACCACATTTCAGCCGGATCGGATGAAATTTGCTTCTCTTAGAGCAATCGCAAGCCAAATTTGGGGGTCCGTTTATATGGGGGCTATACGTAAAAGTGGACCGATATGACCCATTTGCAATACCGTCCGACCTACATCAATAACAACTACTTGTGCCAAGTTTCAAGTCGATACCTGGTTTCGTTCGGAAGTTAGCGTGATTTCAACAGACGGACGGACGGACATGCTCAGATCGACTCAGAATTTCACCACGACCCAGAATATATATACTTTATGGGGTCTTAGAGCAATATTTCGATGTGTTACAAACGGAATGACAAAGTTAATATACCCCCTTCCTATGGTGGAGGGTATAAAAATGGTACAAATTATATAAATTTTGTCGAAGATAATTTTAAATCCATTTAAAAAACAAGTATATACGGCCGTAAGTTCGGCCAGGCCGAATCTTATGTACCCTCCACCATGGATTGCGTAGGAACTTCTACTAAAGGCTGTCATCCACAATCGAATTACTTGGGTTGCGATAACACTTGCCGATGGCAAGGTATCGTAAAACTTTTTAACACTGTCTTCTAAATTGTAAGTTAGTCCATAAGGGGTATATATTAAACAAAAAAAAGGCCGATTAAATACGTATATAATTCAGTTTGACAAAATTTTCTATAGAAATAAAATTTTGACAAAATTTTCTATAGAAATAAAAACTTGACAAAATTTTCTATAGAAATAAAATGTTGACAAAATTTTCTATGGAAGTAAAATGTTGACAAAATTTTCTATAGCAATAAAATTTTGACAAAATTTTCTATAGAAATAAAATGTTGACAAAATTTTCTATAGAAATAAAATGTTGACAAAATGTTCTATAGAAATAAAATGTTGACAAAATTTTCTACAGAAATAAATTTTTTACAAAATTTTCTATTGAAATAAAATTTTGACAAAATTTTCTATGGAAATAAAATGTTGGCAAACATTGCTATAGAAATAAACTTTTTACAAAACTTTCTATAGAAATGAAATTTTGACAAAACTATCTATAGTAATAAAATTTGACAATTTTTACATGGCTACTAGAGGCCATATACTAACGAAATGTACCAAATTTCAACCGCATCGGATGACTTTTGCTCCTGCAAGAGGCTCCGGAGGTCAAATCTGGGGATCGGTTTATATGGGAGCTATATATAATTATAGACCGATATGGACCAATTTTTGCATGCTTGTTAGAGACCGTATACTAACATCAGGTACCCAATTTCAAACGGATCGGATGAATTTTGCCCCTCCAAGAGGCTCCGGAGGTCAAATCTGGGGATCGGTTTATATGGGAGCTATATATAATTATGGACCGATATGGACCAATTTTTGCATGGTTGTTAGAGACCATATACTAACACCACGTACTAAATTTCAATTGGATCGGATGAATTTTGCTCATCTAAGAGGCTCCAGAGTTCAAATCTGGGGATCGGTTTATATGGGAGCTATATATAATTATGGACCGATATGGACCAATTTTTGCATGCTTGTTAGAGACCGTATACTAACATCAGGTACCCAATTTCAAACGGATCGGATGAATTTTGCCCCTCCAAGAGGCTCCGGAGGTCAAATCTGGGGATCGGTTTATATGGGAGCTATATATAATTATGGACCGATATGGACTAGTTTTTGCATGGTTGTTAGAGACCATATACTAACACCACGTACCAAATTTCAATCGGGTAGGATGAAGTTTGCTCCTCCAAGAGGCTCCGGAGGTCAAATCTGGGGATCGGTTTATATGGGAGCTATATATATTTATGGACCGATATGGACCAACTTTTGCATGGTTGTTAGAGACCGTATACTAACATCAGGTACCAAATTTCAACCGGTTCGGATGAATTTTGCCCCTCCAAGAGGCTCCGGAGGTCAAATCTGGGGATCGG
Organism: Haematobia irritans; assembly: GCF_050003625.1. Classification (NCBI taxonomy): domain Eukaryota; kingdom Metazoa; phylum Arthropoda; class Insecta; order Diptera; family Muscidae; genus Haematobia; species Haematobia irritans. The sequence goes on along the minus strand of NC_134401.1, from coordinate 128,405,131 downwards.
TTTATATGGGGGCTATATATAATTATGGACCGATATGGACCAATTTTTGCATGGTTGTTAGAGACCGTATACTTAGACCACGTACCAAATTTCAACCGGATCGGATGAATTTTGCTGCTCCGGAAGGCTCCGCAAGCCAAATTTGGGGATCGGTTTATATGGGGGCTATACGTAAACGTGGGCCGATATGGCCCATTTTCAATACCATCCGACCTACATCAATAACAACTACTTGTGCCAAGTTTCAAGTCGATAGCTAGTTTCGTTCGGAAGTTAGCGTGATTTCCACAGACGGACGGACAGCCGGACAGACGGACAGACGGACAGACGGACAGACGGACGGACGGACGGACATGCGTAGATCGACTCAGAATTTCACCACGACCCAGAATATATATACTTTATGGGGTCTTAGAGCAATATTTCGATGTGTTACAAACGGAATGACAAAGTTAATATACCCCCATCCTATGGTGGAGGGTATAAAAATGTGAAGTTTTGAAAATATTTGAAGTCAAACGGTTCAGAAAATCGTTAGAATCCATTAAAAATCATAAAAAATATAAAATTTTTTATTTGGCAAAATATTACAGAATTTTTTAATTCACATCCAAAACACTGAATTCGGTTCACGCTTTAAGAAGTGATACAAATTCAGTGCAATGGCTGTTGAAATGGTGGACATCCGTCCTATGACAAGCTCATGTTAAATTCATCGCTTCTGCGCCAATTTTGCACCATTTCCGGATCCAAAAAGAACATTTTTGGTGGACGTTTTTTTTTGCGAGGCTTTTCTTGCTGGGGTATTTATCGGTCATATGAACATTTTGCCAACATTTTCACACTATCATCGAGCCATATTTATGAACATTTACACAATCTCATTTAATGATTTCAAAGGACTTTGACATGAAAATTGTTTTTGTTCACCATGATATCGATTTTGAGAAAGCTTTGGTTTGAACAGAACTACTCTTTTACGAAGTAAGAAAGAAGAACACTAAGTGTTCTTCACTGTATTCGTTTATAATAACATGCCTTAATTGAATAGTAGCCTTAGTCTAATAACAATGTTTATAATAAAAAAATAATTTCATTTATATATTATATATTATTTTAAATTTTAAGATTTAAATGAAGAAGGAGTGCGACCAAATCGAATAACAATCAGCGATACTGAAATGAATTCCGTTACGTTTCCTTTGTATTCTTACATATAATCACTAATAGCCTGACTAAAAGGTAGCGTAATAGTCTTCTGAAGTTCAGATTGTTGGCTTAGCTTACTATGGTTTGAAGAGCACTATACATGCGTTGGGTTAAAATGTTACAAAGCCATATTTTCAGTACGTTTATACGAATGATTGTCTTCACATACCCATACATATATGAATTTTGCCACAGAAGTTTTGTATGTGAGTTAAACACTGTAGGACATATACGTTTGTCTCTTTGTATGTGTGAGTGTGCTTGTAAAAGAGATAGTAACGTAATCGTGTAATAACAGTGAAATGATATTTTGATTGGTTACATTGATTGCCAAAGAAGATGGGCCACCACTACGGGTATGAGAATAATCGCATGAAATCAAATGAAAGACAACAACAACAGCAAAAATCATTTGATTCAAGTGTTATTGGTATTTTGATTTCATTCTTTTACTTATTTCGTGGACATTGAAGATAGTCATATCGCCACAAAAGCAACAGCAATTGCAAAGTACCAAAAATAAATGAGTCATCAAAAACAATGGCTTATTTGGAATTTTCTGATTTCCAGTTATAAGTATGAAATGTGGCACAAAATTGATTTCTGTATTTCTCCAATATGCAAACTATGTGGGATTTTATGAATTTATTTTATTCATTGGATTTAATGAGTATGGTATAAGTGTAAGATTAAGTTAAGAATATATATTATACCCTGCACCATATTGTAGACCTACATTTTCGATACCACCTCAAATCCTTCAAAATTGTTGGGAGTCATATAAAGGTTTTTGTTGCCATATTTTATTCAAATCTGAATTGATTGCACAACTTTGTTAGACCTCTTAGAAAATCTCTACACTTCCAATTTAAATTGGCTAATGCCCTGGGGCGGAGCACAATGTTAGTAAACAAATATGGGAAATATTGAAATCTAAAACTATTTCTATGCAATTTCCCAAAATTGTCGTTACAATTTATCGGTCGATAGATATATATGAGAGGTAAAGGAATATTTTAGTAATTTTTAACAGCTTTCCTTTTTGCAGGGGCAATTTTAGAAATGTAAAGTAAATCGGAGGAATTTTGACCTCCGATGGTAACGCGAGTCTAAATCGTACGAAAAAGATTTATATGGGAGCTATAAATAAATCTGAGCCGATCTTTTTATACCCTCCACCATAGGATGGGGGTATATTAACTTTGTCATTCCGTTTGTAACACATCGAAATATTGCTATAAGACCCCATGAAGTATATATATATGTTATATTCTAGGTCGAGGTGAAATTCTGAGTCGATAGCCCCCATAAAACCGACGCTCTTGGAGAAGCAAAATTCATCCGATCCGGTTGAAATTGGTACATGGTGTTAGTATATAGTCTTTAACAAACATGCAAAAATTGGTCTACATCGGTCCATAATCATATATAGCTCCCATATAAACCGATCCCCAGATTTGGCTTGCAGAGCCTCTAAGAAAAGCAAATTTCAACCGATCCGACTGGAATTTGGTACATGGTGTTAGTATATGGTCTTTAACAAACATGCAAAAATTGGTCCACGTCGGTCCATAATTATATATAGCCCCCATATAAACCGATACCCCGACTTGGCTTGAGGAGCCTCTAACACCGGTTGAAATTTAGTACGTGGTGAAATTTGATACCTTGCACTAGTATATGGCCGCTAACAACCATGCCAAAATTGGTCCATATCGGTCTATAGTTATATGTAGCCGATCCCCAAAAATAATTTACCAAAATTTTTGTCTATAGAAAATTTTGTCAAAATTTTATTTCTATAGAAAATTTTGTCAAAATTTTATTTCTATAGAAAATTTTGTCAAAATTTTATTTCTGTAGAAAATGTTGGCAACATTTTATTTCCATAAAAAATTTTGTCAAAAATTTATTACTATACAAAATTATGGCAAAATTTAATTTCTATAGAAAATTTTGTCAACATTTTATTTCTATAGAAAATTATGTCAAATTTTATTGGTATAGAAAATTATGTCAAAAATTTTATTTCTATAAAAAATTTTGTCAAAAATTTATTACTATACAAAATGTTATCTAAATTTTATTTCTAGAGAAAATTTTGTCAAAATTTTATTTATATACAAAATTTTGTCAAACTGAATTATTTACGTATTTAATAGGCTTTTTTTGTTTAATATCTACCCCGTATGGACTAACTTACAATTGAGAACACGGTGTTAAGAAGTTGTAAGATACCTTGCCATCGGCAAGTGTTACCGTTCGATTGTGGACGACAGTCTTTAGTACAAGTTTCGTTGCAATCCATGGTGGAGGGTATATAAGATTCGGCCTGGCCGAACTTACGGCCGTATATACTTGTTAAAATTTGGCATGTATAGTAAGAATGTTAATTCTACTTCTTGTGAAAAATTTCACGTAAATCAGTGAAAACTTCTGGGGTCATATAATCTGAATCTGAACCGATTTGATCCAAAATCAATAGAGTTCTTTTAAAGATTCTGCCAAATAAACCTCTACAACTAAGAGGTGCTTCATAAATTTTCCATAAAAAGTAAAATTTTAACAAATTTGCTATTGAAATAATATATTGACAATATTTTCTTAAAATTTTGAGAAAAATGCCTAAAGAATTTTGACAAAATATTCTATAGAAATAAAATTTTTACAACATTTTCTATATAAATAAAATTTTGAAAAAAATTTTCTATATAAATAAAATTTTAACAAAATATTATATAGAAATAAAATTTTTACAACATTTTCTATATAAATAAAATTTTGAAAAAAATTTCTATAGAAATAAAATTTTGACAAAATTTTCTATATAAATATAATTTTGACAAAATTTTCTATAGGAATAAAATTTTGACAAAATTTTCTATAGAAATAAAATTTTGACAAAAATTTCTATAGAAATAAAATTTTGACAAAATTTTCTATAAAAATAAAATTTTGACTAAATTTTCTATATAAATAAAAGTTTGACAAAATTTTCTATATAAATAAAATTTTGACAAAATTTTCTATATAAACAAAATTTTGACAAAATTTTCTATATAAATAAAATTTTGACAAAATTTCTATAGAAATAAAATTTTGACAAAATTTTCTATAGAAATAAAATTTTGACACAATTTTCTATAGAAGTAAAATTTTGACAAACGAGTTATTTTGGATATTATGTCTCGTATTATATTGCGTTCTATAATAGCAATCTAAATTTGAATTTTATTCTTATAAATTAGGTATAGGAGAGCAAATTAATCAATGTCAAAACCTCAATATAAAACCTTCACACAATTTCTAATTGCAATACGACTGAGCTTATGTTCAAACTACGATGAGTTATCGATGCTATTGTGTTTTCCCAACGAACCATAAAATTTTTGCACAATATTGCGGCAAGACTCTTACCACATACATAGTACTCGTACATATGGAAACCCCATCTACACCCACAAAAATCAAAAACGTCCCTGAAACAATACTCATCATAGAAATATCCTACAAAAACAACAACGAAAAAACCAAAAAACAACAAAAACTAAAAACAAGTTTACACAAAACTTGCAGCCAAAAGTCATTTGGAAATGAGGATAACAATGTTATGATTTAAGCTCATTATAAACCATTTTCACTTGTTTCACGGTTTTATTTCCGATTGCCCTGGCTTATGGTTTTGTCTGCGATGTACTCGTACTCATCGTATATGGGCCACTCGAACTTACCGAGAAGTTTTCGTTTTGCGTTTTTTTTTTTTGATTATGGTGCGCATTTCGAAATTTACTAGAAAGTTCATAACCTACATATGGCAGCTCGTGACCAAAATGATAGGCAAACTCGGTTACAAAATAAAAGTGAAAAGGTCAGATGTAGAGGTTGTAACTTAGTTAACATCATGGTAATATGGTGGTTGTGTTAAAGTGCGGGGAAAAAGCGAAAATTACAAACCGTAAATTAAATCTCATTACGAGTTTTTTTATTTGCCCAAAATGGCAGCTGCAGCGGAAATGCAGAGTCAAATTAATGGTAGAGTAATCAGTGTTATGCATTGGCCCTGCAAAGGACATACAGTAAGTGTAGCAGGCGGCGTGTTAGTCACTTGTTAGCCCAGGTCCCATAGATGTTCATATGTTTTGTTATATTTTGCCATTTCAATTTCATGTTATTAGGTGGAATAGAAAGAATTAAAAATGTTCCCATAATGTGTCTAAAATATACAGTGTTTTTAGAATATTAAATATATATATATATTTAGAGAAACTACAAAAAGGGCGTAATAAAATGAGCCACAAAACCTAAATGAAACAGGGCCACAAATGTGACGCTTCATAATGAATATTAGCTCAAGGGAAATGATTCCCAATAAAATGTAAGTGAAGCATTAAAATCAGCGTTGCAACAATGAATTTTTATTTTAGACCAAGATTTTTCCAAAATTGAACCAAAATTCGTACCCGAGGACCCTTTTTCCAAATTAAGTCATTTAAAAGTTAAAATTTTTCCAAAGTTTTACTTCGATAGAAAACTGTGAAATTTTTATTTCTATTTATTTTATAGAAAATTTTTGTTAAACTTTTTATTTCTATAGAAAATTTTGTCAAAATTTTATTTCTATAGAAAATTTTGTCAAAATTTTATTTCTATAGAAAATTTTGTAAAAATTTTATTTCTATAGAAAATTTTTTCAAAATTTTATTTCTATAGAAAATTTTGTCAAAATTTTATTTCTATAGAAAATGTTGTCAAAATTTTATTTCTATAGAAAGTTTTGTCAAAGTTTTATTTCTATAGAATACTTTGCTAAAATTTTATTTCTATATAAAATTTTGTGAGAATGTTACTTTTATAGAAAATTTTTTAAAAAATTTATTTCTATAGAAAGTTATCACAAAATGTTTTTTCTATAGAAAGCCGTCCAAAATTTTATTTCTATACAAATATTTTGGCAATTTTTTTTTCTATAGGAAATGTACGCAGAATTTTTTTTAATGTTATTTCTACAGAAAATTTTGCAAAAATTTCATTTCTGCAGAAAATTTTGTCAAAACTTTATTTCTATAGAAATTTTTTGTCAAAATTTTGTTTCTATAGAAAATTTAGTCAAAATTGTATTTCTATAGAAAATGTTGTCAAAATTTTATTTCTATGGAAAATTTTGTCAAAATTTTATTTTTATAGAAAATTTTGCCAAAATTTTATTTCTACAAAAAATTTTGCCAAAATTTCATTTCTATAGAAAATTTTGTCAAAATTTTATTTCAGTAGAACATTTTTTCAAAATTTTATTTCTATAGGATATTTTGTCAGAATTTTATTTCAATAGAAAATTTTGTCAAAATTTTTTTTCTATAGAAAATTATGTCAAAATTTTATTTCTATAGAATTTTTGTCAAAACTTTATTTCTATAGAAAATTTTGTCAAAATTGTATTTCTATAGAAAAATGTTGTCAAAATTTTATTTCTATAGCAAATTTTGTCAACATTTTATTTCTATAGAAAATTTTGTCAAATTTTTATGTCTATAGAAAATTTTGTCAAATTTTTATTTCTATAGAAAATTTTGTGAAAATTTTATTTCTATAGAATATTTTGTTAAAATTTTATTTCTTTCGAATATTATGTTAAAATTTTATTTCTATGGAAAATTTTGTGAAAATGTTGTCAAAATTTTATTTCTATAGCAAATTTTGTCAACATTTTATTTCTATAGAAAATTTTGTCAAATTTGTATGTCTATAGAAAATTTTGTCAAATTTTTATTTCTATAGAAAATTTTGCAAAAATTTCATTTCTACAGAAAATTTGGAAAAACAACCGATTTGACGAAAATGGACCAAAATGGCAACCCTGATTAAAATGGACCTCAAAATATAAGGAGGTCTCATTTTCCTTTTTGATTTAAAAGACCGCGTGAAAATGAACCCTAACTGAAAAAATTAAATATGGTTACTCAGTATACATCTCTTGGGAATCGCTTTAGCTCACTTAAGACTCTGCCCATAGGAGATGCGACACAATGTTATCCATAACAAAAAAAATTGTCTATGGTTGCCGTTGTCAAATCCCACACTCAAAAACATTAAAACCACCAGGAAAAAAAAATCGGTTAATTTTAGAAAATTTTATCTAAACTGAATTACAAAACCAGATGTCTCACCGATTGCACAAAACGAAGTAAATATTTTTCGACAAATTCAAGAAAATTTATTATACGTAATTAAGTTCTTCACTTGCTAAAAAAATTTCTAGTTGGAGGGAATCAATTGGAGTTCAAAATTGCAAAAATTACTTTAGTGCCATAGGTAGTTCAAGATGGCGCATTATTGGTAAAATTTTTAAATTTTAATAAATTCTGAACTATTTTATGGGAGACACGAAATTTGGATAAAGATTTCCTTCATTCATTTGTATATAATTTTCCCTCCTTTTATAGTTCACTTAACTAGTGTGCACAAAAAATTATTATAGCCAATGAAATATTTTCAAATCACAATAATCCCAAAAAGGAAATGGGGGTTTATTTTCATTTGAAAAGATGGGGTTTATTTGCATTACGCAAACGGGCCCGATAATAATATAAAGTTTTATTTGCGGAAAATAACCTTATGTCTGATAGCTTAAACATATGGTAAAATTCTAAAAATATAAAGTTACTTCACAAAAAAAAATGGTGTTGTTGTTTTCCATATAATTTTTTGGGCTCCTAATTTATTTAGGTTTTGGGGCTGTTTTTCATGGGGTCCGTAGTCATACCCACAACGAAAAGGTGATGGACAAAATTTTCAGGGACCAACAGGGATTGATCCACAGGGATGATTTCATAAAAACAAAACTAAACTCAGAGCCATGAAGCACCCCAGAAAAAAGCGCCGCCAAAAATTTAATGAAAATACTCTTTTTGGATCCGGAAGTGGTGCAAAATTGACGCAGAAGCGATGAATTTAACATGGGCTCATCATAGGACGGCTGTTGTAATAGTGCACACAACAGCCATTGCATTGAATGTGCATCACATCTATAGGTGTGAACCGAATTCAATGTTTTGGATGTAAATTAAATACATTCTGTGATATTTTGTAAAAATTCACAATTTTTCCAGATTGGATTTAGAATTTTTTTAACAAAATTTAAATGATTTGTACCATTTTACGAATTCTTACTCTGTTTTTAACCTATTTGAAATAAAAAAGTTAAAATTACCCATTAAAAGTATGAAAAAGGCATGTTATAAAAAAATCTAATGAGAATAACTTCCGGGGTAGTTAAAATAAAGAACATCATTGGGAGTGCATCCTCTGGAAGTGCTTTTAAAGTTGTGCCTTTGGAAGCACTTCAAATTTTTTTGCTGGGACTGTTTTTATAACCAATCCATTTCTCTGGTACAGGGTGTAATAAGTTTGTATGTAACGCCTCGTAAATAAAACCAATCAGACCCTCTTGGCTTAGAATATCAATACTCTTAAAATAAAAATTCAGCGATATCCGTATGTCTGTTCGTTTATGTATTTTTGTGTTCAACGTAGATATCTTAATTTGCTTCCGATCATACCTTTTTATGGCTTAAGACCAATATTTCGATGTGTTACAAACGAAATGACATAAATTTACAAAAATTAACAATCATTGTTATTATTATATGTAGACTAAATTGGGCACATATTTCGTGTTTGAGGATTTATTTCATGGGGACGTACTTCATAGAGCTATGATTGTGTAAAGTTAGGTATAGAGGCGGCCCCTCATTTCATGCTCACTTAGACTATTCAGTCCATTGTGATACCACAGTGGTGAACTTATCTCTCACTGAGTGGTGTCCGATTTCATGTTTAGATGAATGACATGGACGTAATTTTTATAGACGAATCCGAACAATGTTTCGCATTTCGATGAAACCACTTGCAGAAGCTTTGAAAGCAGTGTTGCCAGTATTGGTGATTGGGGATATTGTTTGGGGGTATATTAACTTTGTCATTCCGTTAGGAACACATCGAAATATTGCTCTAAAATCCCATAAAGTATATATATTCTCGGTCGTGGTGAAATTCTGAGACGATCTAAGCATGTCCGTCCGTCCGTTCGTCCGTCTGTTGAAATCACGCTAACTTCCGAACGAAACAAGCTATCGTAGTTGTTAGTGATGTAGGTCGTATGCAAATGGGCCATACTGGACCACTTTTACGTATAGCCCCCATATAAACCGATCCCCAGATTTGACCTTCGGAGCCTCTTGGAGGAGTAAAACTCATCCGATCCGGTTGAAACTTGTTACATGGTATCTAACAATCATGCAAAAATTGGTCCATATCGGTCTATAATCATATATATCCCCCATATAAACCGATTCCCAGATTTGACCTCCGGAGCCTTTTGGAGATGCAAGATGCATCCGATCCGGTTGAAATTTGGTACGTGGTGTTAATATATGGTCGTTAACAACCATGCCTAACTAGGGCCATATCAATCTATATATAGATGTAGACTGATATGATAAATCAATCCCCAGTCACACAAAAATTGGTCCATATCGGTTCATTATTGTATATAGCCCCCATATAAAGCGACCCCCATAATTCAATTCTGGCTCTCTAATTACCGCGCAAAAGTTCATATCGGTTCGTAATTATTTGTAGACTTATCTTTTTTGTCTAATATATACCACGCATGGACTAACTCACAATTTAGGAGACGATGTTAAGAAGTTTTAAGATACCTTGTCATCGGTAAGAATTACCACAACCCAAGTAATTTGATTGTGTATGACAGTCTTTGGTAGAAGTTTCTACGCAATCCATGGTGGAGCGTACATAAAATTCAGCCTGGCCGAACTTACGGCCGTATATACTTGTTAAAATTTTAAATAGAAAACTTTTTTATCTTTATTGTACGGCTCACAATAGGGTGAAAATGGAGCATTTGTACTAGAACCGACACGGAATTTTATAATGGGGGAGTAGGTTAGGTTAGGTTAGGTGGCAGCCCGATGTATTAGGCTCACTTACATTATTCAGTCCATTGTTATACCACGGAGGTGAACTTCTCTCTTATCACTGAGTGCTGTCCGATTCCATGTTAAGCTCAATGACAAGGGACCTCCTTTTTATAGTAGAGTCCGAACGGCGTTCCACATTGTGAAACCACTTAGAGAAGCTTTGAAACACTCAGAAATGTCACCAGCATTACTGAGTTGGGATAAAGGGTGATACGGTCAAAATTTGGTCAGGGGAAAACGCGTGTAAATCGGTGAAATCGTTTATTTAAAAAATTAAATTAAATTTCTTTTTCAAGTTCAATTAGTATAAAATTCAGGAAAAATATTCAGTTAGGCTTTCGCTTTTCCAAATCCGAATTGCCGGCCCTCACGCTTGACACCTGCCATCGGATTTTGTACAGCCACCTTGTCCACCTTCTTCGCCGCAGAAAGCCAGTTTGCCTTGAACTGCTGCTCGTCCTTAGCAGTTTTTTTGGTCTTCCTTAGATTCCGCTTGACAATAGCCCAGTATTTCTCAATTCGGCGGAGCTCTGGCGTGTTGGGAGGGTTATTGTCCTTGGGAACCACCTGCACGTTGTTGCCGGCGTACCACTCCATGGCCTTTTTACCGTAATGGCAAGATGCCAAATCCGGCCAAAACAGTACGGAACAACCGTGTTCTTCAGGAAAGACAGCAGACGTTTATTCAAACACTCTTTCACGTAAATTTCTTGGTTGACAGTCCCGGAAAATGCTGCTTTTCAAGCCACAGGTACAGATGGCTTGCCAAACCAGATATTTCGTTGCGAACTTTGACCGTTTTATGTGCTTGAAAATATCTGCTACCTTTCCCCTTCCTTTTTCCGTATAAAACTCCTGTCCCGGAAGCTGCTTGTAGTCGGCTTTGGCGTAGGTTTCGTCGTCCATTACCACGCAGTCAAACTTCGTCAGCATCGTCGTGTACAGCCTCCGGGATCGCGCTTTGGCCGTCGTATTTTGTTTATCATCGCGATTTGGAGTCACTACCTTCTTGTAAGTCGATAGTCCGGCTCGTTTTTTGGCTCGATGCACGGTTGTAGACGATACACCCAGCTTATTTGCGGCATCTCAGAGAGAGAGGTTAGGGTTTCGCTTGAAACTACCGGCAACTCTCTTTGTCGTCTCAGCGGCTTCCGGTTTTCGATTTCCCCCCGATCCAGACTTCTTGGCTGTCGACAAACGTTCCACAAACACTTTAATTACATTTGTAACGGTTGATTTGGCAACTTTAAGCGATTTTGCCAGCTTTGCGTGAGAGTAGCTCGGATTTTCGCGATGCGCGAGCAAAATTTTGATACGCTGCTCTTCTTGCTTGGACGGCATTTTGACAACTGAAGAGTGAATTCCAAAATCAAAATAGGAGCAACATTCTACACACACACACACACACCTTCAAAATGAGGGGTGTTCACGTTTTTTAAATGCAAAATTGAAAGAAATACGTCAAGTTTATATTGACCAAATTTTGACCGTATCACCCTTTAATCCACCGCTGAAAAACTTTTTGGTGTTCGGTCGAAGCAGTAATCGAACCCACGAACTTGTGTATGCAAGGCGGGCATGCTAACTATTGCACCACGGTGGGGAAGTAAAGGCTAATTTATAATGTTACTTAGCTTGACTAAGACATAATTTTTCAATTGTAAAATTGTGATGACTCGGGCCTTATTGTATCCCCCTCATCAGTGTTCATCACTGATTTGGATCACATATCTCATAAATATAGAAATGATAGAGATGGTTTACCTTCATATTGATCTACCAATCAATTTTACTACTTAAGTAAATACATGGTGACGGAATTCCCATTTTCATCTCTTGAGCATTTGAAAGATGATTTTCGGTGATTCCAGATGATATTTTGCAAGCTGGTATGGCAAACATTTTGTTTTTTTTTTTTTTTTCAATTTTTAATTATTATTTCCAGATTCCAGATGATATTTTGCAAGCTGGTATGGCAAATATTTTGTTTTTTTTTCAATTTTTAATTATTACTGATTTTCTAAAGCAGAGTATATTTCATTAGTTTTCGTAAAACTTAAAAAATAAACAAATTTTTGGGGATTTTTGTGGGGAATTTTAATCTAAATTGGGGACTTTTAAGGACGATAGCTTAGCAATTTGGGGATAAGAGCCAGAAAAATACTGTTTGAAGCACTCAGAAATGCAACCAGAATTACCGGGATCGATGGGAACTAGATGAAAACCTATGATCCTCCGTATCTAAGGCGGGCATACAAACTATTGAAGGCATTGTAGCGAATTGTATGAAGAGGACCAAGGACCGGCTAAGATACAGATATAGATCGTATCATCTTCGACCGTTTTGGATTGAAACGACTGTTTTAGATTTTCGTTATTTGCTTTGACCATACGCGCAGAGAAGGAATATGATCACCTCAACCATGTTTCAAGAGCAAAATGTTATTTTTGGATGTTGACCATGTAACATTTTTATGGCAAAAATATTCTTTTCTCACCAAAAATAATATGCTTGCCGAAATCAGACACATAATCTCCGAGAAAATAACATGGTTACGACAAACATGTTACATGGTCATCATTCAAAAATAACATTTTGCTCTTGAAACATGGTTGAGGTGATCATATTCCTTCTCTGGGTGTAGTTATATGTGGTAATTTGAACTTTTGAAATTTAACCACCGTCATCAAAATGCCTTGTGATTACAACCACATTTACTATCATGAACACACACTCACTCACACATTCAATGACATTTGCAATAACCATTTTCCGAGCCGATTTCGAAATTCTTTGCTCTAGCAAACGTAGGCATTGTCCATTTATTGGGTTAACACCTTTTTATGACTACAACATACCAACATATCACTATCCACTACTACCATTTTGCCATATCATTTTGTGTAACAATGCGATTAGCATTGAATCGCTTTTGGCGATACTCTGGCAAAATGTTCACTTTGCCATGCCATGGCAATTATTTAATGGTTTCCGGTAACATATACGCGCTCTCCACCTCTCACTGCTCCCTTAAAATAAGGTCAATTTAGGTTAATTTTATGTAAATGGTTTTTAATAGATTTTATGGACCACACAGTTTAACTTTGGCCAATTGTGTTAGAGCACAATGCTCATTATGTTGTGGTCAGTAATGCTGGAGATTACTAAAGCAACAACAAGAACAAAAAAAACCGGTAACAGAACAGAAACAATAAATTTTGCCATGGCAAATATATAAAATGAGTACTTTAGGTATTGTGATAGTTAGTTACTATGTACGTTTTGCAGTAATAAGAGAGATTTGTTTGTAAGGTAAATATTGGGTAGTTTTAATCAAAAAATTGCTAACTACAATATGGTACCTTTACGGCCATTTTCATGTATCTGCCTTAGAATTTAACTCTCAGTTTAAAGAAAGTAAAATCGAAATATCTTCTCTCCGGTTAATTTTAACTGAAAATTTTTTAGCAGTTATGTTCCTAACTGGCATATGGAATATATAGAAAATATGACAGATATGTCCATAGTACGGTTTAAAAGTTCGTTAGTTAACGTAGCACTAACGGACCTTCCAGAAAATGGGGGTTAATATGTTAATGACCTAAAAATTTATCTAATTGGGTTGACCCTAAAAAAAAGTAAATATTAAAAATACATATAAAATTGAGATAATCCTAATACCATGTATAAATAAAATTTATTCAGGATTTGTATCTATAGGTCTACAGGAATCCAAATTTCAGCTAGATTAAATAAAAATTAAGTGTTCCCGATGCTCAGGAAATTGATATAGGTAAACATGCAAAGAAAGTCTAAAGTCGGTCGGGGCCATTCGACTATATTATACCCTGCACCACTTGGTAGTTCCACATTTTTTATACCATATCAAATCCGCCAGATGTGTTGCCATATACATACCTTTAAATCTGACTCCATCTAGGCAAAATTTGTTTTTGCGACTTTTCGACTTAATAGTGACGATTTTACAAGAAACATGTACGTATTTTAGCCATATTTGCTAAAATCGGAAGAACATATATATGGGGGCTTTGTCTAATTCTAACCCGATTTTGATAAAATTTGGCACACATTGCTAAAATTGTAAGTGAACTCTCAGTGCAAAACTTCAAAATTTTCGAAATGAAACTTTGGCCTCCGTCATATGAATCTAAATCGGGCGAAAGACATATATGGGAGTTATATCTAAATCTGAACCGATTTTGACCAAATTTGGTCAAATCTGTGCAGGGTGTTCCACGTGTGGAGCAGGGTATAAAAATACTTAATATCATTGTAACTAAAGAAATATTTCGACAAATTAGATTCCATTATGGTTTTTAATCGAACAACGAAAAACGAAGTACTGGATTTCAAAGTGTATTTATATGGGTGAAATTTCACGGTGATATCAAAAGCAAGTTTTACTAGAATATGTGCTGAATTGATCATTGCCCATTTTTAACAAATTAAAATATCGATTTTTTACCCTATATATACTCTTGATAAAGGTACAATTTTAAGGCAATATAGCAGTAGAACCTAACGTTCTTAATTTTTGCAGGCATGTCGAGTTCGATAATGGACAATTTTGTGATGTAGCACCCATCTTCGATTTTTTTTAAGAAAATTTTCCCAGTCAAAAATGCTCATTAGATTTGTCAGAAATTTTAAGTTATTTGAGATCCATAAATAAATGCGGAAATTTCCCGTCGGCCCAGATTTTGTATATGGAGATAATTACTTGAGAAATCTCCATGTACATCCGATGTCCTTTGAAGCTGTAATGTTAAATTAAAGCTCTGCCAACGTGCCATTTGAGCCGGCCCTTTTGTTTGTTTCATCAAAGCCACTAGAAATTCTCTCCATAACTGATAGACATTAACTAATCGATGTTTCACCATTTTAAAGGGTGGTTAAATTGTAAGGGCCGATGTTGAATGTGAACCACATCTAAACGCCAAGTTTTTTTCCGAATTTTATTTCACATTTCTCTATTTCAGACTTACTCAATTTGAACCATGGAGAGATACACAATCCAACAACGTGTTAAATGGTTGCAAGAAATGGCAACAGTGGATGATCAATTTTCGAAGAAAATCATCTTGGCCGCCAAGATCATGTGATTTGACACCGTTGGACTTTTTTCTTTGGGGTTATTTGAAAGAAAAGGAGTACGTCGATAAACCAGCAACAAGGATATAAAGGATGAGACAACTGGACACATTAACGGCATAGAACCTCCATTATGAAGGTGTACCACCGACGTCGCGGTGCCCATTTGGCCGATATTTTGTTCCATACATAATTGAGTAATACCAATATATCATAATAAAATACAATAATTTCCTAAATAGTTTGTGTTTTATTCAAAACCAACATCGGCCCTTGAAATTTTAACCACCCTTTACTTCTATAGAAACAATATTCGTAACTGTCCAGCTATTCCTGTCATCTGTTGTATGGTAGTGGTTATTTAAAATCAGGGATCCGGAGCGGTCCATTTTTTTCGCTCCGCTCCGCTCCCGCTCCGGAGAAAAGAAAACCGCTCCGCTCCACGCTCCGCTCCGAGAAAAAAAAAATCGCTCCGCTCCGCTCCACGCTCCGCTCCGCTCCTCTTCGAGAAAACTATAGTACAAACATTGTATAATTTGTTCAATTAAGTTTTATTTTATGGGGGCACAGCGTGACCCCATTTGTCGAAATCGGGCGATACATATATATGGGAGCTATATCTAAATTTGATCCGATTTCTTCCAAATTCAATAGCGTTCGTCCTTGTGCCCAAAAAACTCCCTGTACCAAATTTCATCAAAATCGGTTAATAATTGCGACCGGAATCCTTTGAACAACAAATACATGGACAGACGGACGGACGGACACCAAGCGCTAGATCGAGGTGGTTCTGAGTCGATCGGTATATATTCTATGGGGTCTAAAATCAATATTTCTGGTAGGCACATTTTTTGGCAGATCAAACTTATTATACCCTAACCACTATGTGGTTTAGGGTATAATGACTTTAAAACAATGTGTTGAAACATTTTATTAATTTTGAAGATTTTTTCAGAAATATTAAATCCATTTTGACTTCATTAAAACGAATTTTTCATTCATATTAGGATACATATTTTTATGTCGAATCAGTTAGCTATAAGGACAGACTTCATTGAAAAGTTTAGAGACTTTTAGACAAGGAAAAAACTTTATTTCAGAGAAATACGTCTTCTATTCTAGGCAAAATTCGTATTCGTATTTTAAGCATGTGAAATATTTGGCCTCCCGACAATATTCTTTGCGGTGCACCATCTACTATTTAATATGTGATAGAAACCAAATTTACGAAAATGGACCAAAATGGACCAAATTCTGTTTGGTCCGACCATCGGACCAAATTTAAAAATTAGAAATATTTTGGACCAATTTTGGTCCGATCGGACCAAAACGGCAACGCTGATTGGAATTGAAAGTCTATACACAGAGTAGAAGTAACTACTCTCCGAAAGTTTTTTTTTGTTTTGCAACAGACGTAGAGAAGAGGTTTTGTTATATTTGTAATGTGTGTATGTTTATGTTTGCAACTACTTCCATCGAAATCAGTCCGTGGTATACCTACGAATATTCTTACTCAGATCTAGTGTTACCTAATTTCGCTTTTTCCCCTTTATTGTAAAAATACATTTTCGAACAGCGTTTTTAAGAAATGTTCGTTCTCAAAAAAAGTAGATAACATGCAATAATACAAATCAAGTCATTAGTTTTCAATGTGAGAAAAAATTAAAATAAATGTATATGCCAACCAAAATTGAAACTATCCATAATTTTAATTAAATTTTCGAGAACTAATATCAGAAGTAAGAGAAGAAGTAATGCTAGGATATAGTACAATAGTAAAGCAAATATGAATGTCCTTACACTGAAAAAAAGCATGCCTGGTTCCAAAGATTTTGTCTTTACTTTAACAGTTTGGGTATTAATTCCGAGCCAAAGAAGCGGAGAATACAAGTAGGGATACTTTAAAGACGCAATTCTCTTTTAAATTTGGGGGTTATGTACTTGCTTCTAGGAAGCAAATGTTAATTTTTAATTTTTTTAGATTTTTTTCGTCAGTTGTTATCAAAATCCTTTAAAAGCGAGTTAACGACAATTTTATTTTTCATATTAAGACTCGACTTGCAGTAGAAATTATGCTATGTTTCAAGTGAAAAGCGTCTTTAAAATAAAGTGTTGAAAAACATGTCTTATTTTTTAACGATTTTTTGCTTTGTAGGCAAGATGCAAAAAGGAAACAAATTTAAAGACAATTTTATTAATTTTAAAGAATTTTTCTCAATTATTAAAGTCACGTTGACCTTACCTCAAATATTTTATCTTTCATGTTATGATACACATTTTTAAGTAAAATCAGTTAATTATAAGGACATTACAACTTCATTCAAAAGTTTATTGACTTTTGGACAAGGAAAAAAACTTTATTTTAGAGAAATGCGTCTTCCATGTTAAGCAAAATTTGCATTCTTATTCTAAGGACATGAAATCTTTGACTTAATGACAATATTTTTTTCAGTGTAGAAAACTAAAAAATTAAATATAATTAAGATTTAATTGCATTTATTTGACGTTCATTACAAACATCTTTGTAGTAATACGGGATGAAATTGATCGAAAGTACTGTTTACTTTTACAACACATACTAGAGATATATTTTGACATTTGCCGTTTTTGAAAACAATTACTAAAAAAACACGTTGTGTTTTCCCCAATGTACGTACGTACAAAAATACATATCGTATTTTAAACGTTTACTCACACTACGCTAAGTACTAGCTATATTTGAAATTACCTACACAGTGTAATTTCAAAGTTACACATTTCATTCAAGTAATATTTTATTCGGAGCGGAGCGGTTTTTCATTTGGAAACCGCTCCGCTCCCGCTCCGCTCCGGATTTTAGAAATACCGCTCCGGCAAAAAAAGGGCTTGCTCCGCTCCGCTCCACGCTCCGCTCCGGATCCCTGTTTAAAATTCCGCTCGTCATAAGTTATGGCAGTTTATGTTTATTTTATATATCCGACACATTAAATTTTTTAACATCTAAACTTTCTATCTGATTAGCCCGAATAGATTTATTTTTTATAAAATGCCTATATAGACTAATACCAGTAAACTTGTGGAAGCCTAACTATTTTTTGAAATTTTGTGTTTTTATAAATTCATATTGTGGATATTGTTGCTATTTACCCATATTTTGATGTGGTCTCTATATAGTCTTTTGTCGTATTTCAATTTATTGGCCTGAAATTAAAATGCTGAGATTTGTCGTCGAGTCGTATCAAAAATTAAAATTAGATTTCTTTTGGACATATAAACACATATGGCAAAATAGAATACTTATACATATATGTTATAATCAATTTAGGTCAATAATAACAAATTAATTAATGTGTTTTTTTTTTTTTTTTTGGATTGATTGATTTGTTAATCCATAGCCTTAAATTTGATTTTCATCTTTGTTATACCCAAGACAATAGTTTCGCACCGTAGGGGAATATTGCTGCATAAAACAGTCGATTCATGGAAGTATTGTGTTTGGTAGCGTATACGCAACATTGCAACAATTTAATTAGCACCCATACGCCACAGTGTATGCATAATGTTATGAGATCATAAAAAGGTTATTATAACACTCAATATAACATGACGAATTACAAACACTCCAAAACACATAATGTACCATCAAAAATGATGAGAATGAAACACATATAATGAGAAATTCATTATGAGTTTGCAAAAGAAATAACTTTAGAGAACTATCGTAAAAATCACTTAAACTCATCATCTCATGACTGTGTGGCAATTACAATAATAAGTTCATCACATCATCGCCATCGCCATCATCATCATTGTTGGTGTACAACATTGTGTTTGTTTCATTTGTGATGTTATACTCTCAACACCCGTAACATTAACTTACTATACACAATTAAGCTCTCTAAGGTACTCATACTCTAGTTCATTTGCACCCACACACACACACACACCAACATACAAGAACACTCTACCTCACTATGGATCTCTTTGTTGCTGATGAATAATAATGATGGGTGTGCAGTGTTAGTAATGGGGACTCTGTTAGCATTACTATTCCTGCTGTTGATGTTGCTGCTATTGTCGTTCTCAATACCTCCGAGGCAACAAAGTGTTAACTTTAATAACAGCATCAGCAACATTAACTCTTTTAGCAACAATGATGCTCTCGCTCATCATTTAGAGTGCATGAACAACACTTAACGCACCTAGAGCTACATCCACATTAAAGTTTTTGTGTGTAGAAGGATGAATTGTACGCATTATGTATTACGTGCTACAGAAATGCTGTAAAGCGGGATCTCTTACTTTTTGTTATAACGAACGAAAGTGGCAAAATATAACATTTGCAAGTTTTGAAATAAGTCTCTGGTAATGAAACTATTAACAAAGGCACACAACTTTTGTTTAATAGAATTCGTTTCTCATGCCACTTGCTACATGAACTGGTGTCAGAACAATGGGTTGGAATAAAGTGGAATGTTTATCAGATGATTTGTACACTTTGCTAAGCAATATTGCTGCAGAGATTTACCTCTTAAGCCAAACCGATCACCATCTACGAAGAGGATCCTGAAGTACTTACAATATTTTAGAGAGCATTTGGTTTTCTAAATGCTTCCAAAATAAGTGTGATAAAGGTTTTAAATTCGTAAGACCTTGTCGGACCAAATAAGAGAAATGCAGTAGTTCGGGTCCCAATTTGTGGACTATTGTGAAGCGAGAAGTGTGAGTCTGTCTGTCATCATTAGGAGAAAGTAAACAGTTTTAAGCCTCGAATTCGGTTAAGAATTGTTTTCGTTATAACGAAAGTGGCAAAATATAACATTTGCAAGTTTTGAAATAAGTCTCTGGTAATGAAACTATTAACAAAGGCACACAACTTTTGTTTAATAGAATTCGTTTCTCATGCCACTTGCTACATGAACTGGTGTCAGAACAATGGGTTGGAATAAAGTGGAATGTTTATCAGATTATTTGTACACTGTGCTAAGCAATATTGCTACAGAGATTTACCTCTTAAGCCAAACCGATCACCATCTACGAAGAGGATCCTGAAGTACTTACAATATTTTAGAGAGCATTTGGTTTTCTAAATGCTTCCAAAATAAGTGTGATAAAGGTTTTAAATTCGTAAGGCCTTGTCGGATCAAATAAGAGAAATGCAGTAGTTCGGATCCCAATTTGTGGACTATTGTGAAGCGAGAAGTGTGAGTCTGTCTGTCATCATTAGGAGAAAGTAAACAGTTTTAATTCGGTTAAGAATTTGGTAAAGTACAAGCATATGCTGGATTTGCCTTCGATGAAGATCGCGCCTCATGAAATTCATATAACTCTCAGATGACTTTTTGAATATCATAAATATATAGAAAACATTCAGTAAAACAGTTAAGTTTATGATGTGTAGTCTCAGACTGCATGACCATGTAGAATCCTGTCGGCATAATTATGATCTGTGGACGAAATTTATGAAAGGCAGCAGGCTTTCAATACTGCCTTTAGGAAATTTTCCAAATAATGTTAGCCATAGTTTAGTTTTTTGTAATAATTCTGCAACTTTTGAACGGATAAAGATATCAATATAGTTTTTTCTTTGTGTGAAAGCTGAGATGTTTTGCTCTAAGCTTGTAAGTCACTAGTGGGTCCACGAGCTGACCTGGGGGCGTTGAAAGTTGGTCACCTCGAGGGTATCCAATTTTGTTTTAGCTGTTAAAATATGAACTGAATTCGATGATTTTTTCTTTGCTGGATAGATGTTGTAAAACCCTTGAAAAAAATTCGCTAGCGTGTGCAAGTATATTTTATAGTTTGCAAGATATGGGCTCCACAATTTATTTTTGTGCAAAATTTTAACAAATTGGGGTCAGTATTTTGAACCTACAGGGTACGTTTTTGGACCGATCCTTTTCTTATATTAACTGCAATCTCTACAAATTCTACGAATTTAGAAAAAAATTGGGTACATATGTGCTTTAGAATTTGAAAACTGCCGATTTTGGCACAAATTTCAAGCAAATCTAAGCAAAACTTTGGCTTCTGGGGCCATAATGTAGTAACACCGGATTTTGATAGTATTTTATATGGAACCAGAAGCTAGAGTTTTCCTTGGATTTGCTTGAATTTGGTGGAAATCGGTTCAGATTTTGAGAGCTCCCATACATATCTATTGTCCGATTCACACTCACATGACCACCGGAAACTAAAATTTCACTCCGAGACCAGAGTTTCACTCTGATTTACTTGACATTTTGCACAAGTAGCAGAATTAACATTCTTGCTACACATGCCGAATTTGTTTGAAATCGGTTCAGAGTTAGATATAGCCCCACATATATATCTTACTCCCGATATGCACTTATACGGCTCGAGAAGCCAGATTTTTTTCTCTGATTTGTTTCCAATTTTGCACAAAGAGTATATTCGATAGTATAGTCAAGTGTGACGAGTTTGATTTTAATCGGTTTAGATTTAGGTATAGCCCGCATATAAACGTACATTTGTAGAAATGCATTTTACCCAAGTTAGTGATGTTAAGTGATGTTAATCATCGGCCTAAATATAATATATCGTTGGAAAGGTACTTGAGAGAACTTTACTCTTATGTAATTGAAAAAAAAATAAAATAAACAAAAATAACGAAATTTTTTTTTTAGGGTAAGTATTTTTTTTTTTAATTCCGATCTTTTGAGTATTAAAAAATATGAATTCAATTTTTGAACTAATTGTGATCTCATTATGATTTTTATTTTTTTTTGCAGGGAAAATTAAGAAATATCGCTAAATACACCATTTCCAAGATTAATATAAAAAATCCCCAAAATCCCCAAAGTGGGGACAAATGTTAAAAAACAAGTTATTTTTTGTAATTTGCATATTTCTCAGCTGTTTACTGGTAGGATGTTAATCTGCTTTTAACCTATTTTAAATAAAAAAATAAAATTTCCCATTAAAAATATAAAAAAAACGAGTTATAAAGAAATGAACTCAAATGAACTTCCTGTGCAGTTAAAATAAAGAACCTATTTGGGAGAGCATTTTTGGAAATTCTTTTAAAGTTGTGCCTTCAGAAGAACTTCCAAATTTTTATACCCTCCACCATAGGATGGGGGTATATTAACTTTGTCATTCCGTTTGTAACACATAGAAATATTGCTCTAAGACCCCATAAAGTATATATATTCTGGGTCGTGGTGAAATTCTGTGTCGATCTGAGCATGTCCGTCCGTCCGTTGAAATCACGCTAACTTCCGAACGAAACAACCTATCGACTTGAAACTTGGTACAAGTAGTTGTTATTGATGTAGGTCGGACGGTATTGCAAACGGGCCATATCGGTCCACTTTTACGTATAGCCCCCATATAAACGGACCCCCAAATTTGGCTTGCGATCGCTCTAAGAGAAGCAAATTTTATCCGATCCGGCTGAAATTTGGTACGTGGTGTCCATATCGGTCCACTTTTACATATAGCCCCCATATAAACGGACCACCAAATTTGGCTTGCGATCGCTCTAAGAGAAGCAAATTTCATCCGATCCGGCTGAAATTTGGTATATGGTCTCTAACAACTGTGCAAAAATTGGTCCATATCGGTCCATAATTACATATAGACCCCATATAAACCGATCCCCCGATTTGGCTTGCGGAGCCTCTAAGACAACCAAATTTTATCCGATCCTGCTGAAATTTGGTACATGGTGTTAGTAATTGTCTCTAACAACCGTGCAAAAATTGGTCCATAACGGTCCACTTTTACGTATAGCCCCAAATAAACGGATCCCCAAAATTGGCTTGCGATCGCTCTAAGAGAAACAAATTTCATCCGATCCAGCTGAAATTTGGTACATGGTGTTAGTATATGGTCTCTAATAACCACGCAAAAATTGGTCCATATCGGTCCATAATTACATATAGCCCCAATATAAACCGATTCCCCGATTTGGCTTGCGGAGCCTCTAAGAGGACCAAATTCTATCCGATCCTGCTGAAATTTGGTACATGGTGTTAGTAGTGGTCACTAACAACCATGCAAAAATTGGTCCATAATGTAGTAGCCCCCATATAAACCGATCCCCCGATTTGGCTTGCGGAGCCTCTAAGAAACGAAAATTTCATTCGATCCGGCTGAAATTTGGTACATGGTGTTAGTATATGTTCTCTAATGACCATGCAAAAATTGGTCCATATCGGTCCATAATTATATATAGCCCCGTATAAATCGATTCCCAGATTTGTCCTCCGGAGCCTCTTGGAGGAGCAAAATTCATCCGATCCGGTTGAAATTTGGAACATGGTGTTCGAATGTCGTCTCTAACAAACACGCAAAAATTGGTCCATATCGGTCCATAATTATATAAAGACCCCATATAAGCCGTTCCCCAGATTTGATCTCCGGAGCCTCTTGGAGGAGCAAACTTCATCCGATCCGGTTGAAATTTGCAACGTGGTGTTAGTATAAGGCCGCTAATATCCATGCCAAAATTGGTCCATATCGGTCTATAGTTATATATAGCCGATCCCCAATCAAAAATTGGTCCACATCGGTTCATATTCATGGTTGCCACTCGAGCCAAAAATAATCTACCAAAATTTTATTTTTATGGAAAACATTGTCATTGTTATTTCTATAGAAAATTTTGTCAAAATTTTATTTCTATAGAAAATTTTGTAAAAATTTTATTTCTATAGAAAATTTTTTAAAAAATTTATTTCTATAGAAAATTTTGTCAGAATTTTATTTCTATAGAAAATTTTGTCAATATTTTATTTCTATAGAAATTTTTTTCCAAATTTTATTTCTATAGAAAATTTTTTCCAAATTTTACTTCTATAGAAAATGTTGTCAACATTTTATTTTGTCAAAATGTTATTTCTATAGAAACTTTAAACTTAATTATATACGTATTTAATCGGCCTTTTTTAGTTTAATATATACTACGTATGGACTACCTTGTAATTTAGAAGACGGTGTTAGGAAGTTTTAAAATACCTTGCCATCGGCAAGTGTTACCGCAACCCAAGTAATTCGATTGTGGATGACAGTCTTCAGCAGAAGTTTCTACGCAATCCATGGTGGAGGGTACATAAAATTCGCCCTGTCCGAACTTACGGCAGTATATACTTGTTTTTGCTGGGTTGTTCATAAACTGCTCAATTTGGAATAGCTTCTCAACGAAGAAAATCAAATCTGGAAACTGGCCACTCTCTTGCAAACGGAGATGTCGTAAAATAATTACTACAGAAAATATATATTTTCTTGATCAGGGAGAAATTCTAAGACGACATAACGATGCCTGATTGGCTGTTTATTGTAATCATTCTTCAGCTTTCAATAATGAACTTGTAGTGCTGGAATTTGGCAGAGCCATTAGTCAAGGTTGAATATGGGCTACATCGGTCCTGATTTAATGAAGCCCCCCGATTTTATTTGTTCAGAGCATGGAAGTGGTAAAAAACCTTTAAGTCATTACAGATTTAGGTTAGTAGAGATGTTTTAAATTTGGTATATAACCACGTTCACCGATATCCCGATTTGTTTTTTTTTTATATAGTACCAACCTTCAAATGATTCGTGTCAAATTTTGACGTGTATAGGTCAATTAGTTTGTGAGATCCACAAAATGATTTTGAATGACCGTAAAATGAAGTTGATCGAGATAGCAGAGACTTTAAAGATATCAAAGGAACGCGTTGGTCATATCATTCGTCAATATTTGGATATGCGGAAGCTCTGTGCAAAATGGATGCCGCGCGAGCTCACATTTGACCAAAAACAACAACGTGTTGATGATTCTGAGCGGTGTTTGCAGCTGTTAACTCGTAAAACACCCGAGTTTTTCTGTCGATATGTGACAATGGATGAAACATGGCTCCATCGCTACACTTCTGAGTCCAATCGACAGTCGGCTGAGTGGACAGCGACCGGTGAACCGTCTCCAAAGCGTGGAAAGTCTCAAAAGTCCGCAGGCAAAGTAATGGCCTCTGTTTTTTTGGGATGCGCATGGAATAATTTTTATCGATTATCTTGAGAAGGGAAAAACCATCAACAGTGACTATTATATGGCGTTATTGGAGCGTTTGAAGGTCGAAATCGCGGCAAAACGGCCCCATATGAAGAAGAAAAAAGTGTTGTTCCATCAAAACAACGCACCGTGCCACAAGTCATTGAGAACGATGGCAAAAGTTCATGAATTGGGCTTCGAATTGCTTCCCCACCCACCGTATTCTCCAGATCTGGCCCCCAGCGACTTTTTCTTGTTCTCAGACCTCAAAAGGATGCTCACAGGGAAAAAAATTTGCTGCAGTGAAGAGGTGATCGCCGAAACTGAGGCCTATTTTGAGGCAAAATCGAAGGAGTACTACCAAAATGGTATCAAAAAATTGGAAGGTCGTTATAATTGTTGTATCGCTCTTGAAGGGAACGACGAAGGGAAAAACGAATTTTGACAAAAAAAATGTGTTTATCTTTGTTAGACCGGGGACTTATCAGCCAACCTGTTATATATTTGTATCGTTATGGGGTGTTATATAATTGACTCCACTCGATAAAATCTTCACTTATTCTTATATTTTATAAAGATTTTTATCCCCTTCAAAAATATGCATTTCGTCCCATTGTGCACTATGCTAATCTACCCATATACAATTTAAATACAAGTACTTTGTCTTCAACACCAACTAAACGCATAATTCAAAACCAACAATGTTAGTTTTTCGAAAAAAAAAAAAAATACAATGATATGATGAGCATTGGACGAAAATAAAAATATGGACAAAATGAACAAGGAGACCCATACACACACACACTCACACACCCTTTATTAGTTACGTCTATGCACTCCATAGCAAGAAAGAAGAGTAAGTTTATGTTTTACTACTCTTCGTAATGCAAACAACAGCCCAGAGCCATTGTCTCCTCATTAAATAAAAGTGAGTTGTTATGTCCAGGACAACACCAACAACACCATCATGCAAATAAAGGATATTTGATAGATAACAAAGTGACATGATGCAAAAAGGCGCCAACACCAATGGTTCAAAGTTTTCCCAAAGTTTTTAGACATCCAGTAGAGGCAAGTTAATGTAATGAATGAAAATGGCAGAAAAGTAAAATGTTGCAGATTTATTATGACAATGGACAGCCCGGTACTGTGATGGTAATGCTTGTATTGTTAGTGTTTAGTCTGTACTGAGTTCTGTTATTATCAGTCCATGTGCAGACTTGACTCTAAATGTAAAAAGACAACAAAAAAATTGTCGTTTGGATGTTCTATCATACACTGAAAAAATATTTACGTAATACTAAAGATAACGCAACCTAAACTTTAGGATGCGCAATTTACAAATTACTACGGACAAATTTCTTTAAAATAACGAAATTTTATTTAAGATAAAGTTTATAATCTTTGCTTCAAAATTTTTTTTTTATTAATGTAGGACACAAATTTTGGTAAGTCGCATATCTTTGAACTAAGGCCAATTTTCCTTACACATAAAGAAACACATTTTGTATTTAAAGGAATCGTCCTTAAATTAACTGAAATATTGAATCTTTAAATTTAAGATAAAAGAGCTTCAAATATAGGCTAAGACTTATTTTGAGGATTTAGCATCTTAAGTTTATTTTTTTATTTTTTTTTTTTTATTAAGAAAACATGTACTTTGATGTATCTGTTATAATTTGGATTTTTAAAGTGTCATTTGTTTGTATATGAATAGCTCTATGAATATACCGCGAAAAGAGAATGAAAATTCGATAAATGGAATCTCTATTTTAATTTTATTGATCGCAACATAGGCCGCTAAAAATTTATTTATTTTAAAGAAGCCACATCTTTGCCTCGGAACACAAAAATCGAGAAAGTAGTACTTGCTCTGGAGAGAAATGGTATTAGCAGTGCCGTAACGAACTGGATTGAGGCAATGCTACGCCATAGGAACATCGTAGCTGAATTGGCAGACTACAACCGACAAGCAACTACTACAAGAGGGCTTCCTCAGGGAGGAGTGATATCACCTGTGCTCTGGTTGATTATATTGGATGAGATTCTTAGCGCCCTGAGTAATAGGGGCATAAAAGTGGTGGCGTACGCGGATGACATCGTCATAATGGTCTCAGGTAAATTCTTGGATACGATCTCGGACGTAATGAGCGAGTCGCTGAAGTCTCTAGCGGAATGGGCTAGTGGTGGTGGACTGGGAGTAAATCCAAGAAAAACGGATTTGGTGCTCTTTACAAGGAAAAAGAGACTGGTCGGTTACAAAGATCCGGAATTTCAGGGCACGAGATTGACACTCTCGAAATCGACACGTTATCTGGGGATTGTACTGGACTCGAGGCTAAATTGGCTAGAGAACGTAGCGGATCGTATGAAGAAGACTTATGCGGCGTTATACGCGTGTCAGAAGCTCGTTGGGGAGCGATGGGGGATGAAACCGGCCCTTTTCAACTGGCTATACACAGCTGTAATAAGGCCAGTAGCGGTATATGGATGTCATGTCTGGTGGCCCATCACTAACCATCACAATCATATACAGAGATTGGGCAGGATAAATAGAACGGCTCTTATCTATATGACCGGGGCGATGAGGACAACGGCCACAGCCGCACTGGAGGTATTGATGGGGATAATTCCATTGGACCTGCATATAAGGAAGACCGCGGAGGTCATACTGACCAGACTGAAGGGCCTGGACTCTTTGGTGAGCACGAGCTGCAGACACACGGAACTGATACCGTACGCCGGACGCCATATAAGAACGGACCATATGGCGCCATGGCATATGTTTGAGAGTGACCTGGACTCAATTATCCCGAGCGTTGAGGACTGGGACGTAAACAGGATACACTTTGGGAGTCTCAACATTTATACTGACGGCTCTAAAATGACAGAAGGTGTAGGCAGCGGAATATACTGCAAGGAGTTGGGACTTAAGGAGTCCTTCAAGTTGGACGAACAATGTAGCATTTTCCAGGCCGAGATATTTGCTACTGCAAAAGCTGCAGAACTTATATCGATGAGGCCGCTATTTAGATGCGATATCAGCATTTTCATCGATAGTCAGGCAGCTATTAAGGCCCTGGGCAATACGAACATAAGGTCGAAGGTAGTCAGCCGCTGTCGTAGAGAGCTT
Organism: Haematobia irritans; assembly: GCF_050003625.1. NCBI lineage: Eukaryota > Metazoa > Arthropoda > Insecta > Diptera > Muscidae > Haematobia > Haematobia irritans. Next base: position 128,376,707 of record NC_134401.1, on the reverse strand, counting down.
AAGGTTCTCACTGAACAGCATAATGTAACTCTGTGCTGGGTACCTGGACATTATGGCATAGAGGGGAATGAAGAGGCAGATATACTGGCTAAGGAAGGCGCAAGTAGTACGGAAAGCGTCATTTCGGACGTTTTTCCTCCGCTCTCTTTGTTTATTTACAGGATCAAGGGCAAATATGAAGGTTTATGGAAGAGACGTTGGGCTTCTTCTGTTGGATGTGAACAAACCAAATTGATGTGGGATGACAATAATACTAGGAACTCTGAGGTCCTGATGTCATTACAGAGGGAGGATGTAAGGTCTATGATAGGCATCATAACGGGACACAACACCTTGGGGAAACATATGGTAAGGATAGGCCTAGCAAGGGATGATATTTGTAGGTGGTGTCTGGACCCCGATGCTACGGAGGACTCTTTTCACTTCCTGTGCCAGTGTCCAGCACTATCTTTCAGAAGAAACAAGATACTCGGCTCTTATTTCTTTCAGACTTTGACCGACTTGCGAGAATGCAGCCTGAGGAATATCCTCGTCTTCATCAAGTCTTCGGGGTGGAGGAGCTAGGCGCTTCCAAGGATACACTATCATACAATGGACTCATTCCGGCCAGAAGATGACGGACACGTGGAGGAGAAGGAAAAAGAAGTTTAGAGGAATCACAATGGACCAACTATGGTCTAAGTGGACACAAACCCGCTAGTTCGGATTGGTGTCAACCTCCATAACCTAACCTAACCTTGCCTCGGAATCAATACCACAATCCTGAAGGGAAGGTCAAAATCTTTGGATCCAAGTAAACGTTTTTTTCAGTGTTGTAAGTACTAGTTGTGAAGTATTCAGGGTCTTTAAATTATACATAATGCCATTGTACATTAAGAGGGAATGGCGTATAAGTTGGGCATATATGTCTAATAAGGGATTGTAATATGTTGACATTTTCATTATGGTGTAAAGTGGATACCAAAAATATTAGCCGGAATCAGATCTTTACCCGATAACTTTTTTTGTTCTTTCTTCAAGGCCATATCTATTGACACTACCTTGTATGGACTAGTTTTATTAAAAGCTATCCTTCTTTCGATGAATTCACAATTGTGGACAAATATACACTGCAAAAATATTTACGTGATATTAAAGATTACGCAACCTAAATTTAAGGATGCGCAATTTACAAATTTCTTTAAAGTAATGAAATTTTAATTAAAATAATGTTTATAATCTTTGCTTCAAATTTTGTAAATTTACGTCCCTCCGTTAACGTCGCATGTCTTTGAATTACTGATAATTTTCCTTAAAGTAAAGAAACACATTTTTTATTTAAAGTTTTTTTTTTATACCCTCCACCATAGGATGGGGGTATTTTACCTTTGTCATTCCGTTTGTAACACATCGAAATAGTGCTCTAAGATCCCATAATGTACATTTATTCTGGGTCTTGGTGAAATTCTGAGTCGATCTAAGCATGTCCGTCCGTCCGTCTGTTGCTAACTCACGCTAACTTCCGAACGAAACAAGCTATCGACTTGAAACTTAGCACTAGTAGTTATTATTGATGTAGGTCGGATGGTATTGAAACTGGGCCATATCGGACCTCTTTTATGTATAGCCCCCATACCGACGCTCAGATTTGGCTTGCGGAGCCTCTTGGAGGAGCAAAATTCATCCGATCCGGCTGAAATTTGGTACATGGTGCTAGTATATGGTCTTTAACAAACATGCAAAAATTCGTCCACATCGATTCATAATTATATATAGACCCCATATAAACCGATCCCCAGATTTGGCTTGCGGAGCCTCTAAGAGAAGCAAATTTCATTCGATCCGTCTGAAATGTGGTATATGGTGGTAGTATATGGTCTTTAATAACCGTGCAAAAATTGGTCCACATCGCTCCATAATTATATATAGCCCCCATATAAATCGATCACCAGATTTGACCTACGGAGCCGCTTGGAAGACGAAACAACTTGACGACACTTCCCGAAGATAAATTTACAGATTTCACCTATGACGACTATATCAGATACTGGATTTATAAGAACCATTTTTGTTTCAGTTTTAGAGGAATTATTAACATCTCTTGTAAGTGTGCAAGAAAATTATAAAATAACGTCTTGATTTGAAATCTTAAATCTGTAGAAGTAAAATCGCCTTCTACACCCTTAAGAAGTGAAGTCGGTTTATATGGAGGCATTACCAAATGGACCGATAAAAACTTAATCCGATACACGTTTTTTGAGCCTAAAATACCAGAATATTTATAATTTCAGGCAAATCAGATAAAAACTACGGTTTATAGAAACCCAAGGAGTTAAACGGGAGATCGTTCTTATGGGGGCTATACTAAAATATTGACCGATACTCACCGTTTTCGGCACACCTCTTTATGACCCGAAAATACCTCTAGACTTTCAATTTCAGGCAAATAGGAAAAAAACTTCGGATTCTAGAAGCCCAAGAAGTAAAATCGGGAAATCGGTCTATATGGGGGCTATACCAAAATATGGACCGATACTCACCATTTTCGGCACACCTCTTTATGGTCCTAAAATACCTCTAGATTTCCAATTTCAGGTAAATTGAATAAAAACTGCGGTTTCTATAAGCCCAAGACCCCAAATCGGGAGGTGGTTTTATATGGGGACCATACCAAAACATGGACCGATACTCACAATTTTCGGCACACCTCTTTATGGTCCTAAAATACCTCTAGATTTCCAATTTCAGGCAAATTGGATAAAAACTACGATTTCTGTAAGCCCAAGACCCCAAATCGGGAGGTCGGTTTATATGGGGACTATATCAAAACCTGGACCGATATAACCCATCTTCGAACTTGACCTGCCTGCAGACAAAAGACGAGTTTGTGCAAAATTTTAGCACGATTGCTTCATTATTGAAGACTGTAGCGTGATTACAACAGACAGACAGACAGACAGGCGGACAGACAGACATCGTTATATCGTCTTAGAATTTCTCCCTGATCAAGAATATATGTACATTATATAGTCGGAAATCGATATTTCGATGTGTTACAAACGGAATGACAAACTTATTATACACCCGTCATTCTATGGTGGTGGGTATAAAAAAGTAAAATTCATCCGATTCGGTTGAAATTTGGTACGCGATGTTAGTATATGGTATCCAATAAACATGCAGGAATTGGTTCATACCAGTCCATAATTATATATAGCCCCCATATAAACCAATCCCCAGACTTGACCTCCGGTGCCTTTTGGAGAAGCAAAATTCATCCGATCTGGTTGAAATTTTGGTACGTGGTGGTAGTATATGATATTTAACAACTATGCCAAAAGTGCCGTAACGAACTGGATTGAGGCAATGCTACGCCATAGGAACATCGTAGCTGAATTGGCAGACTACAACCGACAAGCAACTACTACAAGAGGGCTTCCTCAGGGAGGAGTGATATCACCTGTGCTCTGGTTGATTATATTGGATGAGATTCTTAGCGCCCTGAGTAATAGGGGCATAAAAGTGGTGGCGTACGCGGATGACATCGTCATAATGGTCTCAGGTAAATTCTTGGATACGATCTCGGACGTAATGAGCGAGTCGCTGAAGTCTCTAGCGGAATGGGCTAGTGGTGGTGGACTGGGAGTAAATCCAAGAAAAACGGATTTGGTGCTCTTTACAAGGAAAAAGAGACTGGTCGGTTACAAAGATCCGGAATTTCAGGGCACGAGATTGACACTCTCGAAATCGACACGTTATCTGGGGATTGTACTGGACTCGAGGCTAAATTGGCTAGAGAACGTAGCGGATCGTATGAAGAAGACTTATGCGGCGTTATACGCGTGTCAGAAGCTCGTTGGGGAGCGATGGGGGATGAAACCGGCCCTTTTCAACTGGCTATACACAGCTGTAATAAGGCCAGTAGCGGTATATGGATGTCATGTCTGGTGGCCCATCACTAACCATCACAATCATATACAGAGATTGGGCAGGATAAATAGAACGGCTCTTATCTATATGACCGGGGCGATGAGGACAACGGCCACAGCCGCACTGGAGGTATTGATGGGGATAATTCCATTGGACCTGCATATAAGGAAGACCGCGGAGGTCATACTGACCAGACTGAAGGGCCTGGACTCTTTGGTGAGCACGAGCTGCAGACACACGGAACTGATACCGTACGCCGGACGCCATATAAGAACGGACCATATGGCGCCATGGCATATGTTTGAGAGTGACCTGGACTCAATTATCCCGAGCGTTGAGGACTGGGACGTAAACAGGATACACTTTGGGAGTCTCAACATTTATACTGACGGCTCTAAAATGACAGAAGGTGTAGGCAGCGGAATATACTGCAAGGAGTTGGGACTTAAGGAGTCCTTCAAGTTGGACGAACAATGTAGCATTTTCCAGGCCGAGATATTTGCTACTGCAAAAGCTGCAGAACTTATATCGATGAGGCCGCTATTTAGATGCGATATCAGCATTTTCATCGATAGTCAGGCAGCTATTAAGGCCCTGGGCAATACGAACATAAGGTCGAAGGTAGTCAGCCGCTGTCGTAGAGAGCTTAAGGTTCTCACTGAACAGCATAATGTAACTCTGTGCTGGGTACCTGGACATTATGGCATAGAGGGGAATGAAGAGGCAGATATACTGGCTAAGGAAGGCGCAAGTAGTACGGAAAGCGTCATTTCGGACGTTTTTCCTCCGCTCTCTTTGTTTATTTACAGGATCAAGGGCAAATATGAAGGTTTATGGAAGAGACGTTGGGCTTCTTCTGTTGGATGTGAACAAACCAAATTGATGTGGGATGACAATAATACTAGGAACTCTGAGGTCCTGATGTCATTACAGAGGGAGGATGTAAGGTCTATGATAGGCATCATAACGGGACACAACACCTTGGGGAAACATATGGTAAGGATAGGCCTAGCAAGGGATGATATTTGTAGGTGGTGTCTGGACCCCGATGCTACGGAGGACTCTTTTCACTTCCTGTGCCAGTGTCCAGCACTATCTTTCAGAAGAAACAAGATACTCGGCTCTTATTTCTTTCAGACTTTGACCGACTTGCGAGAATGCAGCCTGAGGAATATCCTCGTCTTCATCAAGTCTTCGGGGTGGAGGAGCTAGGCGCTTCCAAGGATACACTATCATACAATGGACTCATTCCGGCCAGAAGATGACGGACACGTGGAGGAGAAGGAAAAAGAAGTTTAGAGGAATCACAATGGACCAACTATGGTCTAAGTGGACACAAACCCGCTAGTTCGGATTGGTGTCAACCTCCATAACCTAACCTAACCTTGCCTCGGAATCAATACCACAATCCTGAAGGGAAGGTCAAAATCTTTGGATCCAAGTAAACGTTTTTTTCAGTGTTGTAAGTACTAGTTGTGAAGTATTCAGGGTCTTTAAATTATACATAATGCCATTGTACATTAAGAGGGAATGGCGTATAAGTTGGGCATATATGTCTAATAAGGGATTGTAATATGTTGACATTTTCATTATGGTGTAAAGTGGATACCAAAAATATTAGCCGGAATCAGATCTTTACCCGATAACTTTTTTTGTTCTTTCTTCAAGGCCATATCTATTGACACTACCTTGTATGGACTAGTTTTATTAAAAGCTATCCTTCTTTCGATGAATTCACAATTGTGGACAAATATACACTGCAAAAATATTTACGTGATATTAAAGATTACGCAACCTAAATTTAAGGATGCGCAATTTACAAATTTCTTTAAAGTAATGAAATTTTAATTAAAATAATGTTTATAATCTTTGCTTCAAATTTTGTAAATTTACGTCCCTCCGTTAACGTCGCATGTCTTTGAATTACTGATAATTTTCCTTAAAGTAAAGAAACACATTTTTTATTTAAAGTTTTTTTTTTATACCCTCCACCATAGGATGGGGGTATTTTACCTTTGTCATTCCGTTTGTAACACATCGAAATAGTGCTCTAAGATCCCATAATGTACATTTATTCTGGGTCTTGGTGAAATTCTGAGTCGATCTAAGCATGTCCGTCCGTCCGTCTGTTGCTAACTCACGCTAACTTCCGAACGAAACAAGCTATCGACTTGAAACTTAGCACTAGTAGTTATTATTGATGTAGGTCGGATGGTATTGAAACTGGGCCATATCGGACCTCTTTTATGTATAGCCCCCATACCGACGCTCAGATTTGGCTTGCGGAGCCTCTTGGAGGAGCAAAATTCATCCGATCCGGCTGAAATTTGGTACATGGTGCTAGTATATGGTCTTTAACAAACATGCAAAAATTCGTCCACATCGATTCATAATTATATATAGACCCCATATAAACCGATCCCCAGATTTGGCTTGCGGAGCCTCTAAGAGAAGCAAATTTCATTCGATCCGTCTGAAATGTGGTATATGGTGGTAGTATATGGTCTTTAATAACCGTGCAAAAATTGGTCCACATCGCTCCATAATTATATATAGCCCCCATATAAATCGATCACCAGATTTGACCTACGGAGCCGCTTGGAAGACGAAACAACTTGACGACACTTCCCGAAGATAAATTTACAGATTTCACCTATGACGACTATATCAGATACTGGATTTATAAGAACCATTTTTGTTTCAGTTTTAGAGGAATTATTAACATCTCTTGTAAGTGTGCAAGAAAATTATAAAATAACGTCTTGATTTGAAATCTTAAATCTGTAGAAGTAAAATCGCCTTCTACACCCTTAAGAAGTGAAGTCGGTTTATATGGAGGCATTACCAAATGGACCGATAAAAACTTAATCCGATACACGTTTTTTGAGCCTAAAATACCAGAATATTTATAATTTCAGGCAAATCAGATAAAAACTACGGTTTATAGAAACCCAAGGAGTTAAACGGGAGATCGTTCTTATGGGGGCTATACTAAAATATTGACCGATACTCACCGTTTTCGGCACACCTCTTTATGACCCGAAAATACCTCTAGACTTTCAATTTCAGGCAAATAGGAAAAAAACTTCGGATTCTAGAAGCCCAAGAAGTAAAATCGGGAAATCGGTCTATATGGGGGCTATACCAAAATATGGACCGATACTCACCATTTTCGGCACACCTCTTTATGGTCCTAAAATACCTCTAGATTTCCAATTTCAGGTAAATTGAATAAAAACTGCGGTTTCTATAAGCCCAAGACCCCAAATCGGGAGGTGGTTTTATATGGGGACCATACCAAAACATGGACCGATACTCACAATTTTCGGCACACCTCTTTATGGTCCTAAAATACCTCTAGATTTCCAATTTCAGGCAAATTGGATAAAAACTACGATTTCTGTAAGCCCAAGACCCCAAATCGGGAGGTCGGTTTATATGGGGACTATATCAAAACCTGGACCGATATAACCCATCTTCGAACTTGACCTGCCTGCAGACAAAAGACGAGTTTGTGCAAAATTTTAGCACGATTGCTTCATTATTGAAGACTGTAGCGTGATTACAACAGACAGACAGACAGACAGGCGGACAGACAGACATCGTTATATCGTCTTAGAATTTCTCCCTGATCAAGAATATATGTACATTATATAGTCGGAAATCGATATTTCGATGTGTTACAAACGGAATGACAAACTTATTATACACCCGTCATTCTATGGTGGTGGGTATAAAAAAGTAAAATTCATCCGATTCGGTTGAAATTTGGTACGCGATGTTAGTATATGGTATCCAATAAACATGCAGGAATTGGTTCATACCAGTCCATAATTATATATAGCCCCCATATAAACCAATCCCCAGACTTGACCTCCGGTGCCTTTTGGAGAAGCAAAATTCATCCGATCTGGTTGAAATTTTGGTACGTGGTGGTAGTATATGATATTTAACAACTATGCCAAAAGTGGTCCCTATCAGTCCATAATTGTATAACATATAGCCCCCATATAAACCGATCCCGAAATTTGGTTTTAGAGTCTCTTGGAGGAGCAAATTTCATCCGAGCCAGTTGAAATTTGGAACATTGTGCTAGTATATGGCCGTTAACAACCATGCCTAACTAGGTCCATATCGGTCTATAGATATATATATAGCCCTCAGATACATCGATCCCCAATCACACAAAAATTGGTCCATATCAAGTTCATAATTGTATATAGCCCCCATATAAGCGACCCCATATTTCAATTCTGGCTCTCTACGTACCGTGCAAAAGTCCATATCGATTCGTAATTTTTTTGTAGACTTACCTATATGTTACATACCTTTTTTGTCTAATACATACATACTAAGTATGGACTAACTCACATTTTAGCAAACGATGTTAAGAAGTTTTAAGATAACACAACCCAAGTAATTCGATTGTGGATGACAGTCTTTCGTAGAAGTTTCTATGCAATCCATGGTGGAGGCTACATAAGATTCGGCCTGGCCGAACTTACGGCCGTATATACTTGTTTTTTGTAAACTAGTGTTATTTTTGATCTATGGTGGTGAGTACTTAAGATTCGGACTAGGCGAACTTTTAGCTGTATATTCTTATTTTTATACCCTCCATCATAAGATGGGGGTATGTTAACTTTGTCATTCCGTTTGTAACACATCGAAATATTGCTCTAAGACCCCATAAAGTATATATATATTCTGGGTCGTGGTGAAATTCTGAGTCGATCTAAGCATGTCCGTCCGTCCGTCCGTCTGTTGAAATCACGCTAACTTCCGAACGAAACAAGCTATCGACTTGAAACTTGGCACAAGTCGTTGTTATCGATGTAGGTCGGATGGTATTGAAAATGGGCCATATCGGTCCACTTTTACGTATAGCCCCCATATAAAGGGACCCTCAGATTTGGCTTGTGGAGCCTCTAACAGAAGCATATTTCATCCGATCCGGCTGAAACTTGGTACATTGTCTTGGTATATGGTCTCTAACAACCATACAAAAATTGGTCCATATCGGTTCATAATTATATATAGCCCCCATATAAACCGATCCCCAGATTTGGCTTGCGAAGCCTAAAAGATAAGCAAATGTCATCCGATCCGGCTGAAATGTGGTACACGATGTTAGTATATGGTCTCTAACAACCATGCAAAAATTGGTCCACATCGGTCCATAATTATATATAGCCCCCATATAAACCGATCCCCAGATTTGGCTTGCGGAGCTTCTAAGAGAAGCATATTTCATCCGATCCGGCTGAAATTGGGTACATGATGTTAGTATATGGTCTCTAACAACCATGCAAAAATTGGTCCACATCGGTCCATAATTATATATAGCCACCATATAAACCGATCACCAGATTTGACCTCCGGAGCCTCTTGGAAGACCAAAATTCATCGGATTCGGTTGAAATTTGGTACGTGATATTAGTATATGGTATCCAACAACCATGCATGAATTGGTTCATATCAGTCCATAATTATATATAGCCCCCATATAAACCGATCCCCAGATTTGACCTCCGGTGCCTTGTGGAGAAGCAAAAATCATCCGATCTGGTTGAAATTTGGTACGTGGTGGTAGTATATGATATTTAACAACCATGCCAAAAGTGGTCCATATCAGTCCATACTCATATATAGCCCACATATAAACCGATCCCGAGATTTGGTGTTGGAGCCTCTTGGAGTAGCAAATTTCATCCGAGTCAGTTGAAATTTGGTACATTGTGCTAGTATATAGCCGTTAACAACCATGCCTAACTAGGTCCATATCGGTCTATAGTCATATATAGCCCTCAGATAAATCGATCCCCAATCACACAAAAATTGTTCCATATCAAGTTCATAATTGTATATAGCCCCCATAAAAGCGACCCCCATATTTCAATTCTGGCTCCCTACGTACCGTGCAAAAGTCCATATCGATTCGTAATTATTTATAGACTTACATACCTTTTTGTCTAATATATACCACGTGTGGACTAACTCACAATTTAGAAAACGATTTAAGATACCACAACCCAAGTAATTCGATTGTGTATAACAGTCTTTCATAGAAGTTTCTACGCAATCCATGGTGGAGGGTACATAAGATTCGGCCTGGCCGAACTTACGGCCGTTTATACTTGTTCTTAGGTCAGTTTCCTAATGTTTCCATGAATCTCGCTCCAAAATATTTGAATTTTCTACATAGCTATGAGTTTGAGAATTTGCTTTTCATTTTTTGTTTAGTTCTAAACTATTTGGGGATATTTTAGTTAGTTTTCATAAATGTTACATATTTTTTTTTAAATTTTCCAATTGACCTCGGACATCATTGCTCAAAGTATTATTAAGAACATGAACTTTTTTAGTAGCATTTAGGATTAATTTATATTGAAATTTATGTTATATTTGGCTATCTTACAAATCAACTGAGAGACTCATTATGCCATCACATGTTGTAGGGTAACACACAAGTATTTCAAATCTTCTAAGTACATCAACAAATAAGTACTCATTTTAATTACATTTCCCACTCTTCATCAAAACTCTTCTCCATTTTTCCCACTTTGGCCGATTACGAAAATAATGTATAAAAAATATCGATATGCGTGCCTTAGAATTTTTCTATTAGTTAGCTTGCATGTCACTCAAAGATACCATGCAAACATTGGGAACAAGTAATAGATATAGGAAAAAAAAACATTTCCCCAAAACATGATTAATTGGTCGACATTTTGTAAGCCCATAAAATAAATAACCCTTTGACATAAACAGACAAAATAATAAATAACAACAATTCTGTGTAAGGAAGAATCTATTTCCTCCAATATGCACTCGAACTTGTTTAGTTGTCGTTGAGCATTAGGTCTTGGGAAGAGGAAAAGTTCACACACATATACACACACACACACTCGATATCATCCCATAGAAACAAATATCAAATTTCCGGTCAACTACAACTAAGTTCAAGGATAAATAACAAATGTTGTCGAGACAAACTATTACAATAAATGACACGAAACGCCACATGACAGGACATTGAAATACCAAACACATGTCCTGAACACTCATACACACACACATACACACAGCAATGCATCCCATTTAGTTTCCGTATTTTTGTACCCATGTTTGCCTTCCTTTTGGACATATAGGCGAAAAGAACAAAAAAAAAAAAACAAAAATATTATCTTTCTCATGATAAATATAGCATGTAAAAGATGAACTTTTACTTTTGATCGATTCCTATGGAAAAAAGGTCAAATACAAATATTCAACAACTTAAAGTCAAAATGTCAGACTGTAATTAATATCATGCCATTAAATGAACCCAATATCAAATTCGAATGAGATAAATTGGATTTTTTGCTACATGCTATATAAAGCAGATATATAAGGCAAGGATAACGGTGAATGAATTTACAAATACAGTGAAAAATTTTTTTAGCAAATTCAAGGTTTAATGATGGTTAATATCAATCTAAGACAAAGTCCTTTTCATTTCTATATTAGCTTCTTATTGACAATATAGTGTGGCTGATATGTATTCCAGCCAAATTCAGGTTGCTTTCATTTTTAAACCGATGACAGGTTTACAAAAGCATTTCGGTCTATAACATTCAGAAATAACAGATACTGGCATCGCGATGCAACACCTATTGAAAAATGAAGTTTCACAAATTGCAAGAGCTTATCTAGGCACACACAAACTTAGAGAGAGAGATAACTCCTGTTTAAAGATAAAATGTCGAAATATTACGTATATATAGCTTAAAGGCATTTACAAAATCAATGTTTCTAGTGGTCATTATTATTATTTGTTTATTTTCTATAGAAATACAATTTTGACACACTTGCTAGATTGGTAGAATTTTTATATATTTGGTAGATTTTGTAAAATAACTAAGGGATACTTCACAAATATCATGCAGACATAAAAAAAAATTCTATAAAAATAACATTTTGAGAAAATTTTCTATAAAATAAGATTTTGAGAAAATTTTATATAAAATAAAATTTTGAGAAAATTTTCTATAAAATCTTGAGAAAATTTTCTATACAAATAAAATCTTCACACTTTCTATAGAAATAAAATATTGACAAAGTTTTCTATAGAAATAAAATTTTAACAAAATCTTCTACAGAAAACAAGTTTTGAAAAAAATGACAAAATTTTCTATATTAATAAAATGCTGAAAAAATTATGTACAAAGAAAAATTTTCTGTACAAACAAAATGTTGACAAAAATTATTTTACAAAGATTTATTTCGGCATCATAAACATTTTTCTCGGAAGGTTCAAGTGTGGTTCACTTTAAGTTTAGTGAATTACAAGAATTTATTCTGATAATTCACTAACTCTGTAACTCAGAGTTGCAATATCTTAATTCACTGTGATCCTAAATTTAATCTGTGTTTTGTTTTCATTTCTATTTCAATTTTATATTCAAATTGTCCGTTCAAACTTTATGTTTAAAAACTGTGATATAATATAAGTATTTAAATGTAAATTTTGAGAAAATAATTTTACGCAATCCCCTGGAAGAAGTCAACAAGTATTGACGAAACGTTGGGATAAAAATGTAAAAAGGTTTTCTTCTTTACATCAATGAATTTAGGTCCAATTAACTAAATAAAACAAAAAGTTACAAAAATTTTCTATAGAAATAAAATGTTGAGAAAATTTTCTATAGAAATACAATTTTGAGATAATTTTCTATAGAAATACAATTTTGAGAAAAATTTCTATAGAAATAAAATTTTGGGAAATTGTCCACAGAAATAAAATTTTGACAAAATTTTTTAAAGGTATACAATTTTGACAAAATTTTCTATAAAATCTTAACAACATTTTCTATAGAAATAAAATATTAACAAAATTTTCTTTAGAAACAATATTTTAACAAACTTTTTTATAAAAATAAAATTTTGAAAAAATTATCAAAAAAAATTAACAAAATTTTCTGCAGAAATAAAATTTTGTATACAAATAAAATTTTGACAAAATTAAATATTGTTGTTTTTTGATTTCAGCTTAAAACCATGCATTGAATAAACTACAAGTGTAGCTTAACCAACAGAGGAAAAGAATTTGGCAAAGCCCTATAGACTGCAAGATGGTTGGATGGACGCATGTTTCGGAATTGCCACATTCCTCATCAGCATCCTCTACTTGCAGCAAAACTATCAACCAATTATCAGAATAAATTCAGGCAGGCAAAATAAAATTTTTACAAAATTTTCTACAGAAATAAAATTTTGAGAAAATTTTCTATAGAAATAAAATGTTGAGAAAATTTTCTATAGAAATAAAATTTTGAGAAAATTTTCTATAGAAATACACTTTTGAGAAAGTCTTCAAATTTAAAGTTGGTGGAATTCTAGTAAAAGTGGTATATTTTTTACTTTTTGATAGATTGGAATAAATTTCGATGTTCGGTAGATTTTGTAAAATATTCCTTTCAAACTAAGAGTTACTTTATAAATTTTTATAGAAATAAAATTTTGACAAAATTTTCTACAATAATAAAATTTTGAAACATTTTTCTATAGAAATATAATACTAACAATATTTTCTACAGAAGTAGAATGTTGACAAAATTTTTTATAGAAATAAAATTTTGAGAAATTTTCATATAGAAATAAAATTTTGATAAAATTGCCTACTTAAATAAAATTTTGACAATATTTTCTATTGAAATAAAATTTTGACAAAATTTTCTATAGAAACAAAATTTTGAAAAAATTTTTATATAAACAAAATTTCGACAAAATTTTCTACAGAAATAAATGTTGACAAAATATTCGATAGAGATAAAATTTTGACAAAATTTTCTATAGAAATAAAATTTTGAAAAAGTTTTCTATATAGATACAATTTTGACATAATTTTCTATACAAATAAAATTTTGACAAAATTTTCTATACAAATAAAATTTTGACAAAATTTTCTATACAAATAAAACTTTGTCAAAAAAAATAGAAATAAAATTTTGATAAAATTTCCTACAGAAATAAAATTTTGACAATATATTCAATAGAAATAAAATTTTGACAATATTTTCTATAGAAATAAAATTTTGACAAGATTTTCTATAGAAACAAAATTTTGACAAAATTTTCTATAGAAACCAAATTTTGACAAAATTTTCTATAGAAATTAAATTTGGACAAAATTTTCTATAGAAATAAATGTTGACAAAATATTCTATAGAGATAAAATTTTGACAAAATTTTCTATAGAAATAAAATTTTTTATGCCATTTTGAAGAAGGTTTTCTACACAAATACAAAATGACAAAGTATGTGTTTTGGCTTAGAATAGATCCCTATTGATTTTGGAAGAAATCGGTTCAGATTTAGATATAGCTCCCATATATATCTTTAGCCAAATATGGACTAATACGGTCCCAGAAGCCAGAGTTTCAGATTTAGATATAGCTCCCATATATAGCTTTCGCCCGATTTACACTCATATGACCACAGAGGCTAATTTTTTGCTCCGATTTAATTGAAATTTTGCACAGGGAGTAGAATTAGCATTGTAGCTATTCGTGCAAAATTTGGTTGAAATCGGTTCAGATTTAGATATAGCTCCAATATATAGCTTTCGGCCGATTTACACTCATATGACCACAGAGGCCAATTTTTTGCTCCGATTTAGTTGATATTTTGCACAGGGAGTAGAATTAGCATTGTAACTATGCGTGCCAAATTTGGTTGAAATCGCTTCAGATTTAGATATATCTCCCATATATAGCTTTCGCCCGATTTACACTCATATGACCAGAGAGGCCAATTTTTAACTCCGAATTAGTTGAAATTTTGCACAGGAAGTAGAATTAGCATTGTTGCTATGCGCGCCAAATTTGGTTAAAATCGTTTCAGATTTAGATATAGCTCCCATATATATGTTTTTCTGATTTCGACAAAAATTGTCAAAATACCAACATTTTCCTTGTTAAATCGCTACTGCTTAGTCAAAAAGTTGTAAAAATGACTCTAATTTTCCTAAACTTCTAATACATATATATCGAGCGATAAATCATAAATAAAGTTTTGCGAAGTTTCCTTAATATTGCTTCAGATTTAAATGTTTCCCATATTTTTTTACTAACATTGTGTTCCACCCTAGTCCATTAGCCGACTTAAATTTTGCGTCTATAGATTTTGTAAAAGTCTATCAAATTCTGTCCAAATCGAGTGATATTTAAATATATGTATTTGGGACAAACCTTTATATATAGCACCCAACACATTTGACAGATGTGATATGGTATCGAAAATTTAGATCTATAAAGTGGTGCAGGGTATAATATAGTCGGCCCCGCCCGACTTTAGACTTTCCTTACTTGTTTTTTACTAACATTGTGTTCCACCCTAGTGCATTAGCCGACTTAAATTTTGAGTCTATAGATTTTGTGGAAGTCTATCAAATTCTGTCCAGACCGAGTGATGTTTAAATGTATGTATTTGGGACAAACCTTTATATATAGACCCCAACACATTTGACGGATGTAATATGGTATCGAAAATTTAGATCTACAAAGTGGTGCAGGGTATAATATAGTCGGCCCCGCCCGACTTTAGACTTACCTTACTTGTTTTTTTTAATAACCACAAAAATTTGAACATAAACTCTGCAAAAAAGATTATTTTATTTGTAAAATTTTCTAGTTTTTTGTCTCGATTTCTAACCGTACCTTGCTTCCAATTTAATTTTGTTACTACCACTGGCGGAAATACCCAACTCATTAAGCTCAATATAGAAACAAATATCACCCATTTAGAAAAAGAAATTTAGCACAAACGAACAGCAATCAATTCACATATTACGTCCTGGCATCACCAACATAAAGAGATTTTTTTAGATCCTGATAATAGTTGCTAAAATATGAAAATCTTAACTTTCCATTATCGGAGACCTAAATATAAGTGAGTGTAAAAAATTAACCGCTACCATTTTCCCCAACAACATTGAAAAGAATTTCATGTTGTGTAAAAACATTGCAAACATTAGAGATGAATCTTAAGTAGAAATACGATAACAAAGAAGAGTGCGTATGTCAAATGTGACAGAGATTGAATTGAAAATAGAGATATTCAGAGATTTCAATGTAGGCCAAGCGACAACATCACTTTTTATTGACATTGCCCGACAAAGTAGGTGTGAGTAATGGCCGCAATCTAAATGTGAAGATGTTTTTTTTTTTGAATGGTCTTCGGCCTTTATTATTGTATTCATGTGTTTGTGTATTAGTGAGTATGGATACTTCCGACACATGACATTTGTACTCATAAAGCTTTGACAAGCTAAATTGTTATTTTTACGATAAGAAACGACATCAAACACCTCCTCAAACTATGAAAACAATTTAGCCTGGGGTGGGGTGTGGGTGTACAAAAGCGAAATGGAGGGCAACTTTAATAAATGCACTGTGAGTGTGTGGGCAAACGGACAAAGCCGACAAGAACAAGAGAATAAACGCAGCACTTGGGTTTGTTTATTTATTTATGTTAGGGTAGCATTTCTGTTTCCATTGCTATTGTAGTTGTTATTTGTGTGTATGTGTTTTTGTGCGGAATAAAAGTTTTTATTTTTTCCAAGGAAAGACATTTTTTTTTCGTTCTCATCATGAAGATATTTGACACCACCCCTACAAAAATTAAGAAATAGACAAGTGCCATTGAGAGAAAATAAGTGCCACAAAACATATCCTAGTCCTTCCCCAGAATTTTATGAATTTAATGCAGTTGTGAATCGAAAGTGAAAGGCAAAAAAAACATATTTTTGTATTTTTATTCTTATCTCATACTTGTTTGCTTCCTTTCACCAATAAAACTATTAGAAAAGTTTTAGTTATGCTGGTTGTACAGTGGGGTATTTGTGATACCTTGCAAAAGTTTCGCTATCACGAAATTAGACTCAATAAAAAACTAAAAAAAACCTTGAATCTTAAATACCCAAATACAATGTGGTTGATATGTATTACAACCAATTTAAGATTCCTATTATTTATAAGCCGCTTGTCTGACAGCTTGCCATCTGTGATTTATTCCAGTGACAGTTCATTGTATTATTTACAAGCTTATAAAAGCATATTTTATTCGTGATGTAATATAAGCGAATAGTATGATTGTTTTATATTTGGGTAGAAAACCACAAGTGCTCCTTTTTATCCCTCTAGTGTATCACAATGACTGCCACCTAACCTGTCCTTCTAGTATTTAAATGTGAATAAATCCTACAGCAGTATTTCACCGTGTTCAAAATATGATAAAAACACCTGAAATTATCCGAAGTGAAGGCCAGTTATAATTGAAATCGGCGGAGCAGTGGTAGAAAACTATTGTACGAGATGAGCAACGCATAGTGAAAACTTAGGTTGGACTAAAGCCATTGAAGTTCTAAACAAGTATATACGGCTGTAAGTTCGGGCCAAGCCGAATCTTATGTACCTTCCACCATGGATTTCGTAGAAACTTCTAGGAAAGACTGTCATCCACAATCAAATTACTAGAGTTGTGGTATCTTAAAACTTAACATCGTTTTCTAAGTTGTGAGTTAGTCCATACGTGGTATATATTAGACAATACGTAGAGAGCCAGAATTTAAATATGGGGGTCGCTTATATGGGGGATACGTATAATTATGAACTTGATATGGACCAATTTTTGTGTGATTGGGGATGGATTTATCTGATGGCTATTTATAACTATAGACCCATATGGACCTAGTTAGGCATGGTTGTTAACGGCAATATACTAGCACAATGCACCAAATTTAAACTGACTCGGATGAAATTTGCTCCTCCAAGAGGCTCCAAAACCTATCTCTGGATCGGTTTATATGGGGGCTATATATGATTATGGACTGATATGGACCACTTTGGGCATGGTTGTTAAAAATCATATACTAACACCACATACCAAATTTCAACCAGATCGGATGAATTTTGCTTCTCCAAATGGCACCGGAGGTCAAATCTGGGAATCGGTTTATATGGGGGCTATATATAATTATGGACTGATATGAACCAATTCCTGCATGGTTGTTGGATACCATATACTAACTTCACGTACCAAATTTCAACCGAATCGGATGAATTTTGCTCTTCCAAGAGGCTCCGGAGGTTAAATCTGGGGATCCGTTTATATAGGGCCTATAAATAATTATGAGCCGATTTAGACCAAGTTTTGCATGGGTGTTTGAGGCCATATATTCACACCACGTACCAAAGTTGAACTGAATCAGATGAATTTTGGTCTTCCAAGAGGCTCCGGAGGTCAAATGGGGGGCTATATATAATAATGGACCGATGTGGAACAATTTTTGCATGGTTGTTAGAGACCATATACTAACACCATGTACCAAATTTCAGCTGGATCGGATGAAATTTGCTTCTCTTAGAACATTCGCAAGCCAAATTTGGCGGTCCGTTTATATGGGGGCTATACGTAAGAGTGGACCGATATGGCCCATTTGCAATACCATCCGACCTACATCAATAACAACTACTTCTGCCAACTTTCAAGTCGATAGTTTGTTTCGTTCGGAAGTTAGCGTGATTTCAACAGACGGACGGACGGACATGATCAGATGGACTCAGAATTTCACCATGACCCAGAATATATATACTTTATGGGGTCGTAGAGCAATATTCCGATGTGTTACAAACGGAATGGCAAAGTTAATATACCCCCCATCCTATGGTGGAGGGTATAAAAATACAAGAGTTCACCAATGCCAAATAAAACTAAATAATCGGGTGTATTTTCCCAAAAAGATGAAAATGTACATCTTCGTGTGGTCATCAAGCTTCGCCGATGATATTGGCGTGGGCCGCCACGACCGCTGATGGTCGATTAAAGGTCGATTATTATCGATAAAATGTCCTAAAGATACTATTGAAACCCCCATACCAACAGGACTCGGCGTAAAAAGGAAGCTCCTCGCTTCATTTCTACCGCACAATGTCCTTCATAAACTCCGGATCTCAATTCGTTGGACATTTTCGCTTAGGGCACTTTGGAGTACTAGGTTTGCCCTAAAAATGCAAAAGTGTAAATATGTGTGCGTATGATGGCTTTTGTGTGATGGCTGCGTGTGATGGTTTTTCGGCCTTTTGAAGCGCATAATTTGTCCCAAAAGCAGCCAATTCCAACAATTCTAAACGGTTTCTAAAATTTGATGTTATTTCTAACATCGTTTATTTTTTGATCGATAAAATTAAAAACAAAAAGTTTACAGCCCTCTAGATGACTAAGAGGTCAACAATATGGTACAATATAAACGAAATTTGACAAATATCTTTGTGGACCTAAAATAACTCCTTATTTCCAATTTCCAGAAAATTTTCCTAAAAATGACGGTATCTGGTGGTATATTCGGCAGAACTATATGTAGACTTAATATATCCCTAGTTTTTCAATTTCAAGCAAATCGAAAAAAAATTGAGGTTTTCAAAGGGGCTATTTTATGCCTTTCAAATCTTTTTAGTAATGCCTGAAAGACGACCCACAAAATTTGTCTTATTTAATTAGTACCACATTCTTAAATATCACATGTGCCTCCCTTTATCTCATTACCTAGTTGACCTACGCGTTTATGGTATAGAATACTATAGAATATTTCGTCAATATTTTATTTCAATAGAATATTTTGTCAAAATTTTATTTCTATAGAATATTACGTCAAAATTTTATTTATATAGAAAATTTTGTTAAAATTTTATATATATATATATATATATATATATATATATATATATATATATATATATATATATATATATATATATATATATATATATATATATATATATATATAATATATATATATATATATATATATATATATATATATATATATATATATATATATATATATATATATATATATATATATATATATATATATATATATATATATATATATATATATATATATATATATATATATATATATATATATATATATATATATATATATATTATATATATATATATATATATATATATATATATATATATATATATATATGTGTTAAAATTTTATTTCTATAGAATTTTTTTTTAAATTTTATTTCTATAAAAAATTTTGTCAAAATTTTATTTCTATATATAATTTTGTCAAAAAATTTATTTCTATAGAAAATTTTGTCAAAAATTTATTACTATACCAAATTTTGTCAACATTTTATTTCTATCGAAAATTTTGTCAAAAATTTATTTCTATAGAAAATTTTGTCAAAATTTTATTTCTATAGAAACTTTTGTCAAAATTTTATTTCTATATAAAATTTTGTCAAAATTTTATTTCTATAGAAAATTTTCTCAAAATTTTATTTCTATAGAAAATTTTGTCAAAAATTTATTTCTATAGAAAATTTTGTCAAAAATTTATTTCTATAGAAAATTTTGTCTAAATTTTATTTCTATAGAAAATTTTGTCAAAATTTTATTTCTATAGAAAATTTTGTCAAAATTTTATTTTTATAGGAAATGTTGCCAAAATTTTATTTCTTTAGAAAATTTTGCCAAAATTTTATTTCTATCGAAAATTTGCCAAAACTTTATTTCTATAGAAAATTTTGTCAAAATTTTATTTTATAGAAAATTTTGTCAAAATTTTATAAATATAGACAATTTTGTCAAAATTTTATTCCTATAGAAAATTTTGTCAAAACTTTATTTCTGTAGAAAATTTTGTAAAAATTTTATTTCTATAGAAAATTTTGTCAAATATTTATTTCTATAGAAAATTTTGTCAAAATGTTATTTCTATAAAAAATTTTGTCAAAATTTTATTTCTGTAGAAAATTTTGTAAACATTTTATTTCTTTAGAAAATTTTGTCAAAATTTTATTTCTATAACAAATGTTGTCAAAATTTTATTTCTATAGAAAATGTTGTCAAAATTTTATTTCTATAGAAAATTTTGTCAAAATTTTATTTCTATAGAAAATTTTATCAAAATTTTATTTCTATAGAAAATTTTGTCAAAATTTTATTTCTATAGAAAATTTTGTTAAAATTTTATTTTTATAGAAAATTTTGTCAACATCTATTTCTGAAGAAAATTTTGTCAAGAAAAAATTGTCTAAATTTTATTTCATTATTATTTTTATTATAGCCTCTTAGTTGTTGTATGTTTGAATTTATGTCCTAAAATAGATTTCCTAGTACTGAAAATACTTTTTGTTGTCAAATGTTGTCAAAAAAATTTTTCTGTAGAAATTTTTGTCAAAATTTTATTTCTGTAGAAAATTTTGTCTACATTTTATTCCTAAAGAAAAATTTGTCAAAATTTAATTTCTATAGAAAAATTTGTCAAAATTTAATTTCTATAAAACAGTTTGGTCAAAATTTTATTTCTATAGGAAATGTTGTCAAAGTTTTATTTCTATAGAAAATTTTGTCAAAATTTTATTTTTATAGAAAATTTTCTCAAAATTTTATTTTTATAGAAAATTTTGTCAACATTTCATTTCTATATAAAATTTTGTCAAAATTTTACTTCTATAGTACATTTTGTCAAAATTTTATTCCCATAGAAATTTTTTCAAGTTGAATATTTCTATAGAAAATTTTGTCAAAATTTTATTTTTATAGAAAATTTTGTCAAAATTTTATTTTTATAGAAAATTTTGTCAAAGTTTTATTTCTATAGAAAATTTTGTCAATATATTATTTCTTTAGAAAATTTTGTGAAAGTTGTGTTTCCATAGAAAATTTTGCCAAAAATTCTATTTCTATAAAAAATTTTGTCAAAATTTTAGTGACAAATTTATTTTTGTAGAAAATTT